>NC_046659.1:124423265-124436750 GCF_010883055.1 Belonocnema kinseyi | reverse complement strand
ATTCTTTGCCTGCAATATCATTATCAGCTTCGTCATCACATAAATCTTCTTCCACTCTGATAGCATTTTCTTCCATACTGGTTTCATTTGAAGGCTTCTGTATAAAAACTCTACTAAATTCTTTTTTACAAACATAACATATCCTTGCATTTCTCGTTAATTGAGGAAAATCGGATCTTGGAATTACCGTCACACGTCTCAAGCTCCGTCCAGTACATAAGTCATTTCTGCGAAGAGGATTTGCACAACGATTGCCCCAAATATGTTTTTGTTGCCATTATTACTTGGAAATAATTTTAATATTAGTTCCAATATCAGAAAAAATGAATCAAGAATATATTTCCTAATTTAAGCAAGCAGAGCAACATAAAAATATCTATTATAAAGTCATCTGAGCTTCGGGTACAGAATGAATAGAAAACAAAATCAACAGAATGTATTCAGCTCATATAAACTAAAAAGATTTTCTTTCTTGTGAGAAAGAAGTTTCTAGGCAGCCATGTAGCGGTCAAATTCTGAAGCTCGAAATTCTTCCCTTAGACCACGTCAGTAACATCGATATTATATGAATACAGGTTTTTCCGATGACTTCATGCAATTTTGGATCAATGTGAGTAATACAAAAAATGGCATACTTGAAAACTGTTCCGCGGTATGCTGCCGCATAACGCCCGAGTGCGAGCGCGAGGACTCCCTCTACAACCGGCTCTGTAAGTCAATGAATTTCAATTTGTCCATTTTCTTATCAGACATTTTTCATAGTAAAAAAGTCAAGCTTTCTTTTGAGACTATTAAAAAAAAAGCGTAGATGCCTAAATTGCGAAAAAAGTTAAATAAACAATTGATTTATTGAAAAAATTGTTTAAACAATCTTTTTTGTTATAAATAATAAAATAGGATGAAAGCGTGTAAAAAGCACTTTCCAAAACCCTCATAAAAATTTTAAATCGTGTAATTAGAAAGGAAGTTACATTAGTTTGAAACTACCCCTGCAGGGATTGGGGTTGAAAATTCAACCCCCCCTCACTTGGGGAGGGTTGGTAATCCTGGTCTATAAGTTTGTGGATTAACTACTCTTGGGTAGGCGAACATATTCCCAGAATTTCGAGACAATCGAAAAACATGAATTATTGAGTTGGGGCAGTTGAGGAATAATGCCCCATATAAATGGGCGCTTTTTTACGAAATATATAGCTAGTTATTTCGAAATTGTTTCTGGCGATTATTCGATAATATTTGATAACTTTTTGACCATACTTAATCAAAACTTGCATTATTTTGTTACTTTGCAAAAATTACACCTTGTTTTGTTTGTTTTAACAACTATCAATAACACATTCATTAAATTTTTTAAAATAGTTCTATAATGATCCACTATTTTTATTTTTGCGAGCCATTTATAAATGATTGCTTCTAGAAGCTAGAGGAATGCTAATCTTTTTATTAGTACTGAAACCGATCATTTTATCGTAGTGGGTTATTTTCAAAATAAAACATTTAATTTCGTTAATCGAAAAAGGAGTTCAATTAACAATAAAGTTTATTTGATTAATCGTCACAATCGTTAAACAATTGTTATTTACAATAAAAATGTTTCACTCTCTTTAAAATGTTTCTAAAAATTTAGAAGTTAGTTGGTCGAAAAAGTCCAGTTTTTACCTCCTAAAACAGCCAAATACTGCACTTGTTAATTAAGGCAGTTTAATCAATTATTATATTTTATTTTGGTGACGACCAAATATGATAGTTCGGTTTTATTTCCAAGTAATATATAATTGATTCCATAGGAAAAACTTTATGTATCTTGTCAAAAATACCTGATATGGAGGCTTGCTTATAAAAATGATTTTAAAATAATAAATTATTTATACACTTATATTAATTCAATTAAAAAGCTCTTTTTGTCCATAAGATGTTCAAATTTAATGTAAATCAAATTAAAAATCCCACCCAATCCCCATGAACACATTTCCATTCACTTATTTGTTTATAACAAATTCAATAAATTTTTTAACTTTTCCATTGTCATTGAAAACCTCTTTTTGGATAGTTATTTCAGTTTTCTATGTATTTTTGATTGAATCGAAGCATTTTTTTCAACCGGTATAACTGAAATTTTCTTTTTCTTTTTTGTTAATACATAAACGGAAAAATTTGAAAATCTGCTAATATATAATATATGTATAAATATTTGAAAAAATTACTTAGTTTTGACTTTTTTAGTTGCTAAATTTCACCATTTCAAAAAACAATTACTTAATTTTCTCATAAAACTAATTTTTAGTAACCGAAAATTCCAATAAGTCTTAAAATTCTCTTTTTTATTACAAAAAATTTGTTACATTTTTAAGAATTCACAATTATTTCAATTTGCCTCATAAACTTTGTATTCATGCAAATTTAAAAAAAAAACTAAAATCCTCAAGATTCTTCTTTATAAAGTTTAGAAATCCTCTGAAATGTTTTGAAATCTTTTTAAAAACTCTCTTAAAATTAATTTCTTGAACTAAAAAATTAATCTAATTTTTCCTAGAACCTAACGAATTCTTTTCGTTTTATTGAGAAACCCTACAAAATTTATGAACTTTCTTATCAAGTTCATTCAAGTATTTCCACATTCTAAAGCTAATAATTAAATTGTTTAATTTCAAAGGCCTTAGTCAATGAAACTTCTTATTCAAGCTTTGTAAACCATTTTCAATTGAAAAATACATAACTTAAATTGAAATTTTTAAATCATAATAAATAATTATTATTTAATATTTAGCAATATTTGACTGTTCGTTTAAGGCGACATATTTTAAACCATTATATTCAAAAGTAAATAATGTTTTATTTAAATTTTTTGAAATAGAAAGCCTTGCATCGTTAAAATTTCGAAGTGCTTTTAAACTTAGAACATTATAATTTTAATTGTTCTATTTAAAACCGACTATAAGGGTATTTAAACAACCGTAACAATTATTTCAATATTAAAAAATTTAAATCACTGTGAAAGATATTTCAAAGTCTATGAAATTTTAAAAAGATTTCAAGAGAATAAACTAAGACTTTAAGATTCCTGATACGCTCGTTTTACAAAAAAGATGATTTTATTAAATAAAAAAAGATTCCCAACATTATTTTGTCCAATTTATCCTTATGTTATTTAGAAAAAAATTTATGATTTGAAGAAATTCGACTTTTGAAAGACTATTATTTTACGGTTTTAACTTTATTCAATCTCGATTCTTCACGGAAATCATTTCTTTTTAAAAATACATTTTAGAAAGATTACTTTGAACGTGAATAAAGTACGGTGAAATAGATAAAGTTAGTAAATAATTCTATTTTTTCTATTAAGTGGCAATAGCCTGTGAATACTTCATGTTTTTTTGAAGGTGACATGACCTATTTAAAAGCTTCCTCAATCATTAACTTTTTCTTATTTCAATAAAGCTGAAAATCTTATCCGGGTTGCCAGTGTCATGAAAATTTTTTGGAATTTTTCCGGGTTCGTGAATATTTCACGTAGTCATTAAAATGAAGAAATGTTTTCATTCGAAGTAATAAAAACTGATCTGCAAATAAAAACAATTCAATTCGAACTCTTTTTAACTAAAAACTTCCAAGCTTTTAAAACTTTTCGATTTAACTATTTTAAATTAAATGCCTTTCAACTGTAAAATTTCTGAGTTTAAGATATTATAAATTTTACAGTTGAAAGTTTTATGGTCAAGAAATATAAATCTACTCTCAGAAATATGATTTTTTGTTCCCAAGAATATTTCTTTTAATCAGAAAGAATTTTCACCGGCTCTCAGGCAAATACCAGTTAAATTATCAGGAAATGACACGAAAAATGCATTCTGATTGTTGTCGGTTTTAAAATCCGATAAAAAAACTATTTTGAATTTATTCAGTAAGAAAGAAACCGTTTAATAAATATAATAGATATTAAGTTAAGTGCTCGCTCTATTATTATTTTTAAAATTTCAAAAAAAAGTTTTAAGAGTTTTTCCATTATTCTGTTTTCAAACAATAAAAATGAAAAATATTCGTATCGTAATAGATTTATATTATTATTTAAATTAGTACTTATGTAAGTGTAGATTAATAAAAATAAATTAGTTACTAATAATCGTTTTACTAAATTTCTTAAAATAAAATGCATTTGGAAAATCCAAATATTTTTGGTTGTACGTTCCTTCTGTTTAGTTGAAAACTTAAATATTTGGTCAATTATTTGAGTATTTGAAAAAATTAATATTTTTGGGTTGAAGGTCTAACATTTTAGCAAAAATCTCTTTTTTTAAATTCAAAGTTCATTAATTTTTTGGCCATTCTTTCTTTCTTCTGTTATAAAATCTTTTTAGGTGAAAAACTTATTATTTTTTTATAATTTCGTGATTTTTGTTACTTAAACTGTTAGTAGCAACGTTTGTTTTAGTTGAATATTCATCATTTAAAATCTTGTTTCTCATCTCTTCAATAACAAATTTTGTCCTTTCTTATAGAAACCTACATTATTTTTGGAAATTCAAATAATTAGTTAAGAGTTTAACTTAAAAATTGATTTTCTTGATAGTTATTGTTTTAGTAAGAAATTCATCCTTTCAGATGAAAATTTTATATTCTTTTAAAGAAAGTTGTACGTTTTTTCCTGAAAATATATTATTTTACGTTGAAAATTTAATGTTTTTCTTACACCACTTTTACTTGAAAGTTCAACTTTTTCGTTGATTAATTGATAATTAATGTTGTCGTCGGTAATTCATCTTTTCAGGTCGAAAACTTAACTGCGTGGTTACAAATTCAATTATTTATTTAAAAAGTAATTTTTTTTCCAAAAGAATTTTAAAAAGATTCTCAGTTGATACAAATGGAATCACCAATAGTAACAGTTAATTCCTTTTTGTTTATAAATTCGACCAATTTTTCAAAGATTCATCTTTGTATTGGAAAATCAAACTTTTTATTGAAAATTTTCTTCTTTTGCTTAAAATTTCAAATAGCTGATTATATATGCGACTGTTGGTTCACTAATTATTTTTGTTTGTTTGTTAGAAATTCTACTATTGGGTTGAAAATTTATCTTGTCTGGTTTGAGATCCAACAGTTTTCAAAGAATTTTCGACTTTTAGGCTAAATCTTCCTCCCCAACCCTCATTTCCCCTCTCAGAAAAAAATTATATATGATCAATCCATTCTTCAAATTTTTTAAAAATAAATATTTTGAAGATTAATCAGGAAAGATGAAAAAAATCAAAAAATATCAACAAAATCTTTGTCAAAAAATGTTTAAAAAATATAGTAAAATAGAATGAGAGAAGTAAATGTAGACTGAATACTATAAATGCATTTTTCATAAGATATACCCATTTTCCAGCTTTTATAAAATTAATATTTGTCAGCATCTGAAAAAATATAAAGAAAAATCAATTTCTTTTTTAATAAAATAAGAAGAATCTTTGAAAACTCCAGAATTTAAAAGATCTAAATCTTGACCAACAAATAATAAAATAGAATAAAATAAATTTGAAAAAATAAATAAAGACTGAATTCTTTGAAGGGATTTTCCATAAGATGAAACCCATTTTCCATCTTTTTGAAAATAAATATATTTAAGAAGAATATAAAACAAAAATGAAAAAATATAAAATTTTTGAAAAAACAAAAGTTTTGCCGGATTGTGATAGAATTGTGCTGTAATTTTTCCTTTTTTTGAAAAATCAGTATTTGAGTGAGAATTAAAAAAAAAAACTTTTTCAGGGTCAGAAACGACACTTATTCAAAATAGCAGAAGTTTTTCTGAATTGTGCGCGTTTTGTGCTGGAAGGCTCGATACACTCGCCAGTGTGAGCGCGCGTGGGGCGCGCGACTGTTGGTTCTCGCGCTTCGCGCTCGATAATATATTCTTCTCGCGCTTCGCGCTTGACCTCTCTGCATATATATTTTTAAAACTAAAGATAAATGTATCGATAACAGTAATTTTGTGATTGTGAATTTTCTTTTGTTAAAGCTCCTTCGGCTTTAACGAACACATTCTCATCACGTATCTCGTGCTTCACACTTAAGTTTATCCCTGAAATTTTAGATCATTTCTATAAATGTATATTTTTATAATTCGTACCTCGTATTGGTATCAAAAGAGACGAAGTTTCATTTTCCCGTTAAAAAAAATGCGCATTCCTGTAAAAAAATTTGTTATCAAACGTTTTATTTCAACCTTTATCGTTTTTCCATAAACTGAATTCGCTCATTTCCAATGTTTTCTTTATGATTTAAACTTTACGCATACGTTATCCACTTATTTTGGCTTAGCTTGTGTCGGGTGTCGAAAAATATAATTTTTGTATTTTCAATGTTTTTTTATAAATAAAACAAAGACTACGTGTCCTATAAAAAAATTATTAATAAGAAATTTGTAGATATTTTTTGGGTACACAATTTTTGTATCATTTTTTTTCCTATCTTGCATAGTTTGTCCTCAAAATGCAATCCTTGACTTTTTATTAGTTTTTGTGCGGTCAAAATTTGAATTTTTCAATAAAATTCAAAAAGTTGATATGATAATCTTGTAGAGCTATCGAAAAGTAAAATTTTTGTTTTCAAGTACTGTGAACAACTGTACACAGAATTTTTGAATAATGAAAAAATGTGTACTTAAAAATGTTCAAAATGGACTCAGTTTTAGTATTTTTATCCAACAGTTCTGACTAACGAACTTAGCATTCAGCTTAGGACACTAAAATGGTGTACCAAAAGCCAATCTAATATACTAATTTTTTTTTAAGTTATCGTGCAATTTCTAATTACATATTAGGGATCACGATTTTTCATTATTATGCTTGTGGCGCAATAGGTGACTCTGCTCAGCAGAATCACTTTTTCCCTACTTGAATCTCCTTTAAATAAACTTAAGCAAAATCTCCTAATGAGATGCGACAGCTATCTTTATTTAATTTTAAATATCTGATGGGTATTTTTCCCTGAACAAAAAGAGATTTCAAAGAAAGCTATTAAACAAAAAGCAATTATTTTATTTTGTTGAAAAAATTCGTTGTGTCTAATATGTAAAGAACTTACTTTTCAGACATAAGAAGCTTTAAAACTAAAAATTGACATTTCTTTATGAATAATGTAGGCTAACAAATTAAATAATTGTTTCCCTCTGTCTAACGTAAATTATCAATAAAAAAAGGTCAAGTTTTAAAAATGTTCTGCAAGAAAATAGGTTTAAACTGCTATTTTGATCAATATTAGACGAAAAAGAATTTATTTCTGTAAAAAGATGCAAATTTTCCATTTTAAAACATAATTTATTTACAGCAAGGAAAAATTTTAACTGTTAAAAAGATTTTATAATAGAATGCGCTTAATAATCTATTATCATGAATATTAGGGGAGAAAGAAATTTATTCGGCAAAAAAGATGAGAGTTTTTTCTTTGCCAAACTAAGTCATTTATAACAAAGCTACACATTATGTTTTTTTAACAATGATGAATAATCTTTGTTAAAAATATTTTTTTATTTACTGAATCCGTGCAGATACTTTGAAACAAATTAAACAGAAAAAATATTTCTTTCGTAAACAAATGCTAATTCCAAAAATTGATTTTTTTATTTTGTTATGTTTTTTTTACGATTAAAATAAAATATCCTGGCCCTATCTGAAAATTATTAGTAGCAAATCTGTAGATCCTTTTTAAGTGAACAGCTTTCGTCAATATTTCTTTTTTGTCGTCCCTTGCATTGTTTTTCAACAAATTTCCTTTCATTATCTCTAATGTTATTTTTTACAATTAAAACCGAAACTGGACCTTGAATCCAAAACTGAACAATAACAAATTTGTAGCTACTTCTTGGGTGAACAATTATCGTTGAATTATGTTTTTTCTTAGCTTGGGCCGTTCGTCCAAGGATTCACTTGTTTACATTCAATGTTGCACACCGGTTTTTGAGAAATGCTTCGATTCAATCGAAAATATCTAGAAAATTAAAAGCAACTATCCAAAAAAGATGGCTGAAAGCAATGCAAAAGTTAGAAAATTGATTGAATATGTTGTAAACAAATAAGTGAATGAAAATGGTATCGTGGGGATTGACAGTTATTCATCACTTGATTTGCACTAAATTTCAACAATTTATGGACAAAAAAAGTTTTTTGGTTGAAATAATAAAAGTTAATAAATAATTCGTTATTTTAAAAGTAATTTGTGTAAACAAATATCCGTATCAGGTATTTTTGATAGAATGAATCAAGTTTTTTCTATGGAATCAAAACATATTTTTTGGAAACAAAAGGTAAGTATAATCTTTGGCCCCCAAATACAAATTCATAATTGTTTAAACTAACTTAATTAACGAATGCACTGTTTGTCTATTTCTGCACGTAAAAACTTGATTATTATCTGTTAATTCACGGAATTAACAGCCAATTATTTAGGAATTATTTTCGGCTATGATTCGATAATATTTGATAATTTTTTACCGAACTTAATGAACAGTTGCATTAGTTTGCTACTTTTTAGCAATTGCACCTCGTTTTGTTTGTGTTAGCAACTATTAATAACACATTAATTAACATTTTTGTAATAGTTCTATAACGATCCACTTCTATAACTCTCAATACATAAAATGAAAAAAAATTGTTCAAACAAATGTTATTTACAATAATAAATGTTTCGCTCTCTTTAAAATGTTCCTAAAAACTTAAAAGTTATTTAGTCGAAAAAGTCCATTTTTTCCTCTTAAAACAGCCAAATACTGCATTTGTTAATTAAAGGTAGTTTTATCAATTATTAAATTTAATTTTTGTGGTGACTAAATATAATACTTGGGCAGCCAATCCCGACGAACCCATTTCCTTCACTTATTTATTTATAACAAATTCAATAAATGTTTCACCTTTTGCATTGTTATTGGAAACCTTTTTTGGATAGTTTTGAAATCTTTTCTAATACTCTTTTAAAATTAATTTCTTAAACTGAAAAATCATTTTTATTTTTTCTAGGACCTAACGAATTCTTTCCATTTTCTTTAGAAACCCTACAAAATTCATGAAATTTCTTTTAAGGTTTTATTATTTCTGAATAGTTTTAAAATGTACACTCTTTATCAACATTTTAGGAAGTAATTGAGAATGTTTTGTAATCTTTTTCAATAATAAAAATTCCATTCAAAAAGAAGATTGAAAATCCGTTCAAAATTCAAGTATTTCAACAGTCCAACGCTAATAATTAAATTATGTAATTGCAACGGCCTTAGTCATTAAAACTTTCGATTAAAGCTTTGTAAACCATTTTCAATTGAAAAATACACAACGTCAATTGAAATTTTTTAATCATAATAAAGAATTATTATTTAATATTTAGCAATATTTGACTGTTCATTTCAGGCGACAAATTTTAAATCATTATATACAAAATAAAATATTTTTTTATTAAAATTTTTTTGAAATAGAAAGCCTTGCATCGTTAAAATTCCAAAGCGCTTTTAAACTGTGAACATTACAATTTTAATTGTTCTATATAAAAAATGTTTCATTTTAAGGAAATATATCAGAAAATTTAGATTGATTTCTTAAATTTTTTGAACTGATGCTGTAAGATTATTAGGTTTCTTTCTTAAATTTGTTTTTATACCTTGCATAGACGCCAGTAAGCAAAAAATTATTGGCAATGACTAAAAGGGTAATTGAAAAATCTCGACAATTTTAAGACCATTTTTTTAATATTAAAACATTTTTATCACTTTAAAAGATATTTTAAAGTCTAAAAAATTTTAAAGAGATTTCAAGAGAATAAACAAATACTTTAAGATTCTCGAGATGCTCGTTTAACAAAAGAGCATGCTTTATATTAAATAAACAAAAAGCATCCTATAATTATTTTGACAAATTATCCTCATGTTATTAAAAAAAATCATAATTTGAAAAAATTATATATTTGAGAAACTATTAGTTTAAAGTTTTAACATTATTCAATCTCAATTCTTCACTAAAATCATATCTTTTGACAAATAAATTTTAGAAACATTATTTTCAACGTGAATAAAATACGATGAAGTAGATAAAGTTAGTAAATAATTCTATTTTTTCCATTTAGTGGCAATAGCTTGTGAATACTTCATGCTTTTTGAAAGGTGATATGACCTATTTAAAAGTTTTCTCAATTATGACCTTTTTATTGTTTCAATAGAGCTCAAACTCTTATCGGGGTTGCCAGTATGATAAAAAATTTGTGCTGTTCACTTATGTAAGTGTAGATTCGTAAAAAAAATAAGTTACTAACAATAATTTTACTAAATTTCTTTAAATAACATTTATTAGGAAAATCCAAATAATTTTGGTTGCAAGTTTCTTCTGCTTACTTAAAAACTTCAATATTTCGTCAATTATTTTAATATTTGAAAGAATTATTATTTTTGGGTTGAAGGTCTAAAATTTTAACAAAAAACTCGTCTTTTTAATTTAAAATTCAACCATTTTTTGGCCATCCTTTCATTCTTTATTATTAAACATTTTAGGTAAAAAACTTATTATTTTTTTATAATTTAAAGATTTTTATCAATTAAACTGCTTGTAACAACGCTTGTTTTAGTTGAATATACATCATTTTAAAATCTTTTTTCTTATCTCGGATGAAAATTTTATATTCTTTTAAAAAAGTTGTACCTTTTTGCATGTAAATATCTTATTTTACGTTGAAAATTCAATTTTTTTCTTACATCACTTTTACTTGAAAGTTCAACTTTTTGATTGATTGATTGATTATTAATTTGGTCGTCGGCAATTCATCTTTGCAGGTCGAAAACTTCACTGCATGAAAAGAAAGTCAACTATTTATTTGAAAAGTAATTTTTTTAAAAAAGAATGAAAAAAATTCTATGTTGAAAATGTAAGTGTATGCGATTGTTTGTTCGCAAATTAATTTTTTTGTTTGTCAGAAATTCTACTATTTGGTTGAAAATTTCTCTTTTCTGGTTCAAGAGTCAACAGTTTTCAATGTATTTTAGACTTTTCGACTCAATTTTCCTCCCCAAGCCTCACTTTCAATATGTTCAAGATTAATCTGAAAAGATATGTAATAAAAAGAAATCTCATTTTATAAAAAAATTAGTAGAAGAAATATTCAAAAATAGATTTCTATGATCTTAAAGTCATATTTAAAAAGTAAACTAAATAAATAAAATTTATTATTATTTATTATTATTATTATGAAGTTTAGAAGTTAAAGAATCAAAAATACAAAATCTTTGTCAAAGAATTGAAAGAATATAGTAAAATAAAATGAGGAAGTAAATGTGAACTGAATGCTTTGAATAAATGTTTTGTTAGATTAACCCACTTTTCAGCTGTATTAATTAATATTTGTAAGCATCTGAAAAAAAATTCAAATGAAAATAAAATTTTTTTAGAAGATAATAAAGAGAATCTATGAAGACGTCGATCATTTTTAGAAAATTGATTTTTTATTGGAAATGCTATCAGTTTTATATTTTGATTCTTAAAATCACTAAAAAAAAACTATTTTTTTATATATCTGGCTTTTAGCACGATAATTTATTTGGAACTCCTTGATCTATTGTTAACCGATCATGTTTTAATTAATATTTTCTATTTTTTACGTTTTCTATTTTAACAAACTTTGATAGTTATTATTTTTACAGTCCTAAGTAGGATTTATTCTTATGAATAAATTAGTTGTTGCACATCAACAAATATCGATATGTGGCGATATGCTAATAACTTGTCTGAACATGCTTTATAAGATATTCACAGCTATCCTAAATGATAGGATTATTCTGGCAATTGAACCTGTGTGGCAAGAAATGTATGAACAACGAGGCTCAAAGAAAGGCGTGGCCGGATGTCGGGAGAACCTGCTCATCGATAGATGTGTCTGCAAAGATGCAGCATTCTACCAGCGTGACCTATCGATGACCTAGATTGATTATCAGAAAGCTTTCGATACTACATCCCATAGACTTATCATCTGTCTTTTGGAAATCTTAAAGGTTCATCCGCAAATAGTTGGGTGCATAGAGAGATTGATGCCGCTTTGGAAAACCAGATTTACTATCTCATCTGGAAAAAATCGTGTGACAACTAACAAGGTCACGTTTCAGAGAGGTGTCTTTCAGGGCGACACCATGAGCCCCCTCCTCTTTTGCCTTACATTATTGCCACTATCTCTAGCACTGCGCCATTCTGATGGATACTTGTGCGGCAAACCTGCAGATCGAAAGTACAAGGTCACTCATGTATTTTACATGGACGATCTTAAGATCTATGCTAAAAACAGAGAGCAACTGCATCTAGCTCTGGGGATTGTCGACCGATATACTAAGGAAATTGGAATGGAATTTGGGTTAGACAAATGCGCCAAGGTTTATTTAAAGCGAGGAAAACTTAATCGCATCCCTGAAAATCCTGAGCTCGTTGATAGAAGCGCCATACGACACCTGTGCGCTGGAGAGACTTGTTCATACCTGGGCGTGCCACAGTACCGCATTCGGGATGTGACATCTATAAATTACACTCTCCGAAGCAGATAAAAACGTCTCATCCGACATATTTGGTCTTCCGAACTGTCGGCGAGGAACAAAGTATCTGCAACGAACATCGTTGCCGTCCCGGTACTACTCTATTCATTTGGAGTAGTTCCATGGACGAAGAACGAGCTCAGATGTCTTGATATCGGGACAAGAAAGGTTATGCACATGAACAAAAGCATGCATCTTAAGTCTTCCATTCCGCCACTATATATCTCACGCCGTAAAGGGGGTCGCGGAATATTGAGTCTTGAATGTCTTCACAACAGGATTATTCTGGGTACAGGACATAGAGTTGCAAATGGAAGAGACCCTCTTCTTAAAATGGTCAGGAATCACGAGGAAGTGCGCAAAGGGGCATTTCTGTACAAAGCAGCGGAGGAGGCTGCTGAAACACTCGGACTTGACTTCAGTATTAGGGGTGAGCAAAAAGCATCAAATGTAATCTATCTTGAGTACTCACTCTTGAAAGCCCGGATTAAGAAAGCACAAGAGAAAAACTTTCGCGAACAGCTCCTCGATAAGAGGATGCACGGTATCTTCCACAGAAATGTGAAGGATCAGTCAATGTCTTGTGAGCTAACGTTTGCTTTCCTTAAATCGCCCGGATTGAAGTCTGGTACAGAGGGTTTCATTTTTGCATGCCAAGACGGTGTCATTTCCACCTTAACATACCGTCGCCACATTTTGAGCCAAGACATTCCCGATGATAGCTGCAGGGCGTGCCATGCACACCCAGAGCATTTAGCTCACATACTATCTAGTTGTCCAACTCACACGGGAACGACTTACATTCAAAGGCACAATGCGGCACTGAGAGTACTTTATTACCATCTCTGTCACTCCTACAACATTCACCTTAATATCGCTCCTCTAAATGCTCCTAGGGAAATTGAGTCAATTGTCGAGAATGGGAAGTGCCGCATATACTGGAACTTTATATTCTC
>NC_046659.1:124410318-124423165 GCF_010883055.1 Belonocnema kinseyi | reverse complement strand
CGGTTGTGAGACGTGGTTATGGCTGAAATTTTACCACGATTTCGCTGGAAGCGGGTGCAATTTTTCAGATTAGCACCCGCTTCCGGCGAAATCCTGCGGTTGCCCTTATGACAAATTTTTAATTATATATATAAAGGTTTTCGGGGTGTATTTCTGCAGTATTTTTTGCATACTGTATTTCCAAAATGCACTGTAAATAATATGAAAATAAGTCGAATCTAATTTTAATGGAATATAAACTAATGTATTATCAAAATATATTGTAAACACAGGAACTTAAGTATATTTGAACATTTTGTTGTACATGTAATGTTCTTAGGGCGTAAGGGTGAGAACGGGAAAATTCAAATTTTAAAGGGGATACAAAATATTGTCTATAATTAATCACAGTAAGTTGTTTTTTTTACATGCTCATCATTTATGTTTTTTAAAGTACAGTGAAACCCTTCAATAGTCCTCTCTTCTATAGCTCTTCCGAGAATTGACGCCGCGCCGTAGGTAGATGTAACAAGAACTGCGCGGGGTGCGCAGGGCCTGCGGTTGCCAATCAGGCGAGCACTTAGTCATGAACAAACAAAACCTAAGCGAATTATAATGAGTTAGTTCCCACCCACTGTCAGCCCCGAAATCGGCGCTATAGAAGAGTTGCACTGTATTAGAATTGTCCGAAATGTAACACCGGAGTTTTCGAAGGGATGTCTATGTTTTAAGAACCCTTAAATACGAAAATGATGTTTTTATGATCGCGTCTGTCTGTATGTCCGTCCGCCCATAAACACGATAACTCTCGAAAAAATGATCGGATAATATCGATATTTGTCACAATGTTTCGTAGTACTCAGAAACCCAAACAATTTCTCCCGATGGCTTTTTTCGATAAATAGAAACTAAACAGAGTTATAGCATTTATTATAGTAGAAAATTAATTGAAAATAAAAATGTTAAGACAAAAAATGCGCGACATGAAAAAAATCAAGCGAAGAAAAAAATTGATGTTTAAAAACCCTACAGGATTGCCATAAGAACTTTTTGGATTTGCTTGAAAATCAAAAATTCAAATTTTTATCGCACAAAAAACAATGAAAAATAAAAAATACCATTTTTTGGCCAAACTATGCAAGATACGAAAAAAGGTCAATTAACAAAAATTGTTATTAAAAAAATCTCTAAAAGTTTTTCAATAATCACTTACTAATATGACGCTTAGCTTTTGTGTTATTCGTGAAAAATAACATCATAAATAAAGAAATTCAATTTTTGAAAAAACGACACAAGTTACGAAAAAGAATTAGATAACATAACATGTGCACCTAAGAAACATATACATATTTTTGACAAATCACTTTTTTATACAGAGTGTAGCTTCGGTTCGATTTATGAAAATGACTTCAAAAATAAAAATAAAAAAATTGTGGTAAGACGACAAAAGATACGAAAACAAATTGATAAACAAAAGTTTCTTCTACCAAAAAAAGACTCAATTTGTTTATAATTTCTTACATCCTTATTCTGTATGATTAAGTAGGTATTAGAATTGTTCTAAATTAAAATACGAAAGAAGTCTTAAAGAGAAATTAGAGCTTTTGAAAAATCGTTCACAAATTTTTTTTAATAATTTTTTTTTATAAGGAATCGAACTACATACTTTAAAAAAAACAAGCATAGATTTTTGCTCACTTCTAAATCAAACCGGACCATAATCTTTCACATTATTTTCAATCAATATAATAAAATTTCGAAATTGTTCACTTGAACCATCTAGCCATGGGACCCTTTATTACATTATGCACGATTTCGTGGACAACATGTACTATAAATACAGTTACAGATAGGGGAATAACATTTAATAGTATGCTTAAAAGCGCACGTACATGATGTATTTTTAGCGATGATAATTACCATAGGATCTAACGTGTTTCCATGAATCGAAATCAGTGATGGGTAGCAAACCGCTGGACTTAGTTTCTTGAACGTTCTGGGGCGGTAAATTCTGGCGGAGCCCAGCCTGGCTTGATAAACTCTGATTTGGGACAACCTGGTTGGTGGCAACTGACTCACTGAAAAACGGCCTAGTTGAAACCGGATCACTGGAAAACGGCCTTGTGGCAACCGTGTCCGAGGCCGGTTCAAGTTTCTTAGCGATATCAGGGGGCTGTACGTCGAAAGTATAGATGAGTGTTTGATTGTATGGCTTGAAGAAAAGAGCATTTAGAACTTTATCTTCTTCAGGTATTATAACATATTTGTAGGCATAGACGTGATATTTGCCATCAATGCGTACTGAACCTATTTGTAATTTAATTCTTCTAAAAGCTATTCCTAACTCTGGCGAAGCATAAATGAATGGACACAAATCTTCTGTTCCATCTGGTTGTTTTTCCATATATCCAATAACGTACGCGATATAATTTCCCCCCCGTGTTCCAACTCTCACGTGACCTGGTATCATATATTCAACCTTATGGTGCTTTCTACGCTCAGAAGAGAGATAACCAAGAGGAGGAATTTTCATTAGCATCTTGGGTGTGGCGGGTGTTTTTTCAGGATGGAACATTGATTCTGCAAAAAAATTGATAGAATATGAAATATTGTATTAACTAATGAAATTATGTACTAATCATCATTTTCACTTTACACAAAAATATGATAATAAAATTGAGGAAAGATCATTTAAATTTATTCAAAGAAATTTTGACAAACACTCTGATTCAAATAATGAATCAGTTTCACAGAATTCAGAATTTGATATGACTTTAATACACGCATTATAAGTTGTAAGCAGGCTATTTAAACAAAATTCGTACACTCATTTAAATGTTGTCTGATAAATCCTAATAAAATCAGGTCCATGAGTTGCAAGTGTCCAAGAGTCCTAAGTTTCCAAGAGTCCAAAGT
The DNA here is from genome assembly GCF_010883055.1 of Belonocnema kinseyi. NCBI lineage: Eukaryota > Metazoa > Arthropoda > Insecta > Hymenoptera > Cynipidae > Belonocnema > Belonocnema kinseyi. The sequence goes on along the minus strand of NC_046659.1, from coordinate 124,420,270 downwards.
TCGTGCAACATCAGCGCCCTATTTTTCTCTTTAGGAATTTATAAGTATTCTTTTAAACCGAAATAAAAATAGACGTAACTTTTCTGCAATTCGCGGTGAACAGAATCGCGATTTATAAACTGAGAAAAAGATATTAATGATCGCAGCAAAATCATTTTTTGTTGCAGTGCAAAATTTTTTTTGTTAGCGCAAGTTTATTTTGTTGGCCAAACAAAATAATAGGTTCTAAACACAAAATTATTTTGTTAATCCTTATTTTGTTGTACTGAGCAAATGTTTTTGAGCCAGCAAAACTATATAGTTAGACCAACAAAATATAAAACTACGCATGCGCACTCGTTTATTCGGATCACGTGTACGGTTGTGCAAGTTCATTTCTATTATAACGGATAATACCGGTGAAGTCGCGTGTTCAATTTTCTTGATACGTGTTTAAAGTAATGAAATTGATATGAAGTGATTTGCAATGCCTGATCAGTACCTTCAAAAGCAAGATTCCAATTGTTAACCTCAAATGTATACGCAAACACACTTTTTAAAACTTTGATACTTGAAAATGGCTTGTAAATGAAAAATTTTAATTGCCTATTTATCGCAGAGATTACACAACTTTATACTTTGTTTCTTAGAGCGTGGTATTAATCTAGATGCGGGTTGAGGATTATAAATAAGGATATTCCGATTATTTATTTCTTATGTTTAATATTTTTATTTTACACCTTTAATAATTTCTCCGTAATTAATGGTATTTTTACAAGTATGGTATGGCGATTTTTGTGCTCTCAACACTTGAATCAGTTGTGAAAAAAACTGTTTTGTAGCAAAGTGATTCACTAATTTGTTAAATTTAGATTTAAACTGACTTTTAATTATGAGTAACTTATTTCGATTACTGTATATAATTAGTTAAATTAACTGATTTTATTGAATGACATTCATCGAATTATAAGCTGCTTTAAAATTAAACTTAGTAATAATAACCAATTAATGAATTCGTAAATGACTTAAGCTACAAAATAGTTGCTTTCTATGTTTGATTTAGATTTAAGGAGTACAAAAAGTATGTTTTTCACCTACAAAAATTTGGTTGACCTTACAAAAGTATTTGGTTAGGTTGACCAACAAATTTTGTTAAACCAACAAAACATTGTATTAGGATGACAAAAGAATTTCAGTGATTAAACAAAAAAATTTGGTAATGATAACAAACCAGTTTTGTTTCACCAACGAAAGGTCTCAAGAAACAAATTTTGTTAGCTCAATAAAACAGTTTTGTGGCAAGGAGAGCAACAAAATTATTTTTCTAATGCAAAAGAACTTTTGTTCTCTGAGCTAAACAATTTTTTTAGTGTATTTAAATTATTTATTCAGAAAACAAAACTTTTTCCCGCCGATAATTATTGAGAATTACAAAACTCGCTTATTTTGTATTTAAAACTTTGAAATATTTCACCAAAAATTATGTAGAATTTATAAAATTCTGGTACTTTCCTTTTTTGTATTATTTAATAAGGACTATTTCCTATTGATTTTATCAACCATTCAATTAGATCAAGAAAGTATGCAGTGTAATTTTCTAAAATTAAATGTTTAAAGCATTTATTGATATTTATAATAATATTCTCTTATTATACTGCTAGAAAGTTAATTTACTTTCTTAAATTTCACTGTTGAGAAACTCTTTAACTGTAGGGCGGTCATTATGATAATGTTAGCAAACAAAACATGGAAAACAATTTCTCAATATTTTAACTAATTTTCTTATTTAGGGGGGGATGAAGTTAATTTGGTGAAAAAAGCATGTTTTCAGAATTTTTTTGGTGAAACAGATAGTTACAGAATTTTCAATATTTTGCAATGGAAATTTAGGAAAATATCTCATCAAATGAACCCCTCCGCGCTCTTCTAAAATAACGGGAAGTTGCAGTTTCTTTAATTTAAAATTTTTTGTCCATTTTCAGTTTTTTATTTTAAATCTTTAGTTAATGCCAATCCAAAAATATATGTTATGTTTCAGAATAATATACTGACAAAAAAATTTAATGGGTTGAAAAATAATGTTCTTTTCTTCTTATTTATGACTTATTCATAACTATAATGATAACAACTGATGATTAGGCAGAGAAAATATCATTTAGAAAAATAATAATCAATTTCTCAAAATAATTTTTTTTAAATAATAGAAATGATCATTGAACAATGAATAAATTATTTCACCTTGATTTTTCATGTTAATAAACGTTTTTGAGTTTTTCTACAGTCAGCATTATTTTTTTTTTCAATTGGGCTAAAAAACAAGCTTAGTTTTTTCTCTTGAAAATGATTCTAAAACGAATATAGGATGGAAAGTATTGGTAGAGTTGTAAGAGGTAATACGAGCGCGGGTGACCCGAGTCAACTATAGTATCTACAGCGCTGCTGGGCGTTCTGTAGTGTCTCAGTGGTTCTAATACTTGATAAAAATGATTTTGCTGTTTACGTGTAACAATTTTTTTAATTTTTTTTACTTTATGCATTTGGAGAAAGATTTAGTAGACGGTTCTGCTAGTCCGTTACATTTCCAGATGGATTTTGTTAAGGTTATTTTCCTCGAATGTTTTGGAAAGTTTTGTTGTTGTTCTTAATCTCTTTGCCTATAACAATTTCACAATTAAAAAAGACTCATTAAACGTGCACTACTAGAAATATTAAAATTCGATTCGAACAAAGTAAACGTTTAATTGAATAAAAAATAATTTATCAAGTAACACTGTAAAAACAAGGAAGTGTGAAGGGCAAGGAGACTCACACCGAAAAGCACTTCAAATTGTTAAAGGCAACGAGATTAACACAAAGATAGTACCCAAACATTGGAGGCATATGGACTCGTCAAAACCCATCTGGAAATATAAGGAGCCAACAGAACCGTCTCCCCAAGTAGCTTATTATTTTATTAATAACAATCGTTTTCCTACAATAGAACCGCATTGGAAATTTGATATGCAAAATGAATAAATCGATCTCCAGATACATGAATGTGAAAATAAAACACTTATTACACGTAAACAGAAAAATTACTTGTTGAAGTATGAGAACCACTCGGCATATACAGCACGCCCAGCAGCGCTGCAGATAGTTGGGGCGGGGCACCCGCGCTCGTACTGTCTTATACAACTCAGTCAATACTTTTCATCCCATATTTGTTTTAGGATAATTTTCAAGAAAACAGACACCTTCAGTAAGCTCAGGTCTTCTCAAGGTAAGCTACTAACATCCTTAGCTTTTTCGAAACGGTGCAGAGACAACAAAATTGTCCCAAAATTCTTACAACTGAAAAATAATTTGGGAACATCTAAATCCAAATAGATTCTGCATAATACAAGTTTGCTTCTTGTTAAAGAAAGAATACAGCATAACAAATTTCTTTTGCACAATACCTCTAAAATACTATTATAACTTCACCTTTTCCTATCAAATTTCCTCAGATTTGACATTTGGTCCACATTGGACCGCATATCGTTTAAACAATTCCAATGGATTAAAGAGCTTTCCACCCAAAAACAAAACAAAAATTTGACAAATTACTTCCAGTAAAGCAAACTGAACTAATAAATACAGTAAAAAACATCTCTGACCACCCTCTCAACAATGAAATGATTTCAGCCTTATCTAAAGGACATAATTTTGCTGTAGCTCCATCGAAAATCCCAAAAGAAGAAATAATCAGCAATCTAGAATCCACAATATATACCCTTTTTCCCGAAAAAACAAATGACATACGACGCAGGACGGCCAACATTTTACGCCAAGCTCAAGTTCCATCCTCAAACTTAACAAAACAGGAAAAAACCGCAATTAAAGAAATCAATTAAAATAAAGATATTATAATATTACCCGCAGACAAAGGCAACACAACAGTAATAATGAATAAAGAAGACTATAACAACGAAATCATGGACCTTCTAACTGACGATACATACAAAAAACTTACAAAGGACCCCACAAAAACAATAGTCAGTAAAACAAAGACTTTTCTCAAAGACTCTAAACTTGACAGCCAAACAATATCTAACTTAATACCTACTAATCTCATCTCTCCAAAACTTTACGGGCTCTAAAAAATCCACAAAGAAAACATTTCAATCAGACCAATTGTCAGCGCAATAAACTTACCATTTTACAACCTAGCATGTTTTCTCGCTGCAAAACTAAATCCTTTTACAGGAAACTCCATCACTCTTGTTCAAAACTCATTTGATTTTATTAAAAAGATACAACAGATTCACATTCAACCCTAAGACATCATAGTAAGTTTCGACATAGTATCTCTTTATACGAAAATACCAATCCCGGATACAATTGATATTATTAAATCTTTCACAAACTTCCCTTCCAAGTTTGTACCTTTGATAAAACAATGTCTCAATAATACTTACTTCTGTTTCAATAACCAATTCTACGAACAAACCTCAGGGACAGTAATGGGATCTCCAATCTCACCTGTAATAGCCAATGTCTTTATGGAACATCTAGAAACTAAAATCTTCAACCAAGCCAAACTTAAACCAGAATTCTGGTTCCGTTACGTTGATGATACACTTGTCATTTGGCGATATTGACGAGAGGAACTTAATAAGTTTTTTGATTTTATCAATCAATTGCATTCTAATATATGGTTCACCATGGAAATAGAACAAAACAAATAATTGCCTTTCTTGGACGTATTAGTTTACAAACAATCTGATAACACATTAGGACATGAAATTTACAGAAAAACCCACGCATACAAGCAGACACCTACAGGCCTTCTCCCACCATCACCCATCTCAAAAACAATCGGTCATCAACTCCCTTGTGTACAGAGCTGTCTCCATAACAGACAAAGATAACTTACAAAAGGAATTATAAAGCATTAAACAAATCCTAATACAGAACGAGAACAGAAACAAACAAATTGATAAAGAAATAAGAAAACACACTCAAAAAAGCAAGTCAACACAACCTACGAAAGAAAGAGAAAGAAAAATGACCACTACCCTACCCTACATCCAAGGTATTACAGAACAAATAGAAAGAATCCTCAAGAAACACAACATCCAAACCATATTTAAACCACCTGCGAAAATAGGACAACTGCTAAATAACCCTAAATATAAAAAGGCACCCTTCAGTGATCCAGGAGTATATAAAGTCCCTTGTTCTTGTGGCAAAGTCTATATTGAAGAATCCGGGAGAGCGGCGAGCCAACGTAAGAAGGAACATGAAAGTAAAGTCAGGCTAAAACATTTTACGCAATCAGCACTAGCTGAACATCATATCGAAAGAGATATAACATTTTATTTGATAAAACAACAGTCATTGCAAAAACACACAACAAGTTTCCAAAAAAACATAGAGAAGCAATCGAAATCTTAAAACACCCTGATAACATCAACAGGGACAATGGATATAATACCAAGCCAATTTGGCTTTCCGTTCTCTCTGATTTTTTAAAAAAGACTTGATTGGCCAATCAAGTTCGACCAGTCCCCACGGTGGGGCGCTCTGGCCAATCACAGGCATCGAAGAAAGTATACTTAAGAACATCATGACCTAATACCTCAGTTTCAGGTCAGCCCTGAAGATGTGAACTGCAATGTTCACGAAACGTCGGCAAACCATTCGTACTTTTTTACACTAGTGAAACCCGAAATATCTCTTTTTATCAAGAAAAAAACTAAGAGTTAAATGATTACATATTTTTATTGTAAACCGCATTAAAATAAATAGCATAGAAAATTCGGACTTCTATATCTTGACAACCCATTGTACCAGCTGTACCCCTTTGCAAAATTAAAAAAGTTTCACTAGCAAAATTTCCTTTTAAATTTAACTTTACTTTTTTTCAACTGAATTATTTGAATTTGACTGATTGGTTCCTAAAATTTTTTAAATTTATAGATTTGAAGAAATTTTTAAACAAAAATATTTTTATACTCACCAATGGGATTGAGGAATACCACTATGATAAACCAGATAAAACCTATCACAGTTCTCATTTTTTTTAAATAAAGGCTGCGGTCTTCCCTCTACTGGCTATTTTTTTAGGACAATGCACCTCAAACGTTTTAGTTTTCAGAAAAGTTAAGGTATTTTCAACTTTCTTCAAATAATTTTTAATATAATTTTTTTTAAACTTCGCAGAATTCTTCAAAATGAAATTACGCAAAGAGTGATAAATGAATTGACAATTATGAAAAAACAAAATCACAGTTTTTCGCGATACAGAGCCTTAACATACTTGTGCTGTCTTATGATATCAGCTGTTGACTTGTTTGTCGTTTCATGCTATCAAATCGAATTTCGAGGAGGAAAATTAAATATTGCACAGTGAAACGATGACTAGCTAATATTGTTGTAAAACTTGACAAAAATTTCATCTTTTGATCAAAAAGAAGTTAAACATTAATTCGCATAGTCTGCTATTTATTATTTAAACACCATTTGTAAATTAAAAGAAAATGCAAAATGACCAATTAAACACGCAATGGAAAATCAAGTATTTACTAGTCAATACATTTTTTTAAATATTTAAAGTTAGAGAAGTAATCATTATGAATTCTCGACGTAAAACCTTGATCTATTTCAAAGTACGAATTATTGAAGCAGCTCTTGAAAAACACATTTTCTCCTGAAATGGTTTACTGATTTGACGATGCATTGCCTGTTTAATTTCAAATACATTAATCCTTCAAGGACATACATACATAACACAAATATTCCTACGTGTCATTCATAGTAAAGAGTGTGTTTTCAGTGGCCGCGAATACTGCATTCTCTTCTGAAGCTCTATTGTTAGACTCCAGGCCCTTTTTTGAACCTGTCATATATTCTGAAAATTTGGGTTTTTCATGTCTGAATGCAAACCTCACCCTGCAATATTTTTATGAATTAATATCTCCTGAAAACGAGGGATGTGCGCAGTGAGTAGTATATTTGGCACATTATTGCAAAAATTTTCTTTGATTTCGATTAAATTATTTTTAATATTTTTCTAAAGGAATAATTTAAGTTAAGGCCTGGATTTTATAATTTGAGCTGCGTTTAAGAAGTCTGTTTAATTAGCTTCTATTTCCTCAATATATACAATTGAAAATTCATGATTGATATTCACGGTGACCCCTTTTAAACCATAATCCCAAATATCTTCTAAAATACTTCATCTACGAAGAAATGATTCTAACAAAGGTTGACGAGAACCGAGAGACACATTTGACATTGCCATAAATTTTGACCTTGAGGTCAATTTTCGAGGTCAAATGGGGGTAAGACCCTTTTATTTAATGAGAGCCCCTATTTTTGACTACGTATTTGCAAAGAGCGGGAAATTCTATGTCAAAAATAAACTGTGGATAAATGGCTTCTTGTGCATTGGAATGGTAAGAAATCAAGTTCAAATGCCTGAGAAACGACTAGATTCCATTTTTCTGAATTGTCTTGGTTTTTCAGAATAAACAAACGTTCAAGATGCTTGACAAAAGTCGATGAAATGTTAAGGTGTACATCACCGTGACCATCATATTGAAGGTCCTAGTTTCATTTGATATGTACTTTTTTAGATAAAAGTAAATTCTACAGCAAAGGACTGCTCAATAGAAATAACTGTCATTATTGGTCAGACGAAAATCCTCACTGGTACACTCTTACCTTGAGTCGTTAAGGGACCATTTACCTAGACTACTGGAGAACGTTGACTTGCTACAAGACAAAGAATGTGGCTTTAGCAAGATGGTGCTCCGTCACATTCGGCACCATATCTAACATCACCTGATTTATTTTCATGGGGTTATATTTAAAACGTAGTTTTTGCTGATCGACCCACAACAAGAGCAGATCTGATGAAAAGGATTCGGGCAACTTGCGTCGCCATCTCTCAATAAACTTTGTGGAAAACTGTAGACGGCTTAAAAAGACGTTTACGTTTGTTATAGAACGATTTCCTTCACTAAAATTTTTTTATAAATAATAAATAAGCAATTTAAAACCAGATAATTTGCATATATATTTTTTTCATTTAATTTCGACAACAGATATTTTGGAATCGATTTTCAAAAAGTAAATACATTAAATATCAAAGTTTCATGGTCATAATTCATGACTTATATGAGCCTAAAATAACTTTTTTTTATTTTAGGCAGAATTTATTCCGCAAGAATTTTTTTTCTTACCGTTTTCTGTAGAAAGTTTTCGAAACAAGCTGCTTTGAAAAAGCTTTCTGGGCTACAAAGAGTTCAAATTATCAAGCACATTATGCTTTTTTAAAGAATCATAATTTTTGATCTGTGAAGAGTAAAAGATAATTTTTTTTATATCTAGGCAAAATTTCCTGCCCTACAACTTTTCTCTTGCACCACTCACGTAGCTTTACCGAGAAGCGAAGTTTTTTTAAAAAACTGAACACTAGTGATTTGCCCTAAAACAATAGGTCAACAGTGTTCAACTTTTAGAGGTTATAACTAATGACCTTTTGGAGCTATGTTATTGCATTTTTTAGGATAACTTAAAATTTCCTCTACTTTAATTAAATTTCAGAACATTCTTTTTGTAAAACTAACGGGTTCCAAAGTACAGGCACAAACATCAGAATTGATTTTTTTCGTTTTTTTTTTAAATTTTAATCACGTTTATTTAGAGGACCATAACTCAGCATCTATCGAAGATAGGTTTTTTTTCCTATTACTTTTTCAGAATCGCCTTTAGTTTAATGTTGGTTTTAAGCATTTTGATCTGAAATTCGACAGGGCGGATGAGTCTATGCAAACACGATTTATGGTATTTTTTCAAAAATATCTCCAAAACGCACGGCTTTTATTTCTAGAAAACTTCGAATTTTAATCAGGTTCTCTTTATGAAATATTTTAGAAAAAAACTCGCATTACCTACATAGTACGGTGTAAAAGTACCAGATTCCTGGACTGATAGGCTTATACAGTATTACTAGGTGGAACTTTTTCATTACTTCTATTTTTTTACCAGATAAGTATTTAACTTCTCAATAAATAAATCTTCTCAAGTCGGGCTTATATCATTGCAACCATTTAAAACTTAAGATTTGCATACTGAATATACCTTCTGGTGCATATAAACTAAAAACATTAAAAATAGCGTATTGTTTAATTATATTCCATTATAAGTTCAGATAGATTAGTATCGATGAAGGTACAAAATATTAAAAAGCAGTACAGGGGCCTTTTACAAAAACTGGTGAAAAGAAACAAGTTTGGTTCGTAAAAGTTTCATATTTAAAATAGCGTATTTAAAAAATGCTGTTAAATAGCCATCCCGGAAAAATATAGAGAACCTTACTGCTCTTGAATGTTCCTTAGACTTGCCAGAAATAATATTTGTTTACATGTCGACGCACCAAATAAGTACTATCTTTTCAATGCGAAAGTGAACCTTCACAAAAATTTCATGATCTTAAGACAATTCGAATAATATTTCCAATATTCTCATTAGAAATTAGTTGCTTTTCACTTAAAATTGAGTTTTCTGTCAGAAGGATGCATTTCAAAAAACTGAAATTGTCTTTCAAATTAAAGGTTAAAAGGAATTATTTTTGTCTCAAAAAGAATCAATTTGTAGCAAATATTATTCTTTTGCAAAAAACGTCAGTTTATCCTGCAAAGGAATAATGCTGTTGGTACCAAAATTATGCTCAAGTGGTTCAAAGCAAAAGAGGCAAGAGAACGACGCTTTTGTTTCATGGCTACATTTTCTTTGTGTGTTAAAGAATTATTAAATATTTTGTTTGGTGGAATTATTGTTTCACTCTTCTTCAAATGAATGATTCGAGTTCCACTAATCTTCAAATATAGGCCGCGTCGTCCCCCTACTCGATATTTTTTAGGACAATTTACGGTAGTTGTTTAAATTTTTATCAAATTTTAGGAACGATCAATTTAATTCAAATTATTTTTAATATAAATAATTT
>NC_046659.1:124409042-124410218 GCF_010883055.1 Belonocnema kinseyi | reverse complement strand
TTTCAACTAAAATGATGAATCTTTACCTATAATAATTTAATTTTGAACCGAATTAACGTATCTTCAACCAACAAGATTAATTCCTGCCAAAAATTTACATTTCCAACGAACAATGATAATGTTTTTAACTAAATATTGAATAATTAAATTTGTTGTCAAAAAATAAATATGTAACTAAAGGGATGAACTTTAATTTAGAATTGTGGCATAAGGTAAATGTCCCAATTTGGGCGAATGTAAGGATTAGTTTTGGCGTATTTTGCTTGTAAAAGTATTTTAAATGTTATGAATCGATGAAAGTTCCCAATACCGCAGAGTTTGAACATTTTTCGTCAATACTTTGTCTGCTTATCGATATAAACAAACAGTTTTCATTAAATAATTAAGAAGATTTCATGCTGTATCAATGAACCTATTTGGGCGAATGAATTTTTCCTGTGACCCAGTTTGTGCGAATCAAATATCCCAATTTGGGCGAGTGTCGCGACGCTATATTTTCTATAGAGGCGGGATATCGTCATTGATAAGAACTGCCTCCTAATTTAATTTGTCATTAGGAATCTGAAAATTTTAACGTAAAAATTTTTTAGCATAATAGATCACGTAATTTAAAAAAAAGAATATTTTTATCGATTGCATTTCTTAATTGGCTGTCTCATTGTTGTTGTAACGTTTACCGCACATTTCAATTAAGTATTCAATACAAATTCATAAAAAAACAGGTTTTATAACAGGGCAAATCTTTCAAAATTGAAATAGTTTGCTTGTTATCTTTAAAAATTGCCTAATTTGTATGTAACCGTGTTGTTTGTAAACACTCGCACAAATTCCTACAACCGTTTTCTTCCGTCCCTATTAGGGCGGAAGGAAATATCCGAATTATTCATTAGCTTTCAGTTATGTTGAATAACACATTCAAAAACCTCATGATTAATACTTCCTTTTCAATCAAACATTCGCGCTACACAAATTTTGGAGCACTGTTGACACGAAAAATTACACAGCCTGTCAACTCCCGAGCTAACAAGCCGAGTGCAATGTTATGCTCGATCGGCCAGAGATGGCGACACGCGTGACTATACCAGGTGTATACATATGAAACCGGTATTTTTTCAAGAAAAAAACACATTTATTTCAAGAGAATGATAACAAATATTTTATTCAAAGTATGCGCCC
>NC_046659.1:124406923-124408942 GCF_010883055.1 Belonocnema kinseyi | reverse complement strand
TGTTACATTTTAAATGATTTTCCAAAATTTGTAAAAAGAGTTAAGTGAGTTAAAATTATTTTTAGGAATTAGGTAGTTCCTAAATTAACTAAAAAAATTGAAAGACTTAAAAAAGTTTTCGACAATTCATTAAATATATTTTGTTTCAATTCAAACTTCTAAATGTCCTAAATATATATTTTTAAAGTCCTTAATTTTAGCTCGAAATTAAGTATTAAAAAACTTTTTAAAAAAGTAATTTGAAATTTTTATATTGTATTATTAATAATATCATTTTGTATTCTTCATGATATTGAAAAAATTTAAAAATGGGTGAATTTTAATCAGGACTCATATTAAGTCATTTCAATATTTGAATTAGGAGAAGAAAATTCTTAAACCCATTCGGAGTTACAAAAAAATATTTTTTATTTATTTTTAGATAACACTTAAGCATTTTTATTATTTAACCGAAAGAAATGACAGATTATATATGCCTTTGCTATTCTTTTCAAGTATCCTAAAGTGAGGGTCAGGTTTTTATCCAGCCATTTTGAATGAAAACATACAAAGTTGAAGCAATTTCAAAATTTTTGAAACTACGTCCTTTGAATAATAAAAAAATACTTATACAGCTCTTCGTATTACACAAAAAGACGAACTATTTATTTTGATCACATTTTTCGATGAAAAAAAAATCACTAAAGTTATAGCATACATAATTATTATCAAAGTGTTTTGAACTTTCTTGGAAAATTGATGATTGAAATTTTGATGCAAAAAAAAAATTAAAAATCAGCATTTCCATTTTGCCATCCAACTACGCAAGATGCGACAAGAAGTTAATTTGAAAGAATTGCCCGACCAAAAGTGTTCTAATTTGTAGTTATTTTATCAGGTTTTTAAATTTGGGGGATCTTAGTGTAAAAGATTAAAAACAGTAATTTTCACATTATGGTGGTCCAAATTTATAAATGTAAAAACTCAACTTTCAATTTTTGGTATCACCCCCCCCCCCTTCCCACTCCCTTTTGAAATGCACATGGGGTTATTAATGGAAAAAGCTCAAGTTAAAAAAAAAGATTCGTCTCTTTAGGATTATTAAGGGATCCTTTTTTACCCCATAATCTTTCATTTTGACACCCCGAATCCCCTTAATTGTGCACGGAGAATGCCCCAAAAAAATGCAAAAAGATTAGAAGCATTTTAATAATTGTGAAATATTTGAAGAAATTACATTTTTTCAAGATTTATGTCATTTTAAAAGAAAAATTTTTAGTTCTGAAGATTTCAGAATGTATATTATGAATAAAGAATGTGGAAGACTTTGAGACAATTTTTTTTTTATTTTTCATGATTTAAAATATTATAGATGAACTTAATTTTGCAGAGTGTCGAGAGAATGAAAAAAATTGATAAGATTTATGGGAAAATTTCAAATGTTTGCTTTTTAGAGAATTCTTACAGAATGTTTAAAAATATAATAAAACGTTTGGAATGATTTTCTAAAATTTAAAAGAAGAGTGTACAATATTGTAAAGCAAAATTTTTCGGTATTACGTGGTTTTTGAAAAAAATTTGAGTAATTTTGGGAGATTCTCAGCAGATTTTTTAAATCGTGTATTGTTTTCCGAGAATGAAAAAAATGTTTAGACTCCTGGGAAATCTAAAATTATGTTTCCTTTAATTAAATTAATTTTATCAGAATATTTCTTAGGATTTCAAAAAAATTATAAAATTGTCGTAGAAGAATCTGAAAGATTTCAAAACAATTTTTTTTTAATTGAAGAATTTTAAGAAATCAAGAAAAATTTGAATAATTTTTAAAGACCACAGCGTTTAGTAGCTTTGGAAAGATTGAAAAAAATTGCCTGAAAATTTTTGTGAAAAATCAAAATTATTTTTTATTTTGACAAAATAAACTTTAGGAGAAAATTAAAAAAGGTTTCTTAAACTTTAAACTTTAAGAAAATGTAGATTTTTAAAGATGAGAAGAAACTTTAAAAGCTTCAAGGTTAAAAAAAAATCGTGTTAGTTAAA
>NC_046659.1:124403615-124406823 GCF_010883055.1 Belonocnema kinseyi | reverse complement strand
AAGATCCATATTGAATCGTAAGTATAATATTTTAATTTTCTCTTAAAAAGAAATATGGATGATCAACAATGTAGTTCAATTTTAAACCAGAGATGAATTTTTTAATAATATAATGAATCTTTAACAAAATAATTAATTTTTAATAAACGAATTTAAATTTTGACCAAGTATTTGAATTTTTAAATAATCAAATGAATCCGTAAATTTATAAACACAATTATATGCCCTACGACTTTAGATAAAGTAGACATAAAATTTCTGGATTCAAAAAATTACTTAAATAATGAAAACTTGAATTTAATTGTTATCAGAAGCAAATTTTTGGTTTCTTAATTAACTTCTTGGCTATATCCCGGTCTTTCCCGATTTCTCGGCCAATTTGCCACCCTGTAAATTATTTAATGTTGAATTTTGTTATAATATTTTTAGTTGAAATAATTAATTTTGTTACGAAGAAAAAGGAAGTTTCCAAAAAAATAGTAAAATATTAGACCGCAGAATGTTTCAATTTGCGGTAAACGTCTGTTAAAAAAAAATTCAAGAAAATAAATGAATTTTCAATTGAGAATAATTAATTTTCTAGCGAAAATATAAAATCCAATTCTTTATTGAAAAAATTCATTTTAAACAAATCGACTCTAATTTTCAAACATATTTCTTATTTTTTTAAACGCATAAAGTTAATATATTAATATTCTAATATATTATCATTTAATTCCACGAAGTTTGAGAATGCTTCAAATTTATTTATTTAATTAATGTACAAAATTTCATATAGTGCTTTATAGAAAAAGTTTTTTCATGTAATTTATTGGAAATATTTTTGTTTTTAATTAATTGGTAAATTTTGATTTCGCAAATTCATAATTGACGAGAAATTAAGAAACACGAATTTCAAAAATGTGCTTGTCCGTAATGATTAGAGTTTGTGCTTGAGATATGAAGACACCTGTGTTTTATTGTTAGACTAACAGACTATCTTTTTTAGGAAATGAGGTTTTTAATTTTGACAGTTTGTTCAAACTTAAAAAATATTGTAACTCTCGTTCCATGTAGACAACGCACATAAGAAGATTGCGAAAATCTTACGATTTTGTACTAACCGACATTGATCATTATATAGATTGCAGTATTTTCAAACAGTCTCACTCGCCGTTTAGAAAATATTTCTGTGAAAATGAAGATCTACAACAAAACGGGTTTTGGGATCACTGACCACGAATCTGAACTCAGATTTAGAAAATTCAAAATGGTGGATCCAATATGGCGACTTAAATTTGGAATATTTTTGGATTTTTTTTAGAATTGTTATACAGGGTTTTTTTTGTGTCGTTAATCACAAATCCGAATTCAGATTTTAAATATTCAAAATGACGGATCCAACATGGCGGCCAAAATTTGGATTTTTTTTAAATTGGTTTTTGGTATCTCGGATCACGAATCTGAACTTTGATTTTGAACATTCAAAATGGCGGGCCAAAATTCAAAATATTTCTAAATTGTTTTTGGAAAGTTGGCACAGGCAGGAGGTCGCTGATCTTGAATCTGTATTCAAAACGACAAATATTTCGAATATTAAGGTTTGAAAAAATATACACTTACTCACCTAAAACATGGATTAGTACCAATTTTCTGAATTTTCAAAATCTAAATTCAGATTCGTGATCAGTGACTCAAAAAATTCTTGTACCCAAATTAAAAAAAAAAATCGGAAAACTTTATTATTTTGACCGCCATATTGTATCCGTAATTATGGATTTTTAAAGTCTGATTTCAGATTTGTGATCAGCGACCCCGAAAACCTCTGTATACCAATTTTCAGACTAAAATCAAAAAATTTTCCAAGTTTTAAACGTCATCTTGGATCCACTATTATAAATTTCCAAAACCTGAGTTCATATTCGAATCACTGACCCCAAAAACCCCTGTATACGAAGATAGGTTTTTTCCTATTACTTTTTCAGAATTGCCTTTAGTTTAATGTTGGTTTTAAGCATTTTGATCTGAAATTCGACAGGGCGGGTGAGTCTATGCAAACACGATTTATGGTATTTTTTCAAAAATATCTCCAAAACGCACGGCTTTTATTTTTAGAAAACTTCGAATTTTAATCAGATTCTCTTTATGAAATATTTTAGAAAAAAACTCGCATTACCTAAATAGTACGGTATAAAAGAACCAGATTCCTGGACTGATAGGCTTATACAGAATGACTAGGTGGAACTTTTTCATTACTTCTATTTTTTTACCAGATAAGTATTTAACTTCTCAATAAATAAGTCTTCTCAAGTCGGGCTGATATCATTGCAACCATTTAAAACTTAAGATTTGCATACTGAATATACCTTCTGGTGCATATAAACTGAAAACATTAAAAATAGCGTATTGTTTAATTATATTCCATTATAAGTTCAGATAGATTGGTATCGATAAAGGTACAAAATATTAAAAAGCAGTACAGGGGTCTTTTACAAACTGGTGAAAAGAAACAAGTTTTATTCGTAAAAGTTTCATATTTAAAACAGCGTATTTAAAAAATGCTCTTAAATAGCCATCCCGGAAAAATATAGAGAACCTACTGCTCTTGAATGTTCCTTAGACTTGCCAGAAATAATATTTGTTTACATGTCGACGCCCCAAATAAGTACTATCTTTTCAATGCGAAAGTGAACCTTCACAAAAATTTCATGATCTTATGACAATTCGAATAATATTTCCAATATCCTCATTAGAAATTAGTTGCTTTTTCACTTGAAATTGAGTTTTCTGTCAGAAGGATGCATTTCAAAAAAATGAAATTGTCTTTCAAATTAAAGGTTAAAAGGAATTATTTTTGTCTCAAAAAGAATCACTTTGTAGCAAATATTATTCTTTTGCAAAAAACGTCAGTTTATCCTGCAGAGGAATAATGCTGTTTGTACCAAAATTATGCTCAAGTGGTTCAGAGCAAAAGAGGCAAGAGAACGACGCTTTTGTTTCATGGCTACATTTTCTTTGTGTGTTGAAGAATTATTAAATATTTTGTTTGGTGGAATTATTGTTTCACTCTTCTTCAAATGAATGATTCGAGTTTCACTAATCTTCAAATAAAGGCCGCGTCGCCCCTCTACTCGATATTTTTTAGGACAATTTACGGTAGTTGTTTAAATTTTTATCAAATTTTAGGAACGATCAATTTAATTCAAATTATTTTTAATATAAATAATTT
>NC_046659.1:124391248-124403515 GCF_010883055.1 Belonocnema kinseyi | reverse complement strand
TACTCGATATTTTTTAGGACAATTTACGGTAGTTGTTTAAATTTTTATCAAATTTTAGGAACGATCAATTTAATTCAAATTATTTTTAATATAAATAATTTGATTTCACTGAGTTTTGCAAAATAATTTTGTGGGAAGCCTGAGAAAGAAAGCGCCAGTCATGGATAAACAAACTCACAGTTTTTGAAAATACGGAGTAGGTCGTTGAATATTTATGTTTTCTTATAGTATTAGCCAGTCTCTCACTTGATCTTTTGTGATCTTATATCTAATTTCGAGGGAAAAAATTTAAATATTGCACAGCGAAACGATGACCAGCCCATATTGTTAAAAATCATGACAAAATTTTATCTTTTGATAAAAAAGAAGGTCAACGTTAATAAGCATAGTATGACATTCATTATTAGAACACAATTTGGAAATTGGTAGGAAATGCCAAATGACCAATTAAACATGCAATGGAAAATCAAGTATTTGCTGTTCAATAATTTTTTTTTAATATTTAGGGTTAGAGAATAAATTATTTAAAATTTGCGAAGTAAAACCTTGATCTATTTCCAAGTACAAATTGTTGAAGCAGTTCATGGAAAACACATTTTGGCCTGAAATTATTCAGTAACTTGATAATGCTTTGCCTATTTAATTTCAAATAAATTCGCCCTTCAAGGGCATACATAAATAACAAAAATATTTCTCTGTTGTGGTTGCCAAAAATACTGCATTTTCTTCTGAAACTTTATTTTGAGACACCAGGCCCTTTCTTTGAACCTTTTACATATTCTGAAAGTTTGAGTTTTTTATGTCTTAATGCAAATCTAACCCTGCAATATTTTTTTGAATTAATATCTCCTAGAAACGAGGCATGTGTGCAGTGTACACTATATTTAGCAAATTATTGCAAAAATTTTCTTCTTAATCGATTAAATGATTTTTAATATTTTTCTAAAAGCATAGTTTAAGGTCTTTATTTTGTGATTTGGACTGCGTTTGAAAAATCTTTTTAATCATCTTCTATTCCCTTAATGTATACCACGGAAAATTAATGATTGATATATAAATAGAAGTAAGTGAAATGAATTAATAAACAAAATTAATAAAGTTGAATATTTAAATTGAATAGTAAAAGTTGATATCTTGTAAATTTACAAAAAAAATTTATTTCGTGGGATCTATCATGCCCACAAAATGTTGTTTATATTTTTCATAAATTAACAATGGGATTTCACTTTTACTTTTAGAAATTGATGATGTTGAAGATATAAATGATTCTCCGTAATGTATTAATTAAATATAATTAGATCAAATCTTGACGTGATAAAAATATTTCTTAGACCATAAACGGGGATTCCGAAAACTAAAGAAAAAGCTTTGATAAAATTTTTTCAGAGTTTTTTATTTATTCTTTTACAATCTTTTATCAAAATATACTATGGATGTAGATATATAGATGCGGTATAAACAATAACAAATTCGGTACATGCAAAGATTTTGCTATACATTTAAATAAATATGATATAAAGAATATAAAACTAAGTCTAAAGTAATATAAATGTAATGTGAATTTGTCTATCAACAAAATATATTATAACCCACACCAACTTAAGTCTATGTAAA
This sequence comes from Belonocnema kinseyi, assembly GCF_010883055.1. Lineage (NCBI taxonomy): Eukaryota > Metazoa > Arthropoda > Insecta > Hymenoptera > Cynipidae > Belonocnema > Belonocnema kinseyi. The sequence goes on along the minus strand of NC_046659.1, from coordinate 124,401,901 downwards.
CATTTCGTGATACGGTTAATGTTTCTGGGGCGGAAGTATGTAAAAGGCAAAATTCAAATTTTTTAGGGGATACAATACGTTTTGAGACCCTCTGAATTCAAAAAATGAACGTATTAATTCGATCATTAGAAAACCTCTTTTCGCTCTTAAAAGAAAGGAAAGATTCTTTTTAGGTTAATTTTTGGTTCCATATAAACATTTTATTTAAGCTTCTCATAGAACTAACAAAGCCAAACAATTTATCTTAATGCCCTTTTTTGGCCAAAAAATATGCGATGTGATCAAAATAACTTAATAAGGAGCGCGGTTTTGTTTTTAATGAAAAAAATTTCATTACCAATAAAAATGAAAGATTTGTGGAATAATTAAGTAGAAAATTCTGAATATGAAGACGCATATAAATACTGCGTTCTAAAAAAGATTTTTATAATAAGGTTTTATTTAAGCATTCCGGATGCAAATAATAAATACCCGAGTGTGATGCGCGAGGTTTAAATATGTCCGAGCGCAAAGCGGGATATCCAACAGAGTGAAATATATATTTTTTAATCTAGGAAAAAAAAGATAAGTACTTACAAAGAGAACTAATCAATTCACAAAAAAAACCCAAGCCCAGATTTTGACTGACTTCTAATTCAAACAGGACAATAATTTTTCACATTTATTTTGAACCAATATAATAAAATTCTGAAATTTTTCACTTAAATTCTTATGCCCTGGGAACTTTTATTACATTCTTCACGATTGGCTTATTTAATAAAAATTGTGCACCTAAGAAACATAAACACATTTTTGATTATACAGAGCGTAGTTATTGTTCAAAATGACCTAGCTTTTGGAACTTTTGTCTAATTATCAAATTTAATGTCAACAGTTTTGAAAAAATATATTTTATATCTAGCAGAAATTAGGATTGATATTTCTTAACCTTAAAAAATTTTTTTTTCCTTTTTTTGAAAATTTTCAAAATGTTGAAAAGCATATAACTTTTTGAAGTTTCATCGAATTTAAAAATGTCTCTAGGATAATTTGCAAGTCTTTTAGGCGCGTACCAGAATATTTTACAAAAATTTCAAAAATCGAAAGTTTTTATTCAAATTTCGAAAGACCTCAAACTTTTTGAATTTTCGTTAATCGAAAAATTCAACTGACATTGTTTCCAAATATATTCGATATATAGTAGTGAATTTAAATGAAATTTTCTAATCATTTGGAAAAATATTTTTTTATATTTTTCTGAAAATTTTTCAAAATTATCAAAAGTATATGACTTTTCTAATTTTTATCGAAATTTCTAACATTTGAAAAAAATTGAAAATTTAAAAAATGCTCTAATTTTTTAAATTGTGGGCTAATCGAAAAATTGGGCTAGAATATTTTTAAAATGTATTTGGTATCTAGTGAAAGTTTCGAATAAAATTTTTGGATCTACAAAAAAATTTTTTTTCTATTTTTTGAAAATTTTCCAATTTTCGAAAAGTATTTAACTTTTCTAATTTTCGTAAAAATAAACAATTTTAATTAGATAATTTGCAAGTATTTTATATATCTATGAGAAACTCAAAAAAATTTATAAAATTTGAAGAAAAAAAATTGAAAATTTCAAAAATGCTCTAATTTTTCAAATTATGGGCTAATCAGAAATTAGACTAGAATAGTTTTAAAATATTTAAAATATAAAAAAAAGAAATTTTATTTAGATAACTTCCAGATCTCTAATCCACCTATAAAAACTTTGACAAAAATTTATAAAAATTGAAATTTTGAAAATGCTCTTAATTTTTTAATTTTTGTTGGAAATGTCTGATTAACGAATTTAACCTCCATTTTGGGGACCTTCACAAGTGTATGAAATGCGGACTCGATTGGACAAATCCTTCAAAAGTTAGCGTGGCTACAAAATTCAGGTAATTATACATACTGAGATACATACAGACATACAGACAGATAGACAGACACCAACAAAATTTTATTATTTTCGGGTTCTTCGCGTGCCGAAACGTAAAGATCCGTTGAAACCCAGAGATCGAAAATTCGAACGATTACATTACACTCTCATGAAGGAGTTTGTAAAAATTATCTAAAATTTTCAAAAAGCTCTAATTTTTCAAATTGCGGGCTCATCGAAAAATTTGGGTAGAATAGTTTTAAGATATATATTTGGTATCTATTGAAAATTTTGAATGAAATTTTTGGATCTCGGAATATATGATATATTTTTAACGATGATAATTACCATAGGATCTAACGTTTTTCCATGAATCGAAATCAGTGATGGGTAGCAAACCGCTGGACTTAGTTTCTTGAACGTTCTTGGGCGGTGAATTCTGGCGGAGCCCAACAACCGTCTTAGGGTTCGGTTCAAGTTTTTTAGCAATATCAGGGAACTGTACGTCGAAAGTATAAACGAGTTTTGGATTGTATGGCTTGAAGAAAAGATCATTCAGAACTTTATCCTCTTCTGGTATTATATCATACTTGTAGACATAGACTTGATATTTTCCATCAATGCGTACTGTATCATATATTAATTTAATTTTTCTATAAGGTTTTCCTAACTCTGGTGGTGCAGAAATAAATGGACACAAATGTCCTGTTCCATTATATTGTTTTTCCATATATCCAATGACGTACAAGTAAGAATTATGGTACCGTGTTCCAAGTCGCCTGCGACCTGGTAGCATATCTTCAACTCCATGATCTCTACGCTTAGAAGATAAATAAGCAATAGGTGGAATTTTTGGTAGGACCTTGGGTTCGGTGACTGTTTTTTGAGGTTGAAATGAAGGGGTAGGTAAAGGGGAGCGATTTTTTTAGATCCAAACATTGATTCTGCAAAAAAAAGAGTAGGGAATAAAAGATTGTATTAATTAATGAACTAATGTACGAATCATAATTTGTACTTTACAAAGAAATCAGGTTATTACATTAAAGAAAGAAAATTTAAATTTGTCCAAAGAGATTGCGGCAAAAACTCTGGTGTAAAGAATAGATTATTTTCAGAAAATTTATAATTTTATATGACTTTAACAGACTTATTAGAAGATCTGTAAACCGAATTAAAAATATTCACAAATTTTCTGTAATTAGCAGGGGACTGAATTTGGATTTACACTTAAATTATTCATTCTAAAAATAAACATTTTTCCCTTAGATAATTATTAGGAATCACAACACTCGTTTGATTTACTATAAGAAAATTTGAAATATTTTACCAAAAGTCACGTAGTATTTATAAACTGTTAGTATCCGTCTTTTTGAGGTATTATTAACCTAGTTTGAAAAAATTTTAATCTAAATTATATAGAGTGCTTGAATGAAATTACTTACAATTATCAAAAATCAACCGTTATTATTTGACATAATATTTGCTTAAGAAAAAAAATAATTTCTGGTAAAATTCAGAATCATCAATATTAGGCACATCGAGATTACACTGAAAATTTCTTCATTAAATTAGCTACATTATACGAATGAAAAATTAGTTTTTGAATTTTATCTCCACAATTCTGTTTTTCGGGGTCCCAAAAAAGTTCCATTAGTGGTTAATTTCATTTTGCGAGTTCCTGGTGCTAATTGTACTTTTTGCGGTTTTTCTAAGAACAGTTGTATCTTTTACATAAAATACTACATTCCTGACGTTATCAACTTTTCAGTTAGATCAAAGAATAATTAACTTAATTTTCCAAAAATAATGATTTGAACCATTTATTAATATTTATAATAATATTTTCTTAGCATAATGCTTGAAAGTTAATTTTTTTTAATTTGACTTTTGGGCCACTTTTTAATTAGAGTAAGGTAATAATGCCTTAATGTTGGCAAACAGACTACTACAAACAACTTCCTAACATTTTTAATAATATTTTCATTACAAAATGTGAAGGTTGTGCTTCTTTTTATTTTCAAATTTTTTTCCAGTAAACATATTTGTTTGAAGATCTGTTAGGAGCAAATAATAAATAATAAAATTAGTATCAATGAAAATATATCTGCTTGTTTCAGAAAAATAGAGTGGCAGAGAAACGAGAATAATTGGTAAATAATTGTTTCAATTCTATATTTATTATTTGCTCGTAACTAAAAAGTAAAAGCAAAGTTAATATCGTTTAGATAAACACATAAATGTTTAACATTGGTTGAGGAAAATATTCGTTAAAATGCTAATAAGACGTTTAAACCATTTTTCTTGTTATTTTTAATCAACTGTCACATTACTGTAAACGAAAATTAGACAAAAGTTGGAAATCTTAGAAAAAGTCGCAACTTCTGAGTATTATGCAAAGAGAATATTATTATTAATAAGAATAATAATCAATTACTTCCAAAACATTTTTGTTGATCGGAATTGATTATAACTGCTAAAAGACAAGTTGAAGAAATGTTCAAAATTTAAAAAAAAACCGCGACTGTTTACCATTACTGCAAGGGAAGATAATTAAACCCCCCCGCTGCAATAAAGGAAGGGATTCTCAGTTATTTTTTTCTGCAAGCATTGTTCGAAGGTTATTTTAGGCTATTTTACAATTAAAATATAGTTTAATACTTGCATTTTTTAATAAATAAATATCATTGTACATAAGTATCGAAACTCTGTACCTATAATATACAGGGGTAAACAGTGACTACTGACAGGGTATACGACTGCGCAGTAGCTATTTATGATATAAACATCTGAGCAGTTATCATTCATAGGACGTAGAAAAACAAGTAAACCTTTTTAATAAATTGAACCGCACATTAGATCGTTGTTGTGCGCAGGTATTTGCAATAGAGTTATATGGTAAGTAAGGTTCTACAATAGAAGCCTACATCTCTACTGTGCACTGCAGAACTATAATGTGCAGTCTGGAACAATGGAGGGGATCTACTGCGCAGTATTGCCCATTAAATAATTCGACTGTGCCTCATTACGCATCGCAGAAGGATAATGTGCATGTTTATGTGCAACAAGGATGCTCTGCGCAGCAGCTAGAGTCATGTGGCTCTACTGCGCCCCTTCGCAGGACCTACTTCGCAGCTCTATGCACTATGAATTTCCACTGTGCAACCTTGAACCCTCTAGGACACTACTGCCTAGCCTACGGCACAACATGATAGCACTGTGCCGCTCTATGTACTGCAAAACTGCACTGCGCAGCTGTAAGATCCATATATACGCTTGCCTTGGTACTCAACTGTACAGTTGTGTGAGCTGTACATTTTTACTGCGAATCAAATGTGTCTATTGCACAGTTTAATATACCACACAATTTTTCTAAGCAATTCTATGTGGCATAAGTCTCTACTGTGCCCGCCTGCATGTAGTAGGTATTTACTGTCTAGACTTATGTATAACATGTGCCTTCCGTGGATCCCAACTTACTGCAGTATTTACTGCGCTGCCCCACGAATTCTAAATCTCTACTGTACATTGTAAATCTATACTACGCACCCCTGCGACTTATGAATATCTACTGCGCACCCCTTAATATTACGTGGCTCTACTCTGAAGCTAATGTTTCATATTAATATATTGCGCATTTCGATTCACCTAAAGTCTGCTTTGTGTAGTTGTAAGACCCATGTATAAAAGGTGTTTTTTTCAACTTGCAACTTTCATATGTTTTGAAAAATAGGCTCTCTATGAAAAAATGTTAGGAATAAAAATTAAATCACTCTGAGGAGTACTTACAATGATGTTAAAATCAGTTCCCCCACACCGCCGCATGGAGGTGGGGGCAAGTTCGAAATCTTACGCGATACATGACGCTGTAATCGAGAAAATGCAATTTTTCTTGATTTTACTGTTACTGAGAAGGCACGCTTACAATTCTGCAATACTCGAAATTATTCTCAAAACAAGCTACTACTTTAAGCGTAACCCAGGAACAACGATGTGGACGTAGCAGTTTTCTGTTCCCTTTAAGGTGCTGATTGACGTGAGTCCCTTTGCCTCTCACGATTCGCGATACTCAGGGAATCATCTTTTAATTAAAGTAAGTGTTCAAAATGATGACCTTCGGCTTCAATGCACTTATTAATTCGTAATTCAAATAAATTTAAACAACGGAGAAGTGTATCTTCTTGAATTTCAGCACATGCACTTGTAATTGCTTTAATGATATTCTCACGTGTTGTTGGTTTTTCTTTTTACACTTTGTCTTTCATATAGTCCAATAAAAAGAAATCTGGTGAAGTAAGATCTGGCCATCTGGCAGGCCAATTTATCGCATTGCCTCTAACAATTCAGCGACATTTGAAATCACGATCAAGAACTTCTCGTGCTATCGCTAAACAGTCTGCCGGACGACCATGAAACGACTCGTCAGAGAATAATAAATAACGAAAAAAGTTAGGATTTTATTGTATTTGCTCACATGCCCACTGACAAAGAGCTACCCGATTTTGAAAATCAACGCCATGAAGTTTTTTATGTGAAGAGACATGATGCGGATAAAATTTATTACATTTTAAAATTTTCCAAACACTGCTCTAAGATATTCCGGAATCACGAGCAATTTCTCGTTTATTAACGTGAAGATTATTGGCCACTGCAGATAGTACAGCAATTTCATTATTTTTTCCAGTTACTGTTGTTGTACAGGTCTTTTTCTTGGGTTGAACACTTCCGTCGATAGTAAATTTTGCAACAGTACGATAAAATGAATCACATGACACAATTCTATTTGGAAAACGTTGAGCGTAGAGATTGACAGCATTATCAAGATTTCTTCCAGCTTTCCCAAACACCAGAACCATTTGAATTTTTTTTCGTACGGTTAGTTACTCCATTGTAAAGTAGTATTCGGAATAATCTTTGATCTAACTAGAATAAGTTTTGTCTTGAATGTATATTTTCTAATTTACTGTATTAAAGGAAAGAAAAAGTAAACACTTTCGTAATGTTTCGATAGCCTCCGCTGACCTCAATCTTCTATAATGCCAGAGCTACAATTTAGGAATATTCAGGAAACACTGTTAATGTAAACTTATTACATATTAATTACATCTCAAGGACGGACATACGTTTTGGCATGTTTTTCAAAATAATAATTACCTAAGTGATCGAAAGCTCTATTGCCCTGATTTTTAACCGACTTCAAAAAGAAGAAGGTTCTACCTATGTTCGTATTGCTGAATCGTAAGCGTGCATTCTCAATAACAATAAAATGAAGAAAAAATGAATTTTGCCGATTAAAGTGCCATCTATCGCGAAACGAGAAAAATGTTTAAGACAAATCATACGCATTTTTATTCAAATGATCCGAATATGCCAAAAAATAGGGGTTTATATTTAAGATTTTGAACGTGCCGCTACCCCCACCCCCAGTGCCTATTTTTCGAGATATTTTAAAGTTTCAAGTATAAAAATCACCATGTATAGTCCAGGCACCTATAACGAAAATGGGATTGTTTACCGTTTTAAGAAAGTAACCAGCGTTTTTTTTAAATAGCTTTTTAAGGGTTCCTGTTTAAAATTCAAAGTTTTTTCCAAATGACATCTGCGCGTCTTTAAGATATTATTGCAAAAAGTTTAAAAAATCGCATTTACTGCGACTGACCCGCCCCATTTGATTCGAAAGCAAAATGATCAATACTTAATTAAACTGAAGGAAATTTTGAAAATGTTAAAGGAAAAAGTTAATTTTTTAATATTTCATTCGAGTTCGACAACAAATATTCGAGCAGTTTTGAATAAAATTTTTCTTAGAATTACTGGAAATTGCGTTAGCTTTAATTAAAATGTTGAACTTTTTTTTTTCAATTTACAGTCTTTAAACTACAGGTTCAAACTTTAAAATTCGGGTTTTTCGCCTCTTTTTTAAAGAAAATCCGGGTTTTTCGGAGGACCATAACTCAGCACGTACTGAAAATAAGAGGTTTTTGTCTTCAATTTTTTTTTTATTTCCTTTAGTTTAATGTCGGTGCTAGGAATTTTCCTTTAAAATTCAATAAGGCGGGTCAGTCTATGCAAATACGATTCTCGGAACTCTTTTCAAAAATAGACCCCTTAATAAACTATTTTAGCAAAAAACGTACATTACCTACATACGGTCATTAGAACTATTAAAAATTTAGATTTTAACACGAAATATACCTTCGCAATGCCTATAAACTAAAAAAAACTTAAAAATAGAATATTGTCTAATAATACAATAACAGCGCAAAATATTTAAAATTAGTACAACGGCCTTTTGCTAAACGGTGAAAAGAAAAAAGTTTGCTTGGTAAAAGTTTTGCAATTAATAAAACGTTTTGAGAAAAAACGAAAACAAGGTACCAAGGCATCCCGAAAATATACAGAGAATCCAGCCGTTCTTATCTGTTTCCTAGACTTGTCAGAAATACTGTTTGTTATGAGTTTAGTATAAATAATATCTTTTCAATGCTAAAGGAAATCTTTAACCAAAATTCATGCTCTCGTGACAATTGAAATAAAATTTCCATTAACTTTATAGGAAATTTTTTTCATGCAAAATTTAATTTTCTGTCAGAAGGATGCATTTCTAGAAAAACAAAATTTCCTATTAAATTCAAGGTTGAAAAGAAACAAGCATGAGAACGAGGCATTTGTTTCAATGTCCCTTTTTCTCCGAGTGCGAAATAGTTAGTAAATGTAATCTAAAAGTGGTTCCCTTTTTTGTAAATAAAATATTAGAGCTTTACTAACTGGGTATTGAAATTTTACAAATTTATAAATTTGAAGAGTACTGTTAGTCAGAAGAAAAATGGGTATTTTAATTTGAAAGATTTAAAACAACAAATACATATAGTGGAATTAAAAATAATTTTAAACTTCGAGATATTTTTATACTCACCAATAGGATTGAGGAATACGACTATGATAAACCAGAGAAAACCAATCACAGCCCTCATTTTCTTCAAATAAAGGCTGAGGTACTGCGATATTTTTATCAAATTTAAAGTATATTCAACTCGCATAAAATGATTTTTAATGTAAAGAATTCAATTTCACTTTATATTTAAAATGCACTTGCTCAAACAGTAACAAACGAAGTGCCAGTTATGGAAAAACAAAATCACAGCTTTTTCGAGATACAGAGTAGGTCGTTGCATATTCATGCTGTCTTATCTTATTAGTCAGTATCTTATTTATCGTTTCATGTTATTGTGTGTAATTTTTTAATGTTTAGTTTCAAATAAATTCGTTATTCAAGGATATACATAAATACTTAAAACTAGTATCTCCATATATCATTCATAGTGAAGAATTAGTTTTCGGGGGCCAGGAATAGTGATTTTTTTTCTAAATTTTGATCATTAGACTTAAGGCCCTTTATTCGGAACTTGTTATATATTTTTAAAGTTAAAATTTTTTATATATAAATGCAAGCCTAACTCTTGCTAATAAAATTTTTTTATTTGAAATCGATTGAATGATTTTTGATATTTTTCTAAGAGGATAGTTTGAGGTAAGGCCTGCATTTTGCAGTTTGAACTGTGTTTGAAAAATCTGGTTATTATTTTTTATTTTATCAATGGTACCACTGGAAATAAGCGGCTTTATTTTTAAGTAGAAAAATTTCGAAAGCTATTATGCAAGTAGAAAATTAATTTATTAATTTGAATTTAAGTAGCAAAACTATCTGCATCTCAGAATTTAAGTACTAAGAGAATCCTATGCTTCATTTTCAAAGAAGCAAAAATGGAGAATCTATTGTTCGTGTAGAAGATCAATTTTTTAATTCGAATACAAGTACCAAATAAATCCAGCTCTTAAATTCCGAAGAGCAACAAAATTATAAATATACTATTTGTGTTGCAGAATTATTTCAAACTAAAAAAAAATGAGGAAATTTCTTAAATGCCTCTAAGCTGTATCTTGGTCTTCATTTCAGGAATCACGTTTTTAATTTTTATTTGCTTAAGGAATACAATTGCGAATTAATAATTATTATGCAAAATAGTAAAATAAGATGTAAATATTAAGTCTTATCACTACTCGAGTAAGATGGCTCATACTTAAACATAATTTTGGTTAATTCTACCATACCCCCCTAGTTTGCTTAAGGTGTCTCACAAATTGACATCACATTTTAATCTTACTCCTGAAAATAATTTGTTTGCAGATATATAAATTATTAACGTTTTCGATTTGTTCCTCATTTTCGTTTCGTACTTCGTTGCATATTTTTTTCTCGTATTATATATATATATATATTTAAAAAATTGTCTTCTATTTTTCAGTTGTATTTGGCAGCGGCTCTTAACGGCGGATCTTGATGAGGAATAAATGTGCTTAGACCTTTAAGGTAGATTTAAAAAACTATGACAAAATTTTCGAAAAAAAATTTTGTAGTATTGATTATTTTTTCGTATAACGTGTGAAAAAAATATAATATAAACAAAGTTAACTTAAGGCCAATGTAATTTAAATGTAATAGGATATAATGCATCATAAGAATATGATGTAAACTACACAAACTTAAGTATATTTAAACATTTTTTTACACATTTAAAAGTTCACGGGTTATTTTTGTGCAGTATGTTTTTGTGCAAAATGTTCAACAAAAATATATTATAAACAATTTTCACCTAAATCTTATTTAATCTAAGTGTAATGTATACTAATGTATGATCGAAACAAAATATTAACGAAATTAATTTACGTCTAATTTAATAAAAACAATATTAATTAATGTATCATAA
>NC_046659.1:124388163-124391148 GCF_010883055.1 Belonocnema kinseyi | reverse complement strand
CTCTATAATTGTCCACTATATGCAGGCTTTTACACTTCGCAAAGTAAAATTTAGAAAAATATTCTGATCTTAGAAGTTTGTGCAACGTAAGCGCACTATTTTTCACTAGAGAATCCTATAATTATTTCCTAAAAATTAACTAACAAATATCTAAAACTTTTTTGCAATTCACGCCGGACTCAATTGGGTTCATTAACTTAATTATTTATACTGAAAACAAAACTTTTCTTTCTAGATTATTATCTTGAACTACAAGACTTAGTGCTGCAAACATACAAAAATTGCGACAAAAAAACTTGCAAAACTTACAAAAAAAGGAAGGCTCATTGGTGCAAAAATTCATTAAAAAAATATACCTGCTTCCTAAGTACATAATGACACTTCGCGCTTCGCGCTCGGATATTTATTCTTTGCATTTGAAATGCTCGAATGAAACTTTATCAAAAAGATCTGTTTTACATCGCAGTATTTATATGCGTCTTCATATTCTTTGACGGATAAAGCAAGATACCCCAAAAGTCTTCCCAGTGGGCACAAAATTTGGCGACGCCTTTACGACATCGCTACGACATATTTACGACAACTTAACGACATCCTATTTCCATGTGGTTTCGGTGTCTTTGCGATACCGTAAAGACATCGTCAGATCATACGACTTATTTAGGATATCGTAAAGACACCTTAACGGAATGGACATAGGATGTCGTAAAGTTGTCGTGAAGATGTCGTAACGATGTCGTAAAGACGTCGCCAAATTCGGTGCCCACTGGGTTCTTTTACATAATAATCTTTTTGCGTAATATTGGAATTTTCGATTTCCTGCATATTGTTTGCGATAAATAAATACAAAATTACGAATCCTGTTGGAAAATGGTTAAAAGACATTTTGAAGGATTTTACAAAAGATGTCATTTTTCTAAAACTTTTTTTCTTATTTTGCGTAATTAGGTTAAAAATTTTAATCTTGTGGTTATCAAGTTTCAGCCAATTCTAATACCCTTTCAATCATAAATGATGATAATGAAATAAATCATTACAATTGTTCGTAAATCTTTTTTTTTCTAACTTGTTTCGTTTTTTCACAAATTTTTTCTTTATTTTTTATTTTTAATGTCATTTTTCAAGAACGAAAGAAGAACTATGCGTCCGATAAAAAAGTGATTATTAACGAATTCGTAGATCTTTTTTGGGTTCACCATTTTTTGTATCTTTTTTTTTATCCTACATAGTTTGATCACAAAATGTTATTTTTCATTATTTTTTGTGCAATAAACATTTGAATTTTCGATTTTCCCAGAAAATTCCAAAATATTTTATAATGATATTGTAGGGCTTTCAAACAGCAATGTTTTTCTTTTCATGACTTTTTTAAATCGTGCGTTGTTTGGATTGAAATTTTGATTTTCGATTGATTTAAAAAATCTTTTAAATGCTATAACTTCGAGAATTTCCTGTTTGTTGAAAAAAAAATTGTAGCACAAATTATTCATCCTTTATAAGAGCATAAATATCTTTGCATGTAATGTTTGAATTCAGAAAAAAGTGGTATGTATTTCTGATAGGAAAAAATAATAATTTTTGATAAATAATTCCTACTGACGATTAAAATTACCAAGAAATTTTTTGTTGATATTTTATTATTGCTTTTAGCAATTTTCTCTCAAAATGGAGTTAGAAAGTGGCGTTTTTCCTGAAATTTTTAGCTTGTTTTAAACTTTTAAGTTAGACTAAGGCAATTTTTAATCATATTTAATTTTTAAATTTTAACTAAAATAACTGTTTCAAAATATATTAAAGTGATTGATTTGATGATTTATTGATATTAAAGAATGTTAGAAGGGATGTTCGTGATATTTAAAGGGATTTTTGTCCAAGGATTTTCTTTATTTTCATACTATACATATGTCATTAGAAAAAAAATATTGTGTAAAAATATGCCAAAATATGCTCATAGTTTGAATAAATATTTTAGAGAAACAGATTATTTTATACGGCGTTTTTTGTGCCAAGATTTTAATTTTCAAATAGGCAACAAATTTCAATACATCACAGGCAGTTATACAGATTTAGTATTTTATTAATTAGACTCAAATTTTCATAATTTCTCGTAGTAGAAAATCTTACAAAATCACGTTTTTTATTCATATCTTTTATTTTGCATGTTTAAGTTCCTATTTTTATTATCTTTTTCTGATAAATATTTCTAGTCCTAAATTAATTTGTATATTTTCCTAATTGTAAAGTTTTTTCTTTTTACAAAATCTACAAAAAGTTTCTTTGTCACTTTTCCATATGCATTGTTCAAACAAATGTTTTTGTTCATCAAAAAGACGAAAAATTTCAAAACATTTTGAAAAATAAAGCTATAAAAGTTAAATGTGTTTATTAACAAATTAGTTGTTTCTCACGAACGAATTAGTAATTATTTTGGCAAATCGAATTATTTTCTCACTTTTTAAAAATAATCCATAAATATTATTATACTTACCAGTAAGTTTAGGAAATACGATTATAATTGAACACAGAACACTAGTTAGAACCCTCATTTTTTTAATAACGTACACACCCTTATTGTATTTGGATGAAAGCTGAACTTTAAAAATAGATTCTTAAGGGTTCAAATTTCATAATCCGATAAACAAATTTTGTTTTTAATTTAATCACTACAAATTAGAATTAGGATTTAGGTATAAAATTACATGGGTACATTACAAAATAAGCAATTAAATAATGTAAAATATTAGAAAGCGTTGCGAAATTTATTAAATATATTATTTCAATAAAAACCACAAGACATTTAGATATAAAGAAAGGAGGGAATTCAAAAGTTGAACAGAGTATTAGGTTAACTTTTCCTAATTTTTTATTGCAATATTTATTTTTAAAACATTTCTTTCAGTTTTTTCAACCTTACAAAAAATAAAACATTTCGTTTAAAAATAGATAAGTCTTATCTAGTGACTACAATAAAAAACTGCGATTTTT
>NC_046659.1:124382374-124388063 GCF_010883055.1 Belonocnema kinseyi | reverse complement strand
AATTTTAAATCAGAAATAAGGTTTGTCTTTCATATTGAAATACGAGATTGCAACGTTGTTAAGTGTCTTAAAGATTGGAAAAAATTTTGATTCATCATTATATTTCACCAAGAAAAGATCAAAAATGTATTTCGAAAGTTTTAAGAAATGCTATTGCTTCTTAGAGCTAAATGAAATACGGTACCTAAAAAATAACTAAAAATTTGATTTAAAAAATAAATTTTAATTCTTCAAACAGGTCAATCCACAAATACTGACGTTTAAAAATTTATTTGCGCAAACATAAATGTGGAAATTTTAAAAATAATCCCTGCATAGCTACAATCAAAGACTATAATGAATCATGCATTTGTTTATTGACAATTATTTTATTAAAAAGAACAGAAAAAAGCGCATCCTGAATAAGTAAAGGCAAGGTAGTATAACTAGTCTAGATACAATCGAGATAAATTTATCCAGAAAGGGATTTGGCTCACTATATTTCATTTATTACTATTTTTTATTATTTATCTTTTGCTCAAAAAAAATTAAATAGAGTTTGAAAAATAAACTGCGCTAGAATTGTGTTCTTTCTGGGCTTTTATTTGGCACTAATACCGATTTCTGGACTCCTTAACTTTTAACAAACGGACCTGGTGCTGGCCGCCAGCTACTCCAGTACAAAAAAATGTTAAAATTCAATACATCAATAGTGCCAGAATTTTAGACATTTTTGGATTTTAAAAACCACAAAAAGTAATTTTCAAAAGCAACCAATATTTTCTAAAAGCTGCCCTCAACATAAAATATGCAGAATTTTTGGCTTCCTTGGGCTCTCAAAAAATGAAAAAATCAATTTCGAAAAAAATAAACCTGTCTTCCAAAAATTAACTTTAAAATAACTTGCGCACCCATCATAAATCCCAATATAAATCGCAAAGAAGAAGACATGCAGTAAGTACGATAGAACATATACCGTGGGTCAGAGATGGTTTTCAGCTTACTAAAAATAAGAAATGATATTTTTTAAAACAGTCAAAAATATTAAAACCAGCCCCTAACTATAGCCAAAACTCCCGCTCTATCAATTTCCTATGTAAAAAAGGGGGTTTTAATTTTTTGTAAAGTTAACCTTGAAATTACCTTTCCGTTCATTGTCAAGGTCAATTTAAAGTTCACGATTCAGTGTGCCTTTCGGAAGCAAATAACTGCCATTTATATGAATTTTTTTAAAATCTGCTGACCTCAGAGGTATTTGGACCTTCTTTCAGTTTTAATGACCTTAGAGTGACATTTAATTTCAAATTCAACCTATGGCCTTAATACATATTAGAACCTAAAGTTTCGTGCTCATTTGATTTCCGATGTCAACAAGGAAGTTTCCATTGTTTTAAAGTTGTTCTTCAGATGAACTTTAATGTAATTTCCAAAGTCAAATTGAAGTTCACCATTAAATTGCCTGTTAAAAGTTACTTCAAAAATGGCCTTAACCTCAATGAAAAATATTTTACATGAGGAACCATTCAGTGGGTCGGGAAATTTTAGGGCACCTTGTATACTAACTACAGTCTTGGAAAGTTGGGTTGGTAATTTTTAATATGAGATTGAGATTTCCTAAAAATCTTTTTCATATCTTTATCCTCTGATTTTAGGAGCTTTTGAAAAAATTTCATATGAATGAAAGTTTTTTGTTTCAACGCGGAACATTCAGTAGTGAATTTTAAGTTTTAATGACCTTAGCGAGACCTTTAACGTCAAATTGAACCGATGAACTGAATACAAATTTGAGCATCAAATTTCCCGCTCTATCGATTTCCCATGTCAAAAAGGGGGGGGGGTACTTTTTTTAAGTCAACCTTGAAATTACCTTTAAGTTTATCTTCAAGGTCAAATTAAAGTTCACGATCAAGTATTGCTTGCTAAAGAAAATAACTGCCTTTAAAATGATTTTTATTAATCTGGTGATCTTAGAGGTATTCGGGCCTTGTTTAAGTTTTAATGACCGTAGAGTGACCTTTAATTTGAAATTTTACTTATGATCTTAATGCATATTTGAACGCGAAATTTCCTGCTCTTTTGATTTCCGACCTCAACAAGGAAGTTTCCATTTATTTTAAGTTGTCCTTCAGATGACCTTGAAGGTAATGTTTAAGGTCAAATTAAAGGTCACGATTAAATTACCGTTAAAAGTTACTTCTAAAATGATCTTACCTGAATGAAAAATATTTCACGTGAGGGAACATTTAGTGGGTACAGAACTTTTTGAACATCCTGTATATTAACTAAAGTGTTTAACGGTCTTTTTGGGGAGGTTATTTTTAAGATGAGATTGTTTTGGTGGTTTGAGGTTATGGAAGGTGAGACTTGATTTGCTTAATGTGATAGAGGTAGTTCTCAATTGTTGTTTTTATTTTACTGTGGAGGTAAAGATATGTTCAATATCTATACTTTTTAGTTAGGGGGGTGGGTTTTAGTGTTGTGGGTGGTTTTTGGACAAAATAATTTCCTATTTTGAGTAGGCTCAAAACAAGCTCACAACTACGGTATATGTTTCATCGTGCTCATTCGATATTTTCTTATTTGGGATTTTTTAAAGGGTTATGGCTGATTTTTCGAAATGATTTTTCAGTGTTCTTGGGAGCTCTAAAATAGTACGGAAATCGGATATGCTTACATTTGGTGTGGGCGTCTAAGTTACTTCAAGTTTAATTTTTATGAGAATAGGTTTGTTTTTTGAAAATTAATTTTTGCAGTTTTTGAGGGCCCAAAAAGCCAAAAATTTTGGCGTGGCTGATTTTTTTTATTTTTTAAGTTTTGTGTCAAAAGTAATAATGAATAAATGTAAAATTGTACAAAAATATAACTTTTGTCCATCAATTTCTTCATACGATTTGTTCACAAATTTTTTATTTTTATTTTCCACGAAATTTGTTGACTAAAACTAAAACTACGCATCCTTTAAATGTTAATTAAAAAACATAATTAGATCAGTTTTAGGGGTACACTTTTTTTGCAAGTTGTGTCATATTTCCATAAATTTAATTTTTGTAATTTTCAATTTTATTTTTCCCTAATGAAACAAAAACAAATTATTGAAATTAAAGATGAGTACGAGAAGCTTCGTCCAAAGTAGATTTTCATGAATTTTATAATGATGAATAAAATTTCCAAAATTGATTTCGACTTTTTGAATTTTCGAACTTTGGGTGCAAATTTATCTTCTGCGACTCAAAAACGCATCTCGTAGGAAGTTTCATGGAAATTTATCAATTAAATAAAATTTTGAAAATTTGTGTGAACTTTCGGAATTTTGACCCTGAATTTATATTCTATTACTTAAAATCAAATCTCTTAACGACTTTATTGAAGAATTGCAAACCAAAGAAATAAATAGTATTTCCAAAACTTAGGTTTGTCTTTCTGAATTCTTGAATTTTTAGCGAAAATTCGTTTTTTGAGACTTGAAAATCCTCTCCTCTTTGTTTTTTATGTTCTTTCGCTAACTGAAAATAATGTATTTTTTGTTATTGAAAATTGACCTCTTTCAGTTTAAAATTGATCTATCTCAATAAAAATGTGTCTCGTTCTTTGTGGAGAAGCAGCCTGTTTGGTTAAAAATTAATGTGAATTATTAAAAATTATTCTTGTTTAATAGCAAATTTATGTCTGAAAAAAATTTATGTTGAAAATTTGAAATTTTTGGGTAGAAGACTTAGTTTGAAAAAAACAATAATAAAGATACAAAATACAAAATAGATTTCGTTAAAAATTCATCTTCCTTTGGCAGCTAATCCATCTTTGGAAAAGAAACTCCCATTATAAAATTTATCTTTTTCGAATGAAAAAATTTACTTATTTTACTAAAACATAATCTTTTTAAAATAGGAAATCAAACTATTTGGGTCGAAAATGCATATTATTTTGTTTCAATTTAAAAATTTCTTGAATTAAAATATTTTTTATGAAAGTATCAACTATTTTACTTTTTATTGAGAATTAATTTTTGTATCAAAGGTACATGAATTGGGTTGGAAATTCAACTATTTAGTTAAAACTGCCCTTTTTTGCTTTAAAATTAATTCTTTTGATTAAGAAGGTGATTATGAAATTTTACGTTAATACATCTTAGATCTTTGTCAGTTCTATTAGGCGCAGAAAATGTGACATTCCTAATCATGTGTACTAATTTGGCAATATTATTTTCTTTGGGTTTTTCAAATTACCCAATCAGCATTGACAAAAAGTCACACCAATGCTTGCGAGATTGTATTACTTGATATTGTATATATCTATACAAATATATCTTGGAAATTAATTTTAAACTTAACTAACAAAAAATGGAATAAAATAAAAGTACATACCTTTTTAAATAAAAAAGACTTTAATGCAGTTCACAGTTTATGTCTAGAATCTTCTTGAAAATTCAATAATATTTTTTATAAACTATAAAATTATTTTCCACAGCCGATATATCGAGAATACATTAATTTACCTTCCAAAAAATAAAGTAGATGATACTCTTGAAAAATGAAACTCAATAAATGAAAAATTAAAATTCACTATTAAATTAGCAAAAGAAAATAAAATTAATTTTTTAGATTTAACACTGGAAATAGTCAACAATAGAATAATAACAAACTGGTATAGAAAACTTGTATGACCAGGACGTTTCCTTAACTTTGCTTTGCATCCTCTAATGTGTATTAAATTTGGTGTTACTTTTGGTTCGGTCGATGGAGCGATAAAATTGTCAGATAGTAGATTTCACAATGGAAATTTAGACATTGTTGAATATACCTTATTAAAATATGGATATGCCATAGACCTGTTAAAACTAAAGATAGCTAAACGCTACAAAAGAATTACAAAAACAAAAAATAGAAATGAACAAATTATTTTAAAAACAAAATCAAAGTAATGCGACCTATTAATGGTTTTGATGAACTTCTTTTGAAATCGGATTCTTTGGATAAAAATGCGTATAATTTGTCTAAAACAATTTTCTCGTTTCGCGATAGATGGCGCTGTAACCTACAAAATTCAATTTTTCTTCATGTTACTGTTACTGAGAATGCACGCTCACGATTATGCAATACTCGAAATTAATCTTTAAAAAAACACTACTTTGAGCGTCACTTCTCACGATTGGTGATACTCATAGAATCATCTTTTAATTAAAGTAAGTGCTCAAAATGATAACCATCGGCTTCAATGAAAATATTAATCCGTAATTTAAATGAATTTACACAACGGAGAAGTGTATCTTCTTGAATTTCAGCACTTGTAATTCTGTCAATCATATTCACGATTGTTGTTCGTTTTTCTTCGTACACTTTGTCTTACAGATAGCCCCACAAAAAGAAATCTGGTGAAGTCAAATCTGGCAATCTGGCAGGCCGATTTATCGGACCATCTCTACGAATCCAGCGATCATTGAAATCACGATCAAGAACTTCTCTTGCTACCGCTGAATAGTGTGCCGGACAACCATCATGATGAAACCACATGCTCATCAGTATTTCTAAGCTCAAGTGTTCAAGCAATGTTAGCAGTTCATTTTCTAAAATGTCTTGATACTTCGGACAATTGAAGCTGCCGTTGATAATCTTGGGACCGATCAGTTTGTTGCCAATTATTCCACACCATACTTTGACAGTCCATGGACGCTAGTGTTCGACTTCACGAAGGCACTGAGGATTTTCAATACTCC
>NC_046659.1:124370524-124382274 GCF_010883055.1 Belonocnema kinseyi | reverse complement strand
ATTTCAGTTTTTTCTCGTATGGTTAGATACTCCATTGGAAAGTAGTATTCGGAATAATCTTGGATCTAACTGAAATGAGTTTTATCTTAAATGTATTTTTTTCTTATTTACTGTATTTAAGGAAAGAAAAAAGTAAACACTTTCGTTATGTTTCGATAGCCTTAGCTGACCTTAATTTACAATAATGCCAGAGCCAGTTTAAAAATAAATGCGAGTATTGCAGAATCGTGAGCGTGCATTCTCATTAACAGTAAAATAAAGAAAAAATGCATTTCGTCGATTACAGCGCCATCTATCGCGAAGTTAGAAAAATGTTTTAGACAAAAAATACATGTTTTTATTCAAAGAATCCGAATATGCAATACAAAATAGGGGTTTCCACTTAAAATTTCGAACAGACCCCCACCCCTAACGGGCCCGGGCAGTTTAACAAATTATTTTTTTTTTACATACTTAAATCGACCGTAATAAACTCTTATTCTTGATGAGGAGAGTATTGTACTCTCAAAAAGTTGAAACTTTTTTTATCTTCAATAAAGGATCTAAACTCTGTTCCTTCATTTTTTTTTGTCTGAAGTAAGTTAACTTATCAAAAAAACACTATCTAGAGTGAGTTAAATATTTGTAACAATCATTTACAGAGGAACGAAAAAAGTTTAAAAATAAATTGACTTTCTAATTGCCTGGTAAAAAGAAAAAAATATTTACGACTGTATATAATAATTGAAAATAGTAATAAACCCAGAGACTATAAAATGTAGGAAAGTTGAATAAATCGATATGATAGTGTAACATTTTTATCTCTATTTAAACAAGAAGACGGTCATAATATAAAATGGTGAACATAAACTAGACTGTCTACAATTTAAAAACACTGCCTCCTGATTGTTTATACAAAGCTTAGAAAAATGAGAATTTTATACAATCTTAAAAATTATATGGATCAATATGGGATCGTTATATAATAATATATATTTATTAATTATGGATATTCACCATTATCTTGCGCTCAATTTCAAGAGAGTTCTGTTTTCGATTTACAAACTTTTTTGGTTTTGTATAATTTCCTCAATATCCATCGAAAATTTAAATTGTTTATCAAAATTTGTAAAAATTAAATTCCTTCAAGAAATAAACCTGAATAAGTGTAAAATAAGGCTACCAAAATGTATAAGAAAAACAGTAATTGTATTAGTTAAGACATTTTTGCTAATACAGTAGTACAAAGCAACTAAATCTTTGATCCACATAAATAAAATTACTAAGCCCTATATTTATTTTTAAAATATGTTATAAGTATGAAAAACGTGAAAAATAGAAAGGTTTAATGACATAACGCAATCATGTGGCATTATCAATTATATTGAAAGAATTAGTAGGCCATATTATAAAATTGTAAACCTCATGTAGCCTGTCTCCAATGTAGAAACATTGTCATCTCATTGTTTGAACAAAGCTAAGTAATAATTTAAATTACATTTTTCTAACTTTTCATGAAAAATTGCTATATAATTTGAATGCGCGTGGATTTATATAAAAAATATATTTCTTAAAATTCTGTTAGAAAATAATGGCTCGTTGGAAGAGAAAATAAGACGCGAATAAAAAGTTTTATCTTGTTTCATAAATTAATAAAAAACGCAAAAGAAATTCAATATGCTCATTAGGAGTTTTCATTCATGTCACTCTTCACATAAATTTTTAATTAACATATAAAAAATTCTACCTTTTTTTACCGTTAAAAAAAAAGTATCTCGGTCACACTAGTGGCGACTGGACCAGAAGATTGAATAAAAATTTTATTTAGCCATATGAATGAATGAATGTTTACTTTAAGAAAATAATTTTTCCATGAAGATACATAATAATTGTTTCGAATATTATAATTTTTATTATCAAATAAAATATTGTATTTAATTAAAAGAGTACATAATTATGGAGACACAATTTTTTAATTATCTTTAGAAATGCTTCATTGTCATTAAGTAGTTTGATTCTCAACCAAAGAGGTGAGTTTTAAAGTATAATGCATTTTGAAATATAATACATTTTAACAAAAAAGTTCATTTAGAACCGAATGGTTTACTTTCCTTCTGAAATTGTGAATCTTTAACTAAAAAATAAAATTTGATGAAATTTTAATCGCGAAGTTGAGCATTATTTAACGAAAATAGGTAAATTCTGAACGAAAAGTGTAATTTTGATATTCCAAACAGCAACTATTTTAACTTCAACGTAAAAATGTTGAATTTAACAAAAATACTAATTTTTAATCAAAGAGTTGAGTTTCTAAACAAAAAAGATGGAATATCAAACAAGACGATAAATTTTTTACCAGCAAAAAGAAAAAAAAAGTTTAACAAATAATGAATTCACAACAAAACATTTTTTATATTTTTATGCTAATTTTATGCTAATTTTATATGCTAAGAAAGATCAATATCAAATTAAAAATTTCAATCTGCAACCAAAAACAGAATGGTGACATTTTTAATTAAAACAGTTAATTCTAAAACAAATGAAGGAAATAATTTTCCACAAAATATTTAAAATTTCAATGCAAGATATGAGTTTTTGCTTAAAACGATTAACCTTTGATAAAAAGATTGGTTTTTAACAAAGTTGTTAAACTTTTCAAGACAAAAAATGAATTACGAAGAAGTAGTTCTATCAACTAAAAGACAATCATTTTTAACAAAAAACGTACTAGCTGATATGTGAGCCCAGAAAGGTTTGAAGTAAAATAAAAAAAACAGTTACACGTAACCATAAAATACTAATGAGAAGAATAGTAAGAATATAACCCAAACAGATTCATTTTCAGTCAAAAATTTGCAACCTTGAAAAAAAAAACTTTTCTGCCAAAATAGTTCAATGTTCTACCAAAAGGAATGAATTCTCAAACAGTATACTTAACTTTTCTACTAAAAAAATTAGCTTTTCAGTTAAAAAAAATTTCGGATGAAAAAACGACTCTTTAACAAATCAGTTCAATTTTAAAGAAAATAAATCAGTTTTTAAGCTGAAATACATTTTTAACAAAAGAGTTCAACAGTCAACCAAGCTGTTGAATATTTAGCCGAAAGATGCATTTTTAACCAACAAAAAGAAGTTTCTACCAAAAATGAATAATTTTCAAAAAAATTATCTGAATAGATTCTTAACTAAATCATTGAATTTATAAATAAATTACTCCAACTGTCAATTTAAGGCAGCTGTCAATAAAATACAATTTAAAACAATTCATTGGGAATACTTTGAATTATTATCTGAATTTTCCAAAATTTGAAAAAGCTTTTAATACAGTTAAAGGGTGTCTAATTTTTAATTTTAGGCATTTTTCTTGCAATGTAAATAAGGTATCATTAACTTTTAATTTTATTTTGTAATTACAAAATAGAAATCTGTTTTTCTTTTCCACATTATCGTAGAATTGGAAGGAATGAAACTTTTTCTTTTTATATTTTTTCGGAATTCCAGTTGAAGTTTTAAAAAACAAATTTATAAAAAATCCTAAATATTTGCTAATACAATTTAAGCAATAAATAATAATTTTAAAGGACGTGTTTAAAATTATACGACTTCAAATTAAAAAGTTTAAAAACCTTTGCGTCGTATAAAATCAAAAAGATCAATATTTAACTATTTAAAATTTATGTGTATTTTAATTTTTCCTGTCATAAGTTTTAATTATACAATAAGAAAAAAATTTTTAAATTAAAACTGTTTAATTTTTTAATTTTTATTCATTCATTCGGATTTGATATAAAATGTTTTTAAATGTTCTCTTATATTTGTATTTCAAATGAAAACCTTATAAAATTCTTAAATAGCTTAAAAAAATCATTTTAATATTTTAAAAATACTAATTAATATTATTTATTCTTTTTAATTTCCTTAAAATGTTTATGAAGCTCATAAGTTTTGTGTTCGAAATCTTCAAAAATCTGCATTCTCATTTAAAATTTTTGAAACCTTTACAACTTTTCAATTATTTTTTTATCTTTTTAAAACTTCTGAATATCTCTCAAACTTAATTACATTTTTGCTTAAGCAATACCTGTTTAAGTTTTATTTATTGGCTGATATTTGTTTTCATTTTTTGCATCTTTTTAAATATTATGTTAAAACTAATTTAGAAAAATAAAAAATCCTGTAAAATGTTTACAGGTACCTTAAGAACATTGTTTTCTTATAAACGAACCTTTCAAAATACTTAAAAATCTTAAACCTTTTAATTTACAATTTTCAAAAATCTATCTACATTTTATTTCAAACAATTCCTCTTAAAGTCGCTTAGTTTTAAATTTTCAATTCCTAATTGCTCCTTTGAAATAAACAGTCAGACATAGCTAACTATTCGAAAAATTATGTGTGAACATAAAACAATCATATCTTATTACTCTTTCAATTTTAAATTAATCAAACGTTTTTAATAATTGAAATCATTTTGTCTTTTTCATAAGAAAATAAAAATCTCAAAAAATATACTAAATGCAAACGAATAAAGATTATTTTATCTTTTACACTTAAAATCGGTATGATAATCCGAATCTAATTCATCCAATATTAAGTTTCAATAATTGTATTTTACGATTTAAAAACTGTGTAATTTGGTGTATTATTACTTTCATGGTATTCCTTTATTTAATACTTCAATTATATAGAAATAATTTTTTTCTATAACTTGAAAGGATTTTCACGTGAAACTTAAACTCGAAATTATTTAATTCAATGTATATTCTTAAATTTAAATTGTTAGCGAAGCAAAATCTAATCGACGAAGTACATTTGTGAAATTTTAATAACTTGATGAGGGAAGTGACTTTTCATTTAATCTAAAGAATTGAGTAAACGTCAAAATGTATAATTAATATTAAAATTTACATAACTATTTAAAAATTCAAATTGAAATTCTTTTCGCTAAAAACTCACCGACACAATAAACTCAAAAGTTTCTGAAAGTTTGATGAATAATGTAAGTCTTGTGTCTAAATAGTATTTATTTAATAATAATTAGGTCCTTTTTTAAAATTTAGTTTAAGTATTCTTAATGTGATATTAATATGTTTATATCTATTTATTTTTTCTTATCTGTCACGTTTTTCCAAAAATTGAATTTTTTTCAATACAATTTTTTACGATTGAAACAAAGACTGGTCGCTGTATTGAAAGATAATTATCAACAAAACTTATAGATCTTTTTTGGCTTAATAAAATGTTATTTTGGTTGCTATCGCTCTCATTTAAAAAAGTTAATTGAAAAATTGTTAATCCTAATCTTTTACGAATAATTCAATACCTACCCGCCCTACTATAAAATAAATGATACATATTTGTACCTCTTTTTCAGCTAAACAACTTTTATTATTTTTTTCGTAGCTGTCATTTTTTGAAACAAATTTTACGTTTTAAGGGTTTAAAAAATGTATGTGCCATATCAATAAATTATTTAAAACAAAACTGTGGATCAATTTTGTTTGAACAGATTTAGTGTAATTATTTTTATCGTGTCGGTGAAATTTAAAAGATAATTTTTATTAAAACTTTTTATGTTATTTTTTACGATTAAATAAAAATTGACGCATCCTCTTAAAAAAGATTAATAACTGTATCATTTTTTCAACATGTAATACTTTCATTTTTAATTCATTTTTTACGATTAAAACAAAAAGTACGCTCCTCATCAAAAGTCATTAATAGAAAATTCGTAGATCTTTTTGGTTCAATAATGTTTTTTCTTTACATCGGTCTCATTTTAGAAAACATAAATTTTTAATTTTTACTATTATTTTTAAAGATTAAACCAAAAATGTTTCGTCTGATAAAAAAATGGTTTATAAATAATTTATAGATATTGTCGGGTGAATAACTTTTGTTTATAATTTTTTTCGTAGCTTGTGGCATGTTTCTCAAAACTTAATTTTTTCCTCATTAAAACAAAAATTTCACGTTTTATCGGAAAATGATTTGGAACATATTGTTAAACATTTTTTGGTAGAATATCATTTGTCTATTCATTTTTTTCGTATCTGTGTCCTTCTAACAACAATTTATTTTTCAAATTTACTAAATTATTTTTCAAGATTAAATGAGACCACACTTCCTATCAAAAACGATATTTAACTGTTTTTTTATTTAATAGCTCACGTTTTTCGTTTTTTCCGTTCGTAGTGTGACTTTTTAAAAAACCTAGTATTGTAGAAAAAAGACTAAAAAAATGTAAATCTGTTTTTGGTTTTTTTTTGTTGCATCTGTTTTGTTTTTATAGAAATTTAAATTTTTAGTTTTTAATGCTCTATTTTATTATTAAACTAATAACTACGCTTTATATGAAAAAATCTCATAACTGATTCCTGGATGCCTTTCGAGAAAAAGACGACAAATTCAAATATACACCATCTTAAAACCTGTTTTTTTTAGATTTAGGGTGTTTTAAAACTGTTTAAGGGTATTTTAAAACTGTGTTTTCAAGCTTTGAAAGAATTGAATAAACTAGGCGAAATTAAACTTTATTGTTTAGTTAATTAATTTTTGTTAGAATCTTTTTTATAGTTTCACGGGTTTTTATAAGAATTCCTATAATTGAAACCTTGATCTTCTTTCAGGTCTTTCACCATAAGGTCTTTCAGCGTCTAAAAGTGTAAGTCATTTTGTAAACAATGAGTTGGCCGTACATGAGACAATGTCACTGAAATAAAGAAAAATAATTTATTCATTTGAAAAAGCAGTTTATAAAAAAGCATAAAAGAAGGTATATTATTGTGTGAAATAGAGCAACAGCTTTCGAGAATATTTTTGTAACGTTTAAATATATAACATAAATAATTCAAAGTTTACTTTCTTGATTCAGATTTAATTTCAAATTTTATTTTAGCGCACGCCAGAATAAAAGATGAAGTTGCAATTCATTCAAATTTATCAATTTTTGGTTTAACTTACTGCTGATTTAAATTTATTTATATATTTATATCGTGATTATCCGAAGGGGTTAAACCACTGTCGAATTTTCGAAAAATTGATTTTTTTCGAATAATCACGTTATTAGGCCAAAAAGTTTGCCGAAATATGCCTGTTTTGTCTTGTTCTACAGTAGTGTAACCCCCTACAATTAGTTAATGTGCAGTATTCCTGAAAATAAAACGTCATTTGAATTTTTATAATTATCAAATCGCAATAAAAATACACTTGTACAAAATAATCATCAACGTTTCGGCACTCATTCAACATCCTTATCAAGGCAAAGAATCGAATAAATAAAATAAAAGAATAAAAAATATTCGAGTCGGCAGGAACAGCAACAAAACCACGATGCTCTCTTCCTGACACTCGAGAATCAAATATGTCAAATAAGTTTTTGATTACTGCAACTTTGTTTTAAAAAGGTTTAGCCGAAAATCAATTGAAAATTCTACCTTAATCTGTATTATATTTTTTTATATGCTCCTCTAGCAAAGCTACAGATGGTTGTTAATGCTTTTATCAGTTTTTCTTTAAAACTTCGATTCACTCATTAAATAAAAATTAATGATAGAATAAGTTTTTGGACAGATTGAACAAGAGTTACCTTAGTATGATTAATTACATTTGAGAATTGAATTTTTATAAACCTTTTTTTTTACTTTCATTATTTTTGATGTGTTTATGCTTGATTCTTCAGGTATTTTTATAACCGTTTTTCCTTCGGATCCTGACCTATGAGTGTTGAAACGTTAGTGATTATTTCTTACAAATCTATTTTTATTATGATTTCGCAATGATAAAACTAAAGTATAAAAGAAAATAAAAAAGAGAAGAAAAGGGATTTGTTTGGTTGCCTTCTCATTGATCTTGACTGTTATTTATTTTTGTCCAAAAAATGTCTTTTCTTTTTAGCAATATTTTTTTATTTTTATTTATTTATTTTTTAAATTTCAATGAGAACATTTTATGGTGGTTATCCAAATTTGGACGTTGGATTCTAAACTAAAGAAACATTTTTTACAAAAATTTATTTTTAGTATTTTTTTATTTATCCCTTTAGCGTAACATTAGGATATACTTTAAATCATAATAAATTAATTCAACCCTATAAATCATATTAAATCAATTCTACCATATTTTACACTTTTCATTGGTTTTGAGTTTATTGCTTATAAAATGAAATTTTAAAGTCTTTCTATATTTCGAATTCTATTTTATTATTAATGTAAATCAGTGAACGGGCAAACCCTTTTGATACGCAGAATATTCTTACATTGTCCTAGACGTGAATACAAAATAATATCAAATGCTGCCATTGGCAAGAACTGATAGCTACATACCCTTCAAATTTAATTTTACAATTTCAGAATTAAGAATCAATACACAAAAAATATGGGACAACAATTTTCGAGAACTACAGTCATATCATAATAATATTAATAATGGACGCACTAAGGCCTAAGAGGTGCTTGATTACACTATAGAAGTTTGCGGTGCGGCAGCCAGGCGCAGAAACCATCTTTGAACCCTAATTATTCAATCGGGGTGAAATTGACCCCAAAAAATTTTAATCTTCTCTTAGTGTCTCTCTGCTTGCTTTAACTTCGTCGATTAAAAAAAAAATATTCAATCAATTAATTTTGGTTGAAAAACTAAAAGAGGATCTTTTACATTTATTAATTAATACCAAACAATTTTTATAAATCTGTGGGACTCCTGTGTGGGGTTAATTTTACCCAATGTGAACAGTATCCAATTCTACTGAAGTGTCATTAATAAGGGTTGATTCCAATAGCAATCTTATCCCGGCTTTTTACCCTAGGTTATTTTCAAGGGAAAAAATAAACTTTTTAAAAAAATATTTTAAAAAAATTCAATAGGCCGCATTTGAAGAAAATGTTAAAAATGTAGAAAATGGGCATGACATAATTTGTTTATTTAAAAATAATGATTATCATCGTAAAGGTCGCTTCAAAGATTTAGAAACTTAGCCTGTTTTTCTGATGTTCCAGGATTTAGGGAATTGATTTGAGAAAATAAAAAAGGTACACTAGGACTATGGTTTAGGGGAGTTTCAAGAAATCTGCTACTACCATACTCCGAAGCTTCCTATCAAAAATTATTATCAATAAATTTTGGAGCCCTTTTTGGATGGGCAATTTCTGTGTTGATTTGTACTAAACTTGAATTTAAAATTCTTTATTTGATTTTATACAAATAAAAATCGAAACTAAGCATCCCGTAAAACATTAAATCATTAAAATTGTCTAGCAATAGTCTTGTAGGAATTTGTAGATCTCTTATAACTAAACAATTTTTTTCCAATTACTATATTCATAGCTTTTTTCTGTTTGTCGAAAAATTTAATTTTTATTTTTATGTTCTTTTACCAGTAACATAAAAAATACGTGACCTATACAAAATTAATTCATAACAAATTTTTAGGTGTCTTTGGGGTCTACAATTTTGGTTTGGTCATCTTTTTTCGTATCTGGCATAGTTTGACCGCGAAATGAAATTACCTATTATGATTTTTTTTGTGCGATCAGTATTTGAATTTTCGATTTTTCAAGAAAAATAAAAAAAAAATTTATTTTAATCCTGATATTGGTTGCGACTCTTGAAAGAACGCGACTGAACTGTAATTAACTGTCACAGCAACAAAATAATTTTGTTGAGCTGTGACTCAACATTATTTAAGATGACTTGCTTAATCACACATTTGTTCCTTATAGTTGTTTTTTTAAAAAGAAAATATTTTATATTTCATTCACAAAATTAATTTTTCCGTACCAAAATAACTGCTAATTGAAAAAAATGTATTACTCGAACAAAACTATTTTGTTAATTCTACCAAAGTTTATTTGGTTTAAGAGAAAATAGTAATTTTGTGATAAGAAATATCAAGATCGTGTTCATAATTGCCGAAAATAAAACCAACAAGCTACCGACCAAATTTGGACAACCACCATAAAATGTTCTTATTGAAATATTAGAAAAAACAAAAAACAACTTTTTTCACCTAACAAAGAAAAGAATTCCCTTCCTTTCTGGACAAAATTAAAAAAAAAGTGGAGAGAAAACTGAGAAGGCAACCAACCAATCCCCTTTCCTCAGCAACGTTTTGGCACTCATACAGTTCCCTCATCAAGGCAAAAAAATAATGAACATAAAATAAAATTTTAATCAACATCCGAGATTCTAGGAAAATCTTCTCACTTTTCTCTACTCTTTCTTATTTATGTCCAAAAAGAAGGGGAATTTTTTTCTTTTCTTTTTTAGTATAACATTTTTTTCAGATTGCAATAGGAATATTTAATTGTGATTGACGAAATTTCATCGTCAGATTCTTAGTTTTATTTTCAGGAATTCTGCACATTAACTTTATTGTTGGACGTTAAATAGGATTTCAAATTTTATTTTATCTCATTTAAATTTCTTTAATTTTAATTTTTAAATCGATCTACAAAACTATTTTGTAAAGGTTACAATATTTTTGTTAGTCTAAAAAGTAATAGTGTTGGGCCAACAAATATTTTCTTAATTTGACCAAATAAGTTTGTTTAATCTAAAAAAAAGTTTAAATCCGTTCATTAATATTCTATTAAAAAGTACTTGTGCGTCATGTTCCCTATTTTAATAGAGTTACTTCCATGCGGGTGATTTCAAAAAAAATTCGCTAAAATTCTGTCGTTTTTCTACATTACTTTCTTTATCTTATTAATAAACAATGCTGTATACCTTACTTACTTCAAGCATTTTATTTACGCAATCTCCCTAGAATTTCTATAGATAAAAAACGCATAAAAAATCATTTCGTCCGGTTTTACTAAACTGACATCATCAGGAACACTGATCTCTTTTAATGGTTTCTTTTGCACTTCTTCCAAACTACTCTTACCTGTTGCTCAGCACGTGACATTTCAGGGTTTTTAGAAAGCTAATATTTTCTTTCCTTGACTTTTTGATATCGTGCGTTGATTGGCTCGAAATATTCATCTTCGTTTTTTTTGGCAGATTTCATTAGTTGTATTTGGTACGTTTAGTATTGAATTAATGAAAATGTTTCTTAGGCGCTACGTTTCATAAATACTTAAGACGTTTTTTTAAAGTATTAAGAAATATCACGAGCATTTTAAGAACGAGAGAAAATTTTATCGCAACATTTTTTCTGCAGTATTTTTTTATCAAAATATAAATCATATCAACTCAAGTCTATCTGAACTATACATTTAAAGGTTCCGGGATACAAGAACGCGGGTGTAAAAGGAAACTTGAATTATATAGGGGACGCCAAATACTGTAAATATTTATTTGCAATTATTATTATTATTATTTTTTTATATGAAAGCGCTTTTGGGCCATTACTTATTTCTTCAAAAGCGTTAAAAAAAACATCGCAAAAAAGCAACTACTTTTGAGTGATACAAATGGACCTAATATAAATGAATATTTTTAAAGCTAGTCAGATCGCCCACTAACGGGATAATAATTTTTTTGTATATCCTTAATTACGACACAAGAGATGGCAGAACTGGAAGAAGAAAAATTCAGTAGGGTTTATCAAAATAAAATGTTAGAATTGCTTACAGTTATAGAATACATTAAAAAGCAAGAATGGATTGTGATAAATCATTAGAATTTATTTTTTATTTTTAAATAAAATTCTTTTTCCCATGTTAACATTTTGCCTTAAAAATAACACGATATTACTAACTGATTAATATTATAAATATTGTTTAGAAGCTCCACGCTTGTCGTTCAATTGATTATTCATTCTAAAAAGA
>NC_046659.1:124369191-124370424 GCF_010883055.1 Belonocnema kinseyi | reverse complement strand
TTTGCCTTAAAAATAACACGATATTACTAACTGATTAATATTATAAATATTGTTTAGAAGCTCCACGCTTGTCGTTCAATTGATTATTCATTCTAAAAAGATTATTAAAAGTAGTTTATTGAAATTTCTAATCCTAAGCTAAAAATATTGTCAACTGCTTAGGTAAGTAATTTAATAGTAACTCGTGAATTTAATTTTTCAATAAAAATTAGTCGGTATAAATTTAAATATAATGTTATAGGTTAATCTGAAAAATTGCACCCGCTTCCAGCGAAATCGCGGTACAATTTCAGCCATAACCACGTCTCGCAACCGGGAGATAGGTGGTTACAGTCTGTAAAGGAATCAATACGACGATCCAGCAAAAGCCTCGTGGACCCTAAGAACACGGAGCGACCCAAGGACAACCGCCTTCAGTATTTTTCCCGCAAGTGTTCTAGCATATTGTTGACACGCAGGGGTGTTTTTTAGGCTATTAGCAAGTGAAAGCTTGGCACCTCCAAGAGCGCCGATCATAAGGACGATCAGTTTAACAGAATATTCCGGGTACAATCGTTGCAACTCCCTTATAAGGTCTCGATACCTCTCTTTCTTTTCATTCTCCTTGGCTATGATGTTTTTGTCAGCTGGTGCCAAAAATTCGATGACGAACATGGTTCGCTTCTCGAAGTCAAGAAGAACCATGTCAGGCCTCGAGTGAGCAACAGAACAAATTGTCGAGAATATTAAGTTCCAGTATATACGGCACTTCCCATTCTCGACAATTGACTCAATTTCCCTAGGAGCATTTAGAGGAGCGATATTAAGGTAAATGCCGTAGGAGTGAAAGAGATGGTAATAAAGTACTCTTAGTGCCGCATTGTGCCTTTGAATGTAGGTCGTTCCCGCGTGTGTTGGACAACTAGATAGTATGTGAGCTAAATGCTCGGGGTGTGCATGGCACGCTCTGCAGCTATCATCGGGAATGTCTTGGCTCGAAATGTGGCGACGGTATGTTAAGGTGGAAATGACACCGTCTTGGCATGCAAAAATGCTCAGAAATGTACAGAAATGCTCCTTTGCCTACTTCCTCGTGATTCCTGACCATTTTAAGAAGAGGGTCTCTTCCATTTGCAACTCTATGTGCTGTATCCAGAATAATTCTGTTGTGAAGACATTCAAGACTCAATATTCCGCGACCCCCTTGACGGCGTGAGATGTACAGTCGTGGAACGGAAGACTTAAGATGCATGC
>NC_046659.1:124364780-124369091 GCF_010883055.1 Belonocnema kinseyi | reverse complement strand
CGCACTTACTACAACTATGTTTGGTGTTGTCATTGTTGTTCCCACGAGAAGCTAGAGAAAGGGGTTCGTCCATCCTTGTAGAGCCCCGCATGCAAGGATAAGTCTGCTTACTCTGAAAGGTCGCCTGGTATCCCAGAGTCACCGTTCTAGACACCTCACCCAGGTGCCATTCAGCTTTCGGCACGGTTTTCACACCTCCACTTGGGGGTTAATTCCTTCGGAACCACCCCTGGACAATTGTCTGCGACTGCCTATTTATTTTTGTAACCATGTTCAGCAGAAACCCTGGGTACAGGGACCCTCTATCCGCAACTTGTGAATTCAATTGTTTGGTAAATTTGGTTGTAAATTCTGATTTAGAATGCATCTTAATCAAATCAATAATAAATTTTAAAATGTATTTAAACAATTCGAATTATTTTCAGGTTAAAAATGGCATTAACTGACAAACCCTTTTGGATTAATATTTCAACTTTTTTGGTAGAATATTAGTCTTTTTGATTTAAAAATTGAACAATTCATTGAAAAAATGTAGAATGGCGTTCAACAAAAAAGTGAATTCCAATAGAAAATATGATAGCTGATATTCGATCCCAAAAGGGTGTTAATTATAAATCGAAAGCAGTTGAATTAATTTTTAAAAAGGCAACAAAGAATGTCCCATCAAACTGTTAAAGCCTCAACCTAAATAGATAATTTCAGCCACAGTTCTATTTTTGTTTAGAAAAGATGAAATTTAAGATTGAAAAGATACATTTAAGACCCAAAAATATCATTTTTTAAGAACGTTGTTCCAATGTTAAACAAAAAATATTTTTCAGTCAAGAAAGAGAAATTTTTTTTACTAAACTGTCGAATTTTCAAGGTAAAACGACGATTTTTCTTCAAACAGTTATATTTTTAACTCGAAGATATATATTTTTAAGAGAAGAGTTAATTTACTTTTTTTTTAAGAAGTAAATCGATCATATTGATCTTATTGATATTCATAATATTTAACAACAATCTATAATATTTGATTTTTTTTCATACTGAATAATTTTTATTGGAAAATTAAATTCATGAGTTACTATTAAATTCCTTAACTTATCTGTCGGCATAATTTGAGGTCAGAATTTGAAGTATTAATTCACTACTGCAGTAAAATTTAAAAAATGGGTAAATATTGGAATATCTGCATAAATTTCGTCCCCAAACATGTAAACCCCAAATTAACAAGCCCTAAATCCACAAACTAAGAAGCCCCAACCCCATGTACCACAAACCACAAACCCCAAACCAAAAAGTTCTAAACCCACACACCCCAAATCCACAAACCTACAAACTTCAAAACCGCAAGCACCATATCCACAATCGTACAGAACTCAAGCCCACAACCCACAAGCACCATATCCATAAACGTACAAAACTCAAACCCACAAATCCACATGCTCCATATCCGCAACGTACAAAACTCAAACCCACAAATTCACAAGCTCCATATCCACAAACGTTCAAAACTCAAACCCGCAAATCCACAAGCTCCATATCCACAAAAGTACAAAGCTCAAACCCACAAATCTACAAGCTCCATATCCACAGACGAACAAATCCCAAACCCACGAATCCACAAGCTCCATATCCGTGAACGCAGTAACCCCACACCAACAATCCTAAGCCTACTAACCCTAAACCCACAAACAAAACAACCCCAAAGTAACAAACCCTGAACCCATCAACCCCAAACTATATCAATTTATCAATTGGAATAATAAGATGTGAGGTATTTGGGTTTGTGGAATTGAGGTTGGTGGATTTGTTGAGATGTAGATTATGGATTTGGGGTGTGTTGATTTGGGGTTTGTGGGTTAGGGACTTGTTGGTTTGTGATTTCGTGGCTTTTAAGCTTTTCAATCCGCGGTTTGTAGATTTGGGACGAAATTTATCCAGAAATTCCAGGCTCGTAACCATTTTTTTATTTTTATTACAAATTATGACGTGCTGGCTCAATTCTGAGAATGGATTCGTGTTTAACGAACCTATAACATAAAGTATACCTCTTAGAGTTTCAGTAGACTCCCAAAACCATTTCGTGGTCCTGTGTGATTAATTGTACGGCAAACGTGGAAATTGTAAACAATGCTTTTAATGTCACAGTAATGGCCGGTTTACCTTATCACCTTTCCTTGATAATTTGTTTGAAAGACGCCAGCAATGAAATCACTATATAAATCAGATAATATTCGCGGACTTTGATTCACTTCTAAGTGAAATCAAACCCTAATTTCCAAAATTTCTCACTTACCCAACCAATTCGCCCTGTGACTTTTTATTTCATTATGCGTGATCGGGAAAACAGGGTGTAATTCCAAAACAATTACATATACATGATTGAAAATTATAAACATGCTCCAAAATGTAGATATATGATATCAATTGAAAGTTAAAAGTTATCATAGTTTCGAGGGTCGGCCCATGATTCTAAATTTGTGATGGGCAGCACAGTGCTGGCCTTACTTTCATTAACGGCGGATGTCGAAACCTGACTTGAAGAAGCCTGACTTGAGGTGGCCGGCTTAGTAGGCGGTACTGGGAAGGCCGGTTCAAGTTTCTTAGCGATATGAGGGTGTTGTATTTCGAAAGTACGAATAAATTCTTCATTGTATGGCTTAAAGAAGAGATCACGCAGAGCTTTATCTTTAGCGTCTTCGGTTATTATAACATACTTGTAGGCATAATCGCCATCTGATATCAATTTCATTTGTATATACTCCCATCCCAACTCAGGTCTAGCTTTTGGTATAGCGTAAACAAATGGACACAAATCTTGTCTTTTTACACCCTCTATCTGTTTGATTATTCCAATGACGTACACCACATCATTTTTCTTCAGTATTCCTGCTTTCACAATACCTTCTTTTATACTTTTAATTACAAATTCTTTTCTTTGATAAGGAGAAAAGTAAGTTCGAGCAGAAAGTTTAGTGTACGGATCATTTATTACTTGAGGTTCGGGCGATTCAGGCAGTTTCTTAAAACGGCCAAACATTGATTCTGAAAAAATGTAAGTGTGACATGAATGATTGTTCTTCATATAAACAGTGGTAACCTCTACCTTGGTAGTAATCTTGTATAGTAGGAATCAACTAGACGAGGGTGACATAAAAAGTTTCCGGCATGACCTAGAGATGGCGCCAGCAGATTTGTGCAAAAATCTAAAAGTCAGAGAAGTGTGCGGTCATTAAATACTTCTATTTAAAACGCCTAACACCACTTCAAATTATAGAAGAAATGGATTCCACACTGAAAGACCCTTCCGCATCATATTCGACGGTTAAATGGTAGGTTTCTAAATTTAAGAAAGGTAGCACGAGGACTTCTGACGAACCATGTTCAGGACGCCGCGTTTAGGTCGCAACTCCCGAAATGCTAAATAAATTCATAAAATGGTGATAGAGGACCGGAGATTAAAGGTAAGTGAGATCAGGCACCGTTCTAGAAGGGGCCACAGTGGCTTGCCCCTCCCCCTTCCCCAAATGTCCAGGCTCGAATTTTGCAAATAAGATAATTAAACTTTATTATATATAATACTGGAAAGCGAATTTCCTGCTTGAATATAGTAATAGAGAAAACATCAATTTTTAGCGTGTATTTTTCAAATGTAGTGCCCATCTTGTATCATGTAGTTCATAGTATCATGTATCGTATAAATAATCTGGTAACGTATATCAATGTTACAATATATTCCCAAAACTGGCGCTATCACTCTTGCTTCGTATCCACATGCGGCAAAAGAGCCTGACAGCCAATGTAGATTCCCATTCATGTAATTCTCGCAGCCAATCAGGGTCTCGAATTCTCTCATGGATGTATGAGACATAATTTTATTGTAAATAACCATTCAAGTTAAAAAGGGAGCAAACTAAGCTGATTGCGAGATTTTCGAGGTTATGTTTTACAACAATCAATAATGGTTAATGTTTTATTTCTGTATTCTGGCTATTTTAAGGCGACTTTAGTTTTTTGAAGATATTTTTTTCAAGATTCTTCATTCTTGGTTTTTTTATAAAAAGAAAATGTTCGCCGTTATGATACCAAAAGTTGAAGCTGATACCAAGAACTAAAGACATTCGAAAATCAACTAGTGATTGCATACATTAAAAAAAATAAGACTTTAAAATTAAAAGATTGTGCTTTTAAAAAATGGAAATATGTTAGAATTATTTAACTATGTATTATTTTAATTGATTCTTTAATGAAAAATTGTTAAGACATCAAGCACGAAATGTGTATTATCCTTCGACAAGAAAGAAATTATGTTATAAAATATCA
>NC_046659.1:124362272-124364680 GCF_010883055.1 Belonocnema kinseyi | reverse complement strand
TGTATTATTTTAATTGATTCTTTAATGAAAAATTGTTAAGACATCAAGCACGAAATGTGTATTATCCTTCGACAAGAAAGAAATTATGTTATAAAATATCATAATTCAGGGCGACCGCTGGACCGGGAAACTGGGAAATAACCAAATTATTTTAGACCGAGAAGTGATAGTGAATTTTCTCTTTGATCGGCAATTTTACAAGTCCTTAGGAGAAAAATCTATCCAGCCACTTAATATATCAAAAAATTTTAATCACAATATATATAATACGATTTAAAATAAGTTTGATTTCAACTTTTTTTTTAAATGCTAAGTGTAATTTTTAACTGTTTCAATCATGAAATCGTTAAGTTTACAATGCGCAATTCTAAATTCTTTCACCATAACAATTTTCTATTCTAGATTGTCACTTTTTAGGGTACATTTTCCATTTAAGAATTTTAAAGTGCAGTTTTGAAGGCTTACTTAATAAAAGATTAAAAACTTTTGCGATTGAAATTTTTTGATCATTTTTAAAATTGAACTGTAGTTCGTGTACTCGAAATTGAAAAATAATTGAATGATTTTATGGGGCGCTTCTGAATCACTTGAAATAAAATAGTTTACGAAATGCGACTTTAAGAATTAAACTACTTCAATTCAAAAGCCTTATTATTTAATCAAACGCAAACTTCTTACAATAACTTTATAAACCTTCTGTTGTTTCAGTAGAAAATATACAATTTTTAACCTTTTCAATTTTAACATTTTTAATTAAGAAAAAGAGCAATTTTTTAATAGTCCGCAATGTTTGAATGTTTACTCAAAATGAAATATTAAAGACTAAACAATTTCAATTTAAATCATTAAAATTTCAGAGAGCTAAACTCAAACTTACAAACTTAGAACGTCACAATGTTAATTTTATTGTTCTGTTAAAAAAAGTTATTGATAAGTGAGAATGTTGAATTTTGATGTTTGAATAACAGGAAAAAAATATATTCGTTTAGAAAAAATGCGAGTAAGTTAAGGAAATACTTCTAATTTTTTAAAAATTAAAATTGTGAACCTTTTAAGGATTATGAAAGGTTTTCATGTAGTAAAAAAATTGTCTTAGAATTGCTGGTAAAATTCAAAATGATTTTTTTATTTTGAAAAATTAATTTCAGCAGAATATTTAAGAATATTTTCAAACAATAGCAAATTTTTAAAAATAAGTAACAATTGAATAGTTATAAATTTGAAAAAATAGGAATAAGTTTAGGAGATATTTAGAAGTTTCGAACAAGTTATAAAATAAGTTGGAACTTTAAAGGATGTCAAGAAATTTTAAACAAAATGTAGATTTTTTAAGATTCCAAACAAAAAATGTAGGAGCTTTTTAAGCATTTTGAAAGGTTTCGAAATACAAAAATTTTATTTAGATTCATTAGAAAATTGACAATAATTTTTTATTTTGAAAAATTAATTTCAAGACAATATTTAAAAATATTTTTAAAAATTTCCAAAACTGTAAAAATAATAATTTAAAGATTCCAAGACATTTAAAAGAAACAGTAGATTTTAAAAGATTTTAATATAAAATTTGGTAGGTTTTTAGGCATTTCAAAAGATTTCGAGATCATGAATTTTTTTTGAGGTACCCGGAAATATTTAAAGTGATTTTTTAGTAAGAAAATACACTTTCATAAAATGTTTTAAAAGAATTAAAATGAAAAAAAATTTCTATGTATAAATAACAATTGAACGATTATTCATTTGCAACAACTCAAAATTAAAATAATTTAACTTCTAATTTAAAAAGTGTTCGATAAAAAATTTGACTCTTTCAGTTTTTAATGTTTTCAACTTAAAATTGCCTAAAATGATATTATTTTTAAAAATTCATTAACTTGTTGATTTATTCTTCAATTTATGACATTGAAAATGAAAGCGCTTATTTATAAACAATACAAGTTTTAATTTGTTACAACAAATTTTTCATACAAATAATTTTTTAAGAAAAAGAAAAAATCTGCCTCAGCCCAGATTTGAACTGGACAAAGAATAACTTTAAAATTATTAATAACCTACTCCTTGATAGTGGAGGGGAGAGGCTAATTATTGTGTGCCCCCCCCCCCAACCCTTTTCTGGATCCACGCCTAAGTGCAATGCATTAGAGCACCGCTATGAGAAATGTATTAGCCTTGATGAAAATTATGTTGAAAAATGAAGTGAAAAAAAAACGAACAAAGTTGTTTTTCCGTATCAGGCTGGAAACTTTTCGTAATGAAATATAGTAGGAATCGACTACACTCTTTCTACTTCTACTACTGTAGTATTCTCCAAATTCGCAGCGCCACCTCGGTGTTTTATTAAAAACTATAATTTATGCATTTTAAGTATCGGTAATCAGAGGCCCTTTCTGTCTACTAACTAAAGTTTGTTT
>NC_046659.1:124361898-124362172 GCF_010883055.1 Belonocnema kinseyi | reverse complement strand
AAACAAACTTTAGTTAGTAGACAGAAAGGGCCTCTGATTACCGATACTTAAAATGCATAAATTATAGTTTTTAATAAAACACCGAGGTGGCGCTGCGAATTTAGTGAATACTACAGTAATAGAAGTAGAAACAGTGCAGTCGATTCCTACTATATTTCATTACGAAAAGTTTCCGGCCTGATGCGGAAAAACAACTTTTTTCGTTTTTTTTTTCACTTCATTTTTCAACATAATCTTCATCAAGGCTAATACATTTCTCATAGCGGTGCTCTAA
>NC_046659.1:124360040-124361887 GCF_010883055.1 Belonocnema kinseyi | reverse complement strand
ACACAATAATTAGCCTCTCCCCTCCACTATCAAGGAGTAGGTTAATAATAATTTTAAAGTTATTCTTTGCACGGTTCAAATCTGGGTGAGGCAGATTTTTTCTTTTTCATAAAAAATTATTTGTATGAAAAATTTGTTGTAACAAATTAAAACTTGCATTATTTATAAATAAGCGCTATCATTTTCAATGTCATAAATTAAAGAATAAATCAATAAGTTAATGAATTTTTAAAAATTATATCATTTTAGGCCATTTTAAGTTGAAAACATTAAAAACTGAAAGATTCAAATTTTTTATCGAACACTTTTTAAATTAGAAGTTAAATTATTTTAATTTTTAGTTGTTGCAAATGAATAATTGTTCAATTGTTATTTATACATAGAAATTTTTTAATTTTAAATCCTTTAAAATATTTTATAAAAGTATATTTTCTTACTAAAAAATCACTTTAAATATTTCCGGGTACCTCAAAAAAAATTCATGACCTCGAAATCTTTTGAAATGCCTAAAAACATACCAAATTTTATATTAAAATCTTTATAAATCTACTGTTTCTTTTAAATGTTTTGTAATCTTTAAATAATTATTTTTACAGTTTTGGAAATTTTTAAAAATATTTTAAAATATTGTCTTAAAATTAATTTTTCAAAATAAAAAATTATTGTCAATTTTCTAATGAATCTAAATAAAATTTTTATATTTCGAAACCTTTCAAAATGCTTGAAAAGCTCCTACATTTTTTCTTTAGAAGCTTAAAAAATCTACATTTTGTTTGAAATTTTTTGACATCCTTTAAAGTTTCAACTTATTTAATAACTTGTTCGAAACTTCTAAATATCTCCTAAACTTATTCCCATTTTTTTGAAATTTATAACTATTCAATTTTTATTTATTTATTAAAATTTTCTATTGTTAGAAAATATTCTTAAATATTCTGCTGAAATTAATTTTTTTTAATAAAAAAATCATTTTGAATTTTACCAGGAATTCTAAGATAATTTTTTTACTATATTAAAACCTTTCATAATCCTTAAAAGGTTCACAATTTTAATTTTTTTTAAATTAGAAGTATTTCCTTAACTTACTCGCATTTTTTCTAAACGAATACATTTTTTTCCTGTTATTCAAACATTAAAATTCAACATTCACACTTAACATTGTGACGTTCTAAGTTTGTAAGTTTGAGTTTAGCTCTCTGAAATTTTGACGATTTCAGGATTTCTGTTTCAAAGAATTTAGTTTCAAATTGTTTAGTCTTTAATGATCCATTTTGAATAAACACTCAAACATTGCGGACTATTAAAAAATTGCTCTTTTTCTTAATTAAAAATGTTAAAATTGAAAAGGTTGAAAATGGTATATTTTCTACTGAAGCAACAGAAGGTTTATAAAGTTACAGTCAGAAGTTTGCGTTTGATTAACTAATAAGGCTTTTGAATTAATGTTGTTCGATTTTTAACGTCAAATTTCGTACATTATTTTATTTTAAGTGATTTAGAATCGCCCCATAAAATCATTCAATTATTTTTCAATTTCGAATACACGAACCACAGTTCAATTTTTAAAATGATTAATGAATTTATATTAATAATTGATCAACTTGAAACGTTTTTTGTCAAAAAATTTCAATCGCAAAAGTTTTTAATCTTTTATTAAGTAACACTTCAAAACTGCACTTTAAAATTCTTAAATGGAAAATGTACCCTAAAAATGAAAATCTAGAATAGAAAATTGTTATGGTGAGAGAATTTAGAATTGCGCATTGTAAACTTAACGATTCCATGATTGAAACAGTTAAAAATTACGCTTAGCATTTAAAAAAAAGTTGAAATCTAACTTATTTTAA
>NC_046659.1:124357431-124359940 GCF_010883055.1 Belonocnema kinseyi | reverse complement strand
CCTCATAACACCTGATAAAGAATGCCCACCCATCACTACCGAGGAGGTGAAAAAAGTATTAAGAGGGAAGAAGAACTATTCCGCACCGGGACCAGATTGTATTAAAACCTTCTGGAGGAAGAAGTTTTCTTCAACCCATCAGCATTTGGCCTGTATTTTCACCTCATATTTGAAGTCGGAAGAACCGATTCCAGAGTGTTTGGTGGAAGGGTGCACAATACTCCTGCCGAAAATAGGCAACTCAGCTGACCCGAAGAACTGCAGGCCAATAACAACAACTAATAACTTGTTGAAAAATGAATAAATTGATTTCCAATGTAAGACAAAATAATCGAATTTGGACATCTACGCTAAGAATAATAAAAACAGATTAATTTTTTACCCATAACATTAATTCTCTACAAACAATAAAAACGATTGGTTTTCAACCAACAATGATATAATTACAAATTTTCCTTAAACATTAATTTTTAACAAACAAAACAAATCAAGAAAATAGTTCAATCCTAAATAAACAAGATAATATTTTAACAAAGAAAAATAATTTTCTACCAGAAAAACGAATTTTCAAATGAAAAAATTAATTGTTAATTAAAAATATAATTTTTCATCTGGAAATTGTGCAGTTGAATTTTTAATCAATTTTTAACAAAATAGTTGTACCCTTATCAAAAAGATCAGTTTTCAAACAAATAGTGAAGTTTTCAAATAAAAAAGGTTAATTTTTTATTAAAAATATAAATATATAAAACCAGAAATAGGATAATTCCTATTTAGTTAAAAGAATTAATATTTAACGACAAACAATTAAATTTCAACAAATTAATTGAAATTTTACTAAAATAGATGCATTTGATGATACATACGTAGTTAAACTTTCAAGCAAACAGATGTATTTTTAACCAAGAAGATTAATTTTATATAAAAAAGACGATGTTTGAAACAAATAATTTAATTTTCAACCCAAAAATATCCATTTTTAATTCCAAATTTCAGTGTTCCACCAAAAGCGGGATAGTTAAATTTTCAGTTAGAGAATTTAATCTTTAACAGAAAAAAAGGAATGTGCAACTTAATAGTTTTGTTCTCAATCACAAAGATGAATTTTCAAACGAGAGGACTAATTTGTTACTGAAATAACGAATTTTCATCTAAATTGTGCAT
Source organism: Belonocnema kinseyi (assembly GCF_010883055.1). Classification (NCBI taxonomy): domain Eukaryota; kingdom Metazoa; phylum Arthropoda; class Insecta; order Hymenoptera; family Cynipidae; genus Belonocnema; species Belonocnema kinseyi. The sequence continues at coordinate 124,358,776 of NC_046659.1, read as the reverse complement.
TTTCAAACCAAAGGGTCGAATTTTACACTAGAAAAGATCAATTTTTAACTTCAAATATCAATTCTCTACCAAAAATGACATAATCCAATTTTATCTTACATAAATTAATTTTGGACTAACTTTAAAGAAACTTTCAACAAAATAGTTGAATTCTCAATTAAAAAGATGAATTTCCAAGGAAGTAGTTTTATATTTCTAACAAAAAACACAAATTTTCAACAAAATACATTAAATTTCAAACAAATAATTCCATTCTCAACTAAAAAAGATCAAGGTTCAATAAAAAACATCAAATTTTGAACAGAAATAGAATAATGTAGTTTTTAGATGTTAAAAGTTAATATTCAATAAAAAAATGAAATTTTCTACAGATTATTTCAAATTTTAATTAAAACCTATATCAAAGAATTATCAAAGCCTATATCAGAGAATTTTATTAAATCTATGAAAAGTACACAATATCTTGTAAGTACGCAGTTTTACAATTGGAAGCAATATTTTTTGATTAATATCTTAGTTGTGAACTAATAACAAATGAAAATTGCTTATTTTTAAATTTAAATTTTGTTGAATCTTATTAAGAAATATTGATAAATCTTGCAGTAATCTTAAAACATTATTTTATTTTAAAGAAGAGCAATTGATGAGAAAACAATACCAATATAATCGAAAAAGTTTTATCATCAATTTTTCATTTAAGGAAACTATTTTCAATCGAAAAAGTTGTTTACAAATGATTTTTTCGGTGACTTCCAACAAAATATTTAAATTTTTAACCAGAGTTGAATTTTCGAACCAACATGTAAATTTTCAACAAAGTAGTTGACTTCTTAACCTGGAAATATGAATTTTAGATAGAAAATTTAATATTTGATATTTCAAAGAATGCAGATGCTGCCAAGAGATGCGTTGTAAAATGACGAAACGTATTCTCAATCAGTAAGATTAACTTTCTAGAAGAAATTCGAATTTAAACCAAAAGTACCAAAGTTACTTTTTTACACAGACAATTAATTTATTTCCGAAAAAAAGTACTTAAAAAAAGCAACTTAGAAGAAAAAAATTTTTATAAAAAGAGATGAATTTTTAACTAAAATTATGAATTTTTCAACGAGAAAGACGAATTTTAAATAAATAAACAATTGCCAGTTAGGAAATAAAAAGTTTGTCCCACTTCTTAAACTTTTAAGTCAAAAGAATATTTTTCTGTAAAACAGTTATAACACCTTGACCCTCCATTTACTTTCGGTATTATTCAAGGAGTTAGACAAGGATGCGTTATGTCTTCATGGTTATTTATATTATTTATGGACAAGTGTTTAAGAATGGCTCTCTTCGACGAAGA
>NC_046659.1:124355143-124357331 GCF_010883055.1 Belonocnema kinseyi | reverse complement strand
TTTTATATTTTTAACTAATTGACTATTAATTTATTGTATTCAAAATTATGATTTCTGGAGTTAGTTTAAAATGTTACTAATAAATCAAATTTTAAGAAATGAAAGTTCAAATTTGTATAAATGTATTAAGTAAAAATTATTTGAATGCCTCTGTGAAAGTTATAGTAAACTACTTCTCATATTGTGAAATAATTAATTTATTATTACCTGAATAATTTTTCAAAATATTAAATTACATAAGGAATAAAATTTATTTCCTGAAAGTTAGCTCACATAAATTGATTATTTATTCGAAAGTTATAAAATTGAATATTGGATATAATATGGATAATAAAAGTTTATTTATATTCAAACATCCCTATTTCAATTGCATAATTTTTGTAATGATTCTGACGTTGTGTAATGGGTATCTGCATCCAATTTGTAGATTTATATGTTAATTTGTTTGAATTTGTTCTGAAAATAATGCAAAAGGTTACTAATAAATCAAATTTTTAGAAATTAAAGTGAAAATTATAGGAAACTGATGTCAATGTCTAAATGAAAATTATAGTTTAATGCTTTTTACGTTATGAATACATTAATTAATTATTACCTGATTTTTTAACAATAATTATTCACGTACATATTGAGCTGTAATTTCTTTCAATTTTGTAAGATAAATTTATTATTTACTACAAGTTTATGTAATTTGATATTGGTCATAATTTGTACAATAGAAGTTTTTAATAGTGTAAAATACCTTCATACCAGTTACATTATTGTTGTAAAGTTTTGCGATGTTAAATAAATATTTAAATTCTAATTTTAAACTTATGTGCGAATATATAAATATATAAATAATATATAAATATATAAATATTTCCTAAATATTTTTTAAGTTTTCAACTAATTAATTACTTATTAGCTGATTAATCGTTTTAAAATATTAAATAATATAAAGGTAGAATTTTTCTTTTTCTTGATTGAATAACATAAAAAGATTATTCACTTTAAGCTTATGTAATTGAATATTACATATGATTTGTATAATGAAAGTTTCTTTAGATTTAAAATACCCCTACTCTAGTTAGATAATTTTTTTAATTGCTAAAAATAATTGTTTAATGATTTTAATGTTACTAAGTCATAAATTGATCATATTCTGAATTTTTTTTCACAATATTAAATAACATAAAGATTTTACTTCAGTTTTTACAAATTGTTGTATAATATTTTATTTGTATAATAAAATTTTTATAATAAAAGTTTATTTATTGCTGAAATACTTTTATTTCAATTATGTGATTTTTGTAATTTTTTTTATTAGAGTGATGCATGAATGCGTAAAAAATCATTATTTTCCAAAAATTTATTTGAAGAGTCTCGTAACCCCCGGGACGTTTAACAAATACTAGTAGTCTTGCGCCCGCCACGGCGCGCGCCTATTTATCTTTTTATGAAAAAGAATAAATAAGAAGCCTATCTTTTCTATGTTATACATATTTAATGAAAATTACAAATTATTAGTATAAAATAATACCAGACATCAAAGAATGAGTTCTGTATCTGAAACTGTAGTTAATCTTTTATAATAGGATTTCAACGAATTCTTTATTCTTTGGTGGAAAATGTACTATTTTATTCCAAATGAGCTTTTTTTTATTAAAGATTAATTTACATCTAATATTGATGAATAGCATTTACTACGATTTTGTAGCTCACGTTGATGATAATCATATTCTTTAAATAATGAACTTTGCATTTTTCCACCACAATTTTGATAAATCAATTTAGTAAAATTTTTGAATGCACATTGTAATAATCAACAATGACCTTATATGTTGAAAAACACATGTAATAAGCATGTTGCCACTTGGTAAACTCTTGCCTGAAAATATTGGTTAAGTCTCCCCAACATTAGTTCATGCATTCAATGTCATAAAATTTTTAGTAATAACTGTTTCATTATTCCGAGTTATACCAAATAATTACACTACTTTGTAACTATTTGAAAAATTTGAAAAATTTGAAAAATTATCATGTGGGGTGAAGGTGCTGTAAAAAATTTGGTTTTATTATTACTATTATTATTACACCATTAAGACATTTCCCTTTCGAGGTAGGCGTGACTCACTCGGCAGGGGAAAGGAGTAGTGTGTGGAAGGGATGGAGATTTTTCAGATTGATCCAGAATTCTCGTGCTATT
>NC_046659.1:124346302-124355043 GCF_010883055.1 Belonocnema kinseyi | reverse complement strand
CATATTTTTTTTTATTATAAATATTCGTTATTGAAGTCAGTCAAATTTAATTTCACAAATTCGCACTTTGCAGTAACTCGGCAAAAATTGATGTGAAAAACGAGGCTGATGAACGTGTTTAATTTCTGATGAGATGTAAATATATTTATTTTTTTCCATAAAGTGTGAATTTACTTCATTTCAAAAAACATAGTTGCCGCACAAAATAAAAGATTTTTTAACTGGTTGAAAATTTTTACATTCTTCTTACAGTTTATTAACAAAAAATTGTAGATGTGAAAACCGTGGTGCAATTGTTGATCCAGTGGGAACTTTTTTGAAATAAATAAATTTATTGAGGATTATAGATTATATTATTTCTATAAAATTTATAGATTTGGAAAGCGTGGCACATGAAACAATTTAACAAAAGAACGCGTTCTTTTAAAATTTTTATCTCTATCGAATCAATAAGAAGATCGTACCATATTTGAAACCTTTTAAATAGGATACATTTTAATCATGATAATAATGATAATAATAATAATAATACATAATTATTAATTTCTCTCAACAAATTTAGTTAAATCATTCTCCAATAAATCAGTTTATAGTAAAAATTAATTTTTTCAACAAATTTCACATCTATCTTTTTAGTTTTGACAGCAGACTAAAGAGATATTATTTATTGTACGGTTTAGTTAAATTATTTTTTCGAACATTTTTTTCCGGAAGTTAATTCCCTTTATTTGGAAATTGTATTGTTATCCTTTGATGTTCAGAGTTTATATATTTCAGTTAAAAACACGCTTTTTGTTGAAGATTGAAATATTTTGTTGAAAATCATTTTTCTTCCAGTGCAAATTTACCGTTTTAACCAACAATTTAATTATACTTTTTGTTCTTGAAAACTTATCATTTTATTCTCACATTAAATATTAAGTTTTGCAGTCTGAGTTCATCTGATATGCATTAAAATTCAACTACTTTATTTACATTTCTACTATTTTGTTGATCATGCATTTTATGTTCCAAGCTTGATCTATTTTTCTAAAAATCAGATTTTTCTAATATTGCCAATTAAGTTTCTCAACTGAATATTAACATGAACATTTATTTAATTGTTGGAAATTAATCGTTTTAAGTTTTAAATTTAGCAGTTTGATTGAAAAAGTTGTAAGAGTTTGTTAAAAATTAATTTTATTCGTTGAAGAATAATTACATTGGTTTAAGATTTAACTGTTTTATTTAAATTCTTTCTTATTCTTTGAAAAAGAATTTTAATAATTGAGTACATCACTATTTTACTATTTGTTAAAAATTAGAAGTTTTTTATTTAAAAAACTCATTTTTCTTTAATGATAAAAGAACCAGTTGGTTAAAAGTTGAACGAATTAAAAAAAAAATTTTATTAGTTGCAGATCCATCTGTTTGCTTGAAAATTGAAATAATTTCTACAAATTATTGTTTTTTGGAAAATAAAGTTTAACTCCCAATTTAACAATAATTCCATTTTTGGTTTTAAAATCACGGGTGGAAATATCAAGTAATACATTTCTAGTTAGGAATGCATTTTTTCTTATTGCAAATTCAGCTACTTGAAAAAGTTGATTTTTATGGTTAATTTTGTAGAAATTGTTGATGTAAGATGTTCACTTTACGGTCAGGGGAATTGAAACTAGTTAAGTTGTTTCAAACGTTTCGTAGCAGTGAGAATAATACCAAGAAATATTGAATTTAAAAATTATTAGTTTAAAGAATTTTTTCCTTGATTTCTCGTTTTACGTTTTACGAATATAAGAAAATTTGTTATAATTTTTTAGGAGCACAATGTCTAGAAGTTATGACATGATTAAAAAAATTTGTAAAAATTCGTGTGAAAGTAAATGATTTTTTCTTTTATTTTGAAAAATAAACATCCAGAGAAATTATAAAAAGTTATTAAAAGCTTTTAAAATAAAACGTTTCAATTTGGTAAGATTGAACAATGAAACCGAATTTCGTAAGATTCGTAAGTAATTAACCAATTTTCTTGAAATTTCTGCAAAGAATATAGAAGATTTCAATACAATTTTTTACATTTTAAATATTGTCTTAAAACTTTTCACATTTTCATCAGAGAAGGTGTTAGATTTCTATTATTGCGCTTTTGAAAGTCATTGCTTCAGACTAGACAATATAACCTCATTTAACTTATTGACACAAAACTTTTCTGCTTTTGAATTAACTAAATGCAAAATTAAAATAACAAAAGACTTAAAATTTTAAATTATTCAATCTTTAAGAATAGAATCAGTTGAAGTTATACAAAGTGTTAAGTATATGTACAAAAAATTGACTTTTTTGAAGATTAGGGCTCTCAGATGGTTTTTCAGAAAAATCAGTACTTTCCGGAATAGCCATAATCCATCATGTATTCCCGCAACGGTCAACGGCGAAAGATAGCGTAAAGCTGCCTTCTTTCGGATCACCCCCCCTTGATAAAAAACTTTTAATATTTGGGGTCCTGGGGGAAAAAATGGTCAATTGTTTTCAAATTTCTAGAAAGCCACTAACGACGAGCCTTTTCAACCACACTTTAAGGTGATTGATCATTCTTCGTTTGCTTTTATTGAACGTAGAAATTGTGGTCGAGGGTAACTAGCCCTATACAGTTGTGAATAAACTGTTGAAATATTCTAGCAAGTTTAAGCCGATAGCTAATCTAGAGCAGCAAGGCTTTTATTATTACCTCTATAAAAGCATTGACTCTCCACCCATTAAACTACTGGTTCGAAACATCACCATCGCCTTTCCAGCAGACTCAGATCTGTCAGATTTAAAAGAGAAAGGGTTTACAATCACGTCGGTTGCTCAAATGAGGAGACGGCAAACTAAAAAAGCCTTACCAATGCTTCTGGTAATGTTACCGAATACCCCTTAAGCAAAAGAGCTTCTCAATCTGAAGTCTATTGCTTTTATAAAAATGAAGATCGAGCATTACGTACAACCTAACGAAACCTCCCAGTGCTTTAAGTGCCAAAGCTTCCACCATGTCTATGACCTGCGTCACACTAATCCACGCTGTTTGAATTTCGGTGGCGGGCACCAGAGTTCCACATGCAAAAATAATTCTGAATCGCCGGCTACTTACCCCCGTATAAAGCAACGGTACCCAATGAACCGTCTGCTCGGACGGCTCAAAAAGATAATTATGTACATGAATACACCCTACAAGTCAGTATCCAACCACAGAAAAAATGACTGCTTTTCAGCGCTGTAATTGCCTCTACATCAGAAGCACATACGATAAAATCTCAAACTATACAGTCACCCAAAACTCCAAAAATTACTAGCACTCGCGCTCAACCACCTATCACCAAGAAATTTCCAGACGAACAAAATAAAATTAATTCAACTATTGTTCTCGCTAAAAATACTTTCTCTCAAGATATTAAAGCAAATCTTGTAAAACTACTGAAAAGAAATAGAAGCGGGTGTGCCCCAAGGCAGCATCTTAGGTCGGGTATTCTTTATCATCTACGTGAACGGGATCCCTGATGTCCCCGAAGTTACTATTGGATTACATGCAAATGACACGGCACTATTTACTTCCTCTTGGCTAGTTCCGAAAGTTTAAAAATTTCTTAACAAAGCTTTTGAAATCATTGCGGCATGAGCTAAGCTTTGAAGAATAAAAATCAATGTAGCAAACTCAGAATCAATACTTTTCTTAGTCAGAAAGCCTGTCGAACTAGGCACACCAAAAATGTGCAATGAACCAATTAAATGAACAAATTCCGTAAAATACTTAGGGGGCAATCTCCATAAACGTCCTAATTGGAAGCAGCATATCCATGAAACTAAAGTGAAAGCTATCCTACTATCGTATATGTACAGGCTATACTCCTGTATAATTTGGGGTAGTGCGTCAAAAAGTAGCATCAATCACATCCGGATTATACAAAATAAATTTCTCAGACGCATTAGGAAAACGCCTAAATATGCCAAGAACATTGTACTTCATAGAGAATTTCAATTACCTCATATTTCAGAGTATATCAAAGCAACCGCCACTAAATTCTATAAATTATCATCATTATCACCTTATGAATCGGGAAATATGATTTCGATCGGCTCCGCAAGTACACGATGCCAAACGACTTTTTTGTGAAATGAGTCGTACAACGAATTCCATTCTTCGACCCCTCGACCTCTTCTTTCTTCTTTACTTTTCTCTCATAAAATAAATTATCAGAATCCGTGTTTTTCCCGCTTGCGGGCTTTTTTCCCATATATAATAAACGTCACTTTTAATTCAAGTCATGTCAAATTTCTCTCAGATTGGGTAACAATTCTCAAACGGGTAACGCACAAAAACTTCTTCCAGTCCGATTATTCTTCGATGAGATCATTATTCGCAAGTGCGCGATTGGCGAGGCTTCGCCGCGCCACCCATCCACTATAGTGCATTGAATCTTACGAGAGGGGTCGATGTTAGCGGCCTCTTCATCCTTAACTTTTTTCTACACTTTAAGGTGGAAATTCATTCTGACATTCGAGCTTAGGTCTCACTGTAGAGAATACGCTGCGATCATCATTGCCTGAACACTCGTACCGACTGATGGTCGAGATCATACCGACATGATGGTCTACTGATACCTCTGTAGAAAACTCTTGCGACGGGCATCTTCGGACAGACGGCATAATTTTTGCTTACTACCTCAGCATTGAGACTACCTGAAATAGGCATCCTTATGGTGAAGGTGAATATTTGTTTTAGATAACACTTAAATGTCTAAGCGGTCAGCCACGTAGTGATTTTGTATTCTTCGCATCTTATTTGAACATTAGAACGCGCATTCACGTAGTGACGGTATAAATTCTCCTTACATTTTTATGAACTTTTTTTGTAAGCTATTTATTAGCTTGGATAATATCCCATTGCATCTGTGTAGTGTTCACATACAGCGCTGCTAGAAACTACAGTGTAACAGATGTAACAATATACAGATTATATTGTATGGCAATATAAGTATAACAAGAAGACAAAGGAGTCTTGCTTCTCAGGTGCATCGGAACGTACATCCACAATGTAGAAAAACGTGATAAAACAACTAGTGCAAAATCAAAGTAGATAGCTCGAAACATATGTATACAAAGCTAGATTAAAACAAAAAACAATTTGAAAACGTGAAGCCTCACGTATTAATTTCACGAACAGAAGAAAAACACAGAAGATAAATATAAAAAAGAAGGCTAAATATAATTAATCGCATAATGATGCTCAAAACGCAATGGAATCCAAGGAAATCGAGGAAATGCAAGGAGAAACAGCCATCACACTGGCAGCTACTAAACTATAACCCGAAAAGGGACCGCCGATTATCCTCAATAACCCAAACACTACAGATGAAACCAGATTTCTGCTTTACAACAACATTAAAACTATGGCGAAGCACGTGACGTAATATCTATCAAATAGCAGCATATTTTTCGACACCTGCGCAATACAAAATGAAAAAGTTAAAGAAAACTAGTACTCAAAGCACTACCCAAAGCTAAAACGGAAGAAATTATCGATAAAAATTACATGAAACCCGAAACTTGAAAAATTATGTGCTACACCAGAATAAGATGGGAGGAATACCATAACCCAAGAACCGTTACACAATGCAACAAATTTTTTAACAGTTTAAGCATGGAACAAAGGACTTTCATAACAAGCCTAGTCATGTGAACTGGGGGGGGGGGCACGCTTTCAAACAATATTATAAAACCGATGCCGAAACAAAATGTGTAAACTGTAGAGAAGAGCATCGCGACAGCTCCTCAATTTGTTAGAAATATCAAGAACGTCTGCAGTAAGTCTTAAAAATCAGAAATGTGCGGCAAACACAATATCAGCTGGAACTACAGCCTAGATCAAATCAACCACGTTCAACTGCAGTGAACTTTCCAAAACTACCACTGCTTAAGGGATCAAAGAGCCAGCAATTCTTAAAACTTCGAGAGGTGCCATATAACTACCAATAGTGAGAAATGAACTACACGGAAAATGGCCAACAAAAACCAACTTAAAGCATCAAAAGAACACCAACCACAACCTATACTGCAGAAAAGAACGCTATAATCTCAAACATGCAGAATCATCAGTCCTTTGAGAAACTCACAACCATCTGTAAAGAACTCACCACACAATTCAACTTCACTGTATTACTAAGGTTAGTTAAAAGTCTTTAAAAATCCTAGAAAATTTTGAATGCATTATAGTGAATTTTTTTTAATGTTGCCAATTAAGTTTCTCAACTGAATATTAACATGAACATTTATTTAATTGTTGGAAATTAATCGTTTTAAGTTTTAAATTTAGCAGTTTGATGAGGGAGATGAGGTACTTCCTTAAAACACTTTAAAAAGAAATTATTATAATTGGTGAAACTAAGCTCAAATATAAATTTATTTTCAATACTTCAGGTTTTGAAACTATACGAAAAGATAGGAATGGTCCTGGTGTAGAAGGTTTATTTTCAATACTTCAGGTTTTGAAACTATACGAAAAGATAGGAATGGTTCTGGTGCAGAAGGTAGAGTAGCTGAATTAATAATAAAAAACATCTACTTTACACAATTAAACGTTAAAACTACAAAAATCGGAACTGTAGGTATTAAACTTGACAAAAATTTAACAATAATGCCGGGATACTCATCTAGTTAAAATATTTCTGATCTTGATGAATTCTTTAACAAAATCAATCAAATTCTTGGAATAGGGGACTTTAATCCTAATCTAAGCTATTGGAGCTGTGCCAGAAACAAAAAAAAATCGCAACACGAGCTTTGCCTATGCAAATAATAAATTTTTGTAAATTATAGCCCCTGACAATCCCTTATCTTATCCATATATGCAACATACAAAACCAGGTGTAGTGGACATTGGAATATTAACAAAGATTAATTTTCAAACTAAAATTGACATGCAAAAAGAACTTGAATCAGAACATCTTCCCATTTTAATCATTTTACATAGCACACCTTGCAAACGTGAATGTAAAAATCTGCTAAATTATTAAAAAGAAAATTAGAGAAATGCAGCGATTACATTAAAACTAACATAACAATCACATCCAAAATAACAGAACCTCACAATGTAAATAAGGCCGTCAATAACACGACCACTCTTATAAAGAAAGCCATCAAAAGTTGAATACCGACTTTTAATTTTGAAAACAAATCAGAACTATTACCAGACAATGTCAAAAAATTAATTCACAAAAGGAATCAAATATGAAAACTTTATAAAAGGACTAACGTTGATCACTTTAGGAAAATCGAGAATAACTTAAGTAATATGGGAAACAGGGAAGCCAAAAAATTTTCGAAGATCTGTTGGGATAACAACATCCAAAATATAACAGTTTAAGATAACAGTCTCTGAAAAACAGCTAACTACTTTACAAAACTTACCATGGGAACAATTTCCAAATAAATTTAAATAGTGTCAACTTGACTTCGCCTGTAGAAGTTTAAACAGAAATTGGAAAAATAACATCTAAGAAAACTCCTGGACCAGAAATTATGCAAAACATCATACTAAAACATTTACTCCCTAAAGCGATTGTACCGAAAAGCTGGAAAATAGCTAATGTCCTTGCTTCTCAAAAAAAGGCAAGGATAAGCTTTATCTGCAAAACTATAGACCTATTAGCCTTCTACGTACTTCAGGAAAAATATTATAAATTATCATTTTAAATAGAATCAAACAGCATGAAACGACAAACGAATTACTTTTACCAGAACAGTTTGGATTCAGAGAAAACCGTAGCACAGTAGGGCAATTAGCTCGAATTACTATTTATATCTCCACACAATTCAACTTAAATAAACATAGAGAAGATGTACTGCTGGATATCGAAAAAGCATTCAATACTGTCTGGCACATGGGCTTAATATATAAACTTAAAAGACTGAAAATACCATCGTAATTATTAAAATAATCTTTAGCTATTCAAGCAATAGGAAATTCAATGTAGCACATAATATTCTGAGCTCTGAACAACAAAAAATTGTAGCAATCGTAGCGCAAGGTTCGATTCTTGGCCCGACATTATTTATCTATTATATCACCGACATTCAAATAAACAAAAATACTAATCTAGCTATATTTACTGACGATACAGCTTTATATGATTATTTCTAGAAAAACATGGCAATGACATGGATGACCTTGTCACTGTGATAAATAATATAACGATAAACTACAAAAAACTACGAAGTACTTGGGAATGATACTAGATCACAAGTTATTATATAAACAACATACATATAAGGGAAGCATGCGCTAAAGGCTACCAAATAATAATCTTTTATTTAGTCTTTCAAGTCGAAAGAGTGCGCTCAGTATTAAAAACAAAGTTATTCTGTATACAACCTTTGCAAACCCAGTATTACTATACGCAGTACTTGTCTGGAGCGGTGCATCGAAAACTTAGGTTTAAAAATTGCAATACTTTAAAAATAAAGTTCTCAGGAGGATCTCTAACGCTCATCCTGAAAAACGAAACATAGATATCAGAAATTATCTCTAAATACGAAATATTTCCATAGACATCTGAGAATGATACGAAACTTTGAAAGTTTTTAACGTACCGAATCAATAGCTCTTAAAAATATTAAACGGTAAAATAGAGAAAGTACTCCTTTTTTAATAAAGTACAAACTACTATACGATCTTATAACATAACCCATTCTATAACTGCAATAATAATCATGTCTTAAAATAA
>NC_046659.1:124341695-124346202 GCF_010883055.1 Belonocnema kinseyi | reverse complement strand
AATGGGATTTTTTAGTTAATCTTTTTACCCAAAGTGAAAATAAAACGTTAAGCTTCTTCATCGAAAGTATCGATGTAGCCTTGTATTAATATTATGAATAAATATGGGTTTAAAAATAAAATAAAAAACACCTTAAGGTAGAAGATGGTGTGTGGCTCGCATCCTCTTCAACCAGCCAAAGGCGTATGGCGCGTGACTCCAGGCAATTCGAAAGCCGGTTTACATGACTCTAATTTTTTAATGTACCACTCGCCATGGGTGTCTGTTCACCTTAAAACATCCTTTCCAAAAGAAAAAGAACTTGAAGCAACTCCAGTCTGAATGCTGACGTGAACTCTGCACTACAACTCTTTACTAAGCTCTCTAAACGAAAATGGGAACGCTGAAAAAAGTAGCAAAGAGGTAGAAAATGGACCGAAAAATCTAACAATTAGATGCTCCACACATGTGAACTATTTGGCACTCCAAGACGAGCTTAAGGCAGAGAATATAACGTACTATACCTACATACCTAAGTGCCAACGCTCAGAACAAATCATAGCTTAGCTACTACGAAACATTCCAATGCGAGAAATTAAGGAGGATCTCTAGAGACAATAAGCCTAATTTGAAAGATTTAAAGTACTGAAGAAGCTCAGCTCAGTAGCTTCGCCCTACAAAAATCCAATCGACAGGATCACCTTTGACAGTTAGTTCCAATATGAAGAAGGTGTTGGACATCAAATATGTGTGCTACGTAAAAGTTAAGTGGGTGAAATTCAAAAATTCGCATAAAGTCACAGTGCCATAAGTGTCCAAATTTCGGCCGTGGGACACTATACTGTCAAAATAAGATTAGATGCGTAAACTGTGATAAAACTCACATGAGCGAAAACTGTGATTAAGAAAAAAGTGCCCTTGCAAAATGTTGCAATTGCCAGGGTGCTCATCCAGCGAACTACGCTAAGTGCCTCACGTATATTAAGCACCAAGGAATAGATGAAGCCAAACAGACTGTTAAAGACAGTAATCTTAACCAAGGAATCAGGCCCATTAGTAGCGAAACTTCAAGAACAAGGTTCTTCAGTGTTATAGACCCAAGAACGAGATTCTTAGAGCACCTGTCTGACAATCTACAGAAGTTTTCAGCTTTTAGGTCGAGAAACGGAGAACTTCCCTCTTGAGTGGTAACAAATTTGAACTAGGGACCATATAGGACTTCTGAATTACGCTATAATTATCATACAGTTTCTAATTATAAAAAATGACATGGAAAAAACGAATTTTTCTCTCGAAAACTGCCCAATGACTGCATTTGTTCAATAAATTTGTTAAAAATATAGTTAGATAAACGTTTAATTTTCGGCCTGCTAGCCATAAAAAATTGACTTGCTTACACTTTCATTTTTTAAAGAATTTTCTTACAACTATGTCTTACAAAAAAACATCCACTTACACCTTATAACTAATCCGCTCGCTTCTATAGCCTAGCCTTCCTCGCTGCGCCTCGCCTCGCACGCATTTCGCTCTTTTCTCGCTATGCCTCGAATTACCAGCCTCTCTCCCCGCGGCTAACACCTAATACTTAACTACTATTTACAATATTTACAGTTTTATTACACCTAATTTCTCTCCTATTTACAATCTTTCTCTGTTCTTTCCTCTTTGTCCTTCATTCTTTTTTTTCCCATCCTACCCAACACCCCCTTTACCCATGCTATTGCCCTTTTATCACCCCTTTAATGCAATAATACCTCGAAGCTTATCCCACTCCTTTCCACCTCTTCACACTTCTTTAACCAGTGCTCAACTTTTGTATCTCCTTTCCTGCACAGTTCACACATTCTCTTCTCTCTAGAAAACCAGAAATTATTATAATCCTCCAAGCAACCACATCTCATTCTCGCTATAAGTTCCTGACTTCTTGAAATATAACTTGAAAAAACGTATAATTGTGAAGAATCATAGCAATCCTATTTTCAACCAATAATTTGTTTACATATTTTTGTTTCGTTCATAGTATAATATTGGAACATCCTAAACTTATATTAATCTATGCAACTTAGGCGATTTTAACTATTTTTCTGTTATTAAAGAGCACCTGGAACGTAATAGAAGAAAATTGCAACTTTTTTCCCATATTTGTTTATTTATATGAAAAATGAAAATTTCACTAAATCACCAAAAAAGTTATTTTTGTCCTTCTGTACGCTGGTTGGCTGATAATTTGAATTTTCTATGTTTGAATAGAATATTCTATTTTTAAGCGCTTAAGTGAAGGACCCTGTATTCTATTAAACAACATTCACAGGCCAATTTGTAGGTCTTCTTAAAAGCAAAAATTTGTTATGTGAACTATTGTCGTATGCTGCATAGCTAAGACAGAAAATTAATTTTTCAATCTTTTTAGAAGCTTGCTCTTCATTAAAACAAGAAACTTAGTGCAAAATATTCTGAAGTACATTTGTAGATCATTGCATAGGGAACAGTTTTTTTCATTTGTAATTTTATTTATTCCTAATATTGTGGCCAAAAATTTAAAATTATAATTTCTTCTTGAGGTTGCATGCCACATAACACCATTGAGCTTACGCTGAGAGGGATTGGATTAATATTCTAAATGATTTCCACTCAATAATACTTTTTTATTAAAAGAAAAGTTACAACCAAACATGCCGAGCGAGGTACATCGAGAGTAAATTTTAATTATTATGACAGATGACAGCTAAATACCGGATACGACAGACTCTTTAAATCAAGGGAAAAATAGTCATTACTGATGGAATCTTGCATTGTTGCCGTGAAGTTATGACAGACAATACGGAAATTTATCAAATTTGACAATGCCGATTCTTGCCCTGCGACAAAAAATTATAAGCCGTTGACGGACTGGAACTTGTAACATCTGCTACTGCAATAAACATTGATTGTTTGAGCGTGACTAACTGCTGCCTTTAAGTATAATTGAAAACGAAATTGGAAGTGAAAGCTACTTAAATCCTAAACGTCAAGATTATATCAACTGTAATTTCTCGTCAACTACAGGAATTATTATTTTTAAAAATTAAATGCATTAAAGCAAAATAACTATTTAGGGATGGGAAGATGGTCGGGGTGTTGGGAAAGACATCTGCTTAGTTTGTTCCCCTTGGGTGAGAACGAAGAAACAAGGCTTATCACGTGTCAAACACTGATGACAGGAAGTAAGCATTCATGGTTCCCCCTGTGAGGTCGTAGACACAATGGATCTATGAGAGAAATATACAGCCTTAATTGCTGTACCTCATTGATTCCCAAGTCGATGGAGGAGATAGCATCGCGTGGCTTTCTCATCTTTCTAGATCTGCTCTACATACATGCTGTACCTGAACGCCTGCTTTCACCTTTTTTTACGTCCGTACATAGAAGGCAAGTATGATTATAATATAATAATGACTATATAATAATATTCAGAGACAATAATAATTGTAACCTAATTTTTATAAGATTGTAATTCATAATAAAGAAACATAAAATTGATATGGTATGTAAAATATTTCCGTTAAAGAAGTAACAATTATTATAATGCTGTCGCAATGAAAATAATTATTGAGCATTAAAACCTAAATGTATGTTAAAAATATACTGTTAATTTATATTTGTAATCAACCTAAACACATCGGACTATTAACGACTCAAAATATAATTTAAATTGTTAAGCAAAAATCTGTGTACGACCTTGCACAGAAAGAAATAAAAGGTGAACCGCGTACATTGCAAAGCGATAGAAATGGACAGGCAAGGTTCGTCAATTTAAAAATTGAGAAAAAAGAGTGGAGGGTTCTCAATTCCTTTTACTTGGAGATACAGATGGAGATACATGTGCATCTTGAAATTGGTATTCAAACTTAACAAAATGGGCCTCAAGAGTAACGTATCCAATAGGTTTTGTATCCTTTGCTAGGAAATCATTTGGTTGGAGATTGTAAGTGCATGCCTTGATCTTAAAACATCCTGAAATTAGAAGAAAAATGTATTAATCAATTTGGAAATTAAAATAAAGCATTACCTTCGAACTGCTGTATCAATTGTGCTTAAATGTGAGTCTATAAATTATTTTTTACGAAATTACATATTTGTTTAATTTTTTCAAACATGTACCATTTTTTATTATTAAAAAAAATTATGTTTACAGAAAAATTAATCACATTTTTATCAAAATTAACATGTGCCTTTATAGTTCAAGCATCTGCTAGTTTTTAATTTTTTCAACTAGGTAGAGTGTCTAGCAAAATATTAAAAACTAAAAAAATGCTGAGAAAATTATTAATCTAGCCAGATTATTTAAACTGAACGGAAATTTAAATTATTTAGAACTTTCACGTATTTCGTTATAAATTTATATTTGTAGTTAAAGTGTTATGTCTTCTAGTAGAAAATAAAAAGATTCGATCACAAATGTATTTTGTAGCTGTCAGCTGGTCTCCTTTAAAGGTAATTTAATCTTCTCTGTTGAAGATTCGTCATCGTGGTTTAAAGTGTATGTATT
>NC_046659.1:124340560-124341595 GCF_010883055.1 Belonocnema kinseyi | reverse complement strand
TTTATGTAATGGATTTCTTAGTTATTATTATCTGATTAATTTTTTTACAATATTAATTTACATACAAATTAAAGTTGAATATTGTTTAACTAAGAAAACAAAATTATTAATTGCTTTGAAATTATGTTATTTAATATGGGATATGATAGTATAATAAAATTTTATCTATATTAAAAATTCCTCTATTCCAGTTTCATAATTTTTTTAATGTTTTGGATGTTTTTAAATAATTATCTGAATTCCATCTTCAAAATTATATGTCAATATGTTTTAAGTTTTTATGGAATAATTTCAAAAGATTATTAATACTTCAAATTTTCAGCAAAATATAAGGTAAAACTTATTTTGATGTTTCCATGAAAATAATTTATTACTACCTTTTATATTATGAACTGATCAATTTATTATTGGCTGACTAATTTTTTTTCAAAAACTAAATATAAATTGTTTTAAATTAAGTTAAACAATTTTATTATTTGCAGCGAGGTTGTAAAATTAAATATCGGCGATTATTTATATGATAAAAATCGTTTTTTGTTTAAAATGTTTCTATTGCAATCATTTTTTCTAATGTTTGCGATATTGGAAAATGAGTATCTGAATTCAAATTTCAAAATTATATGTACATAAACAGTTTGAAGCAAATAGTTCTTAAATTATTTTTATGTTCTTCAATCATTAATTAATTATTGATAGATTGTTATAAAATTTATATTTTCTAGAATTAGTTAAAAGCTTATAATTAATTAAGGTGAACAGAAAGATTCAAATTTGAAAAATATTAAAAGTGAAAATTATTCAAATGTGGCAAGGAAAATAATTTTCTGAAGCTTTGAGTTATATGAATTTTTAATAAAAATAATGATTTAATTTTTTTGTGAAATGATTGAATATTTATTAAATATTTCTGTTAAAATTTAAATTTTCTAAAACTATTTCAAAAGAAATAAAGATATTCAGAAACCAAAATTCAAATTTAAAATAATAAGATATATTAAAAATAATTTGATTTTTTCAATGAAAGTAATTGCTTGA
>NC_046659.1:124336009-124340460 GCF_010883055.1 Belonocnema kinseyi | reverse complement strand
TCGGGAGTACTTGCTTCTACGGGCCTTCCTGAACGTGGTTCGTCACTTATTGATGTACGAACACGCTTAAATTCATTTACCCAGTTATAAACCGTTGCTAAGAGGGGGGCAGATGTGCCATGAACTGAGTCCAATTCATTTTTTATCTCATATGGAGTTAAACCCTTTAAATGAAAATGTTTGATTACCGCTCTGAACTCGTTTTTTTCCATTTTTCTTAACGAACAATTTTTTTTTTCAATTGGTTATAAAAACACGTAAACTCAGAAGATGTGGACTGTGACTGCACCATATATCTAGTCGGGAGTGGTGCTGACTGAAAACAGATGATTTGGAGCGATTCGCGCGCCATCTGTTGGATTGAATAACATAAAAAGATTATTCACTTTAAGCTTATGTAATTGAATATTACATATGATTTGTATAATGAAAGTTTCTTTAGATTTAAAATACCAGTACTTCGGTTACATAATTTTTTTAATTACTAAAAATAATTGTTTAATACTTTTAATGTTACTAAGTCATAAATTGATCATATTCTGAATTATTTTTTTCACAATATTAAATAACATAAAGATTTTACTTCAGTTTTTAAAAATTGGGTAGCATAAATTTGTATAATAAAATTTTTATAATAAAAGTCTATTTATTTCTGAAATACTTTCATTTGTAATACTTCTACTTTACCACTCTCCCCTCTCGTTGATTCGATCTAAGGGTGGTTCGCCTACGACGCCTACACGAGGCCCTCGGGGCCTCAGTAGTTCTTGCGCCCTGTCTGCGGACAGGTCATTCTGTATCTTTCGGTCAATAAACAAAAAGTATTTTTATATCAAGTATAAAAGAAGTGTTATTCACTAGACCATCACATAATTTTCGCGATCCTAACCACGATCCCTTTGATCGATATGACGTTCTTCGGGGATAAAAAAAGAATTTGTGAAGTTGAGTGCAGTTAAGTGAATTGTGGAAACATAGTCCCATATGTGTGAAAACCTGCGAGGTTTCAAAGATAGCGCAAGTGTACTACCAGGGCATATAAGGATTATCAGTAAACGATTAATCTTTAGCCAAAAGAGATCACGCTAATAGTGAAAATCAAGTGAAGCTACTAGTGACTCTTAAGAAAGGCGCGACGTCAATCTTCAAAGGGGACACCAAGGGAGGCTAAGAATTTCCCGATTTTCCGGCCAGCTGTCTGCCTACGGAGCTGCAGCATTCCGCCTGACCCTGCCAACATCAGTAGACTACCATCGATTCTCAACTGTGCCAGCGACACTCAAACTCCTGTTGCGTAAGTTTAGTAAAAATTGTAATAATTCAAAAATAGTAAGAAGTAATACGCGGCTTCTTACTTCAAAAAAAAAAAAAAAACGCCTACGTTTAGTTTATAAAATTAATAAGCATTGTGCAAATTGCGTCGCGATCCGAACTATCAAAATTGTGCGATAAAAATACTACCTCACACTGGCGTTCGCAGCGTATAGACAAAATTTAATAGAATACCCGACGGTAGAATCGGAAACAAGTGAAGATTCTTTAGGTAACCTAAATCCCGATACTAATCCTTTCCTCACGGATCGAGAAATGTCTAAAGAAAGTTTATCCTGCGGTTCGCAGGAAGCATCCACAATGATGGATGACCCCATAAAATTTATTATAGAAAAATTGAGTGGTATGGAAAACTTTCAAAAAAAGATAAAAGATGTGCTACGAATTTTAAACGCTGAAAATTCTCAGCGCGCAAGAGAAATTTAATATCTCGCGAAGTAGGGAAATATGCTCTTAACTGAAGATGAGAGTTCCGTAAAAGGAGAAAAATATACCTCATGCGAAAATCGTGTTTTACCAGAACCTGAAAATTCGTCTATTCCTCCGCAAGGAAACAAGAAACTAAAAGATCCCTCTTGCCAAAGTATCGATATTCAAAAAGTAGAAAATTCGTCTCTTCCTTCACTAGAAAATAATAGAACGGATCAGGCTGAAAATGACGGGCAAAACGTACCAGTAGTAACCCAGCATCCCCAGGAAAGCGTGAGAATATATAATTTTTAAGGCCGAGAGTCTAGAAGTAGCTCTACATCCCCGAATCCGCGAAGAAATTTCACGTCTTCTCAAGCTAATCGGTTACAGACAACGTCCATTCCTGTGACAACGTCTATTCCCGCGAAGGACATCATCAGAACCGTCGTAGAATTGAGAGGACGTGATGATGTGGGGGTCGAGGACTTTATCAAGTCAGTAAAGCGTGCGAAATCGAGATGTTCGCAGCCGGATTTACTATTGGATTTTATAATAGCCGAAAAAATTAAGGACCAAGAAAAACGCGTAATTCGCTTCAGTTCAATAGATGATTATGATCAGTTGTTCTCCGCCTTAAGGCAAAATGTAGGTATAATCAGTTCAGTTGAATTAAGTCGGTCAAAACTCGAATCCATCAAGCAAACAGGGATTGAGACCGTTCAGAATTATAATATCCGGTTCCGGCAGCATTATAATGAACTAATTTATGTGGTCCAGAACGAACAATCAAATCCAACTTCGCGACTCTTAGCAATTCATTTGAATTGCTAAGAGTCGCAATAGATACTCAATTGTTAGACCACCCGGTAACAAACCCCTGACAAAATCGGCCTTTGCTCAATCTAGGACAGCATTCCCACATGCATCATCCGCCTTAAAGTACCCAAGTATTAACAACCCTCCAAATCATTCCCTGCCTTTACAACAAAGACTTCAGATGTTTTGTAAAATCTGCAAAAGACCGGGACATAACGAATCCTAATGCTACAGTAGAGACCGAAATTTTCCTATAGGAAACTCGAACTCCCACCCGCCGAATCGTGTCCACAATTTACAGGTGGAAGAAAAACATTCAGAAAATGTTATAGGCTATCACGAAGATCAACTATCAACAGAGATAGAGTCTCCGCCATATCAGGAAGACTATTCTCAATTAGAGCAAACCTACATGGAACAAACAGAACATGAAGACTTTTAGTGGACAGTGGATCCTCACTCAACCTGATCAAGGATGAGCTTGTTCAATTAAATCATCCGCGTGAAAAATTTATCAAAGTGTTCTCTATGAGAAACGACCAACACCGGACAAACGAAATAACAAAATTTAAATTCCAGGGAAAAGAGCATGTGTTTGTTATTGTATCAAATGATTTCCCACTACCAGAAGATGGAATTATCGGAGTTCCGTTCATGTACAGTTATAAATTTAGCCTTTCATCCGCATATTCCGGACTCAATTTATAGAATACAAAACCATGAATTACGAATTCCAATTTCTAATCATACAGGCCAAATGATGATGCTTTCAACCACGGAAATTCAACCCAAGTACATAAGTGTTCAGCCCGAACGCGAAGATAGAAGGTGATCCTCTCCCATGCACAAATCCAGCAAAACACGAAATTATCTTAAAAGAGGAGAGACCCATTAACATTCCTTCTTATCGCCAGCCAGAGTGTCATAAGCTGAAATCAATCGTCAAGTAAAAGAGATGCTTAACAAACGAGCGCACAAATGGCGCATTATCATTGATTTCAGAAAACTAAACGAATGACCTGATCTAGATGCATACCCGCTACCAATAATCGATGATATACTCGACCACTTAGGAAATGCGAAGTTTTTTCAGCATTTTATTTAAGCTCCGTATTCCATCAAATACCTATGGATCCAGAATCAAACAAATATACAGGCTTTAGTACACAAGAAGATCATTTCGAATTTGAGAGAATGCCGTTCAGTCTAACGAAATTGCCGGCAACATTCTAGAGGATGATGGACACAGCTCTCAGAGGCTTAGTAGGAAATATTTGCTTTGTTTATCTTGACCACATCGTAGTATTCGGCTCAAGCCTCAAAGAGCACAATGAGAACATCGTCATACTCTTCGAAAGACTGCGACAAACAGGATTGAAGTTGCAGCCTGATAAATGTGAGTATCTGAGACCAGAGTTAGAATATTTAGGTCACGTTATCACCGCAGATGGGGTAGAACCAAACCCTAATAAAATTCAAGCGGTAAGGGACTTCAAAACACCAACAAATTCAAAACAGGTGAACTCGTTCCTGGGACTTGTCGGGTATTATCAAAAATTTATTAAGAACTTTTCCACTAGGGCTAAGCTAGCTTATGCTCATCGCCAGTATTAAGATACCCTGATTACAAAAAACAATTTGCTTTATCAACAGATGCTTCAAATGTAGGTCTCGGAGCCATCCTTTCTCAAGATGGTCACCCCTGCTGTTATATTTCTAGGACACTCAATAAACCCGAAATGAATTACGACACAACAGAAAAGGAACTGCTTGCTATAGTCTGGGCAGTTAAGCGTTTGAGGCAATACCTGTTAGGAAGAAAGTTCATAATCCAAACAGATCATCAGGCCCTGAAATGGCTCTTCAATATTAAAGATCCAGCGTCTAAGCTA
>NC_046659.1:124326638-124335909 GCF_010883055.1 Belonocnema kinseyi | reverse complement strand
AGATTCATGGAACCTAAGGACGAAAAAGAAGTAGCTGACGAATATCGGGCATGGAAAAGAAATCGACTCCCTAGCAAAGTTAAGACAAAATCTGTCGCTAGCTGCAAAAACTGGATAAAAGTGAGTAAACAAAATCTGTTTTCCCTTTTACGAATCCAGCTCCCCGATTATCAAGAAGAAGACTGGATTAAACTACTGTATGAGAAGATCAAGGACTTCACTAATCGCAAGAACTGGAAAATCTTCAAGTTCCACATGGAAGACCCTTTGATAATAAACACTGAAAAAGTGTGATTTCCGACGTGCCGGTGGCACCTAACGATAAAATCACAATGGACATTTTTGAACCATTGCCTATAACACAATCTGGAAACGAGTACATACTCTCTATCCAAGATGTTTTAACAAAGTATCTGGTTCTAATACCGCTCAAAGAAACCAGCAGTGAGTCAATTATAACACAACTGATGGATCATTATATATACATATTTTCTTCACCCTCAGGCAAATGGAACATTAGAGAGAACCCACGCGACGGTCAAGGATTTGTCAAAAACTTTTATCGCCGATAATCAAACGGAATGGGACTTGAACCTCAACCTTACTTGTTTGGCTTATAATGTAGCAGTTCATGAAAGTACTGGGCTAACACCTTTCGAAATAACCTTTGGAAAAACAGCAAACTTGCCTTTAATTCTTGCCACCACCAGTTCTTTAAACCACTAAGAACTCTTGGATATGGGGAGGAAGCGGCATGAAGCCTATTTAGCAAAAGGAAAAGAATCCATCCAGAAGACACAAGAGAGATTAAAGAAATTACAGGACTCAAATATTGTCATTTTAAACCCTATTTTCGGTGCCGGTGATCTTGTACTTGCCCATAACGAAACAAAAAGAAACAAGTTAGATTCAGAATGGTTAGGTCCAGCTACAGTAATACGGCGTACCAGCCAAATTAATTACGAAATTCTTTTTGAAAATAGATACCTCACAATTCACGCAAATGGTCTGAAACTATACTATCACTAATCCTATGTTTTCAAAATGCGGACTGCCTAGGTCATCCTTTCACTCATCTCATCCACTTCCTGCCTCGTAGTGACTCCACTCCATATTGTCACTATTTTTGCGGAAGATTTAGGCAACGCTAGATTATATCATGAAACTTGGCACTTATATGTATCGGTCGACGGAGATAACGTTAATACTAGGTTTAATAACCTGATGGGGCACTACGAATCAACAATTAATATGTGTTTAAATTGCACTGAGCAATTCGAGTTGAGCCTCATCAACGGTAGGATGAAACGACTCGGTATTCAGCGAAGCCTTTTATATAAGCTGTTAGGGGGAACACACAATAGAAAAAGAGGTTTAATTAATGCGATAGGTAGTATATCTAAGACACTATTCGGAACTTTGACAGAATCTGATTTGATATATGTTGATCGTGAATTAGACAAACTTTACTTAGAAAACAAACAGTTAGCTTCCAGTCTCCAAAACCAAATGCAGGTAATTAGAATGATATTAAATTCTGGCTCTCACGATGGCGAATCACTTTTTGTACATAACCAAAAAACCTCCGAGCGACTCAACCAAATGACAATACCAAAAATTTGTTTATTTCAAATCAAATTATAGTCATGACTTTGCTTATAGATAAGTTGAACGAAGATATAACATTTTTGATAAAATCAATTAACGAGGGTAAACATGGTATAGTACATCCGCAAATTTTAACACCAACATTGCTCATTGAATCCTTAAAAAACTTTGAGGATAAATTTGACGTAAACTATGCTTTGCCACTCAAAGAAGTAAATTACCAACATATTATTGACATATCTGAAATAAGCATTTGTTTGAATAACAGGCAATTATTGTATTCAGTTAACATACCAATATTTGAAATTGATGAATATAAAATCCAACATTTAATTCCGATACCGAAGCAGCATAGCAATCAATTTCTTATACCTGTTCCGAAGAAACAGTTCATTTTTCTAAACGATCCAAAAACCATGTATGTTCCTACGAATGAAAAAGAAATATTCAAGTGCAGGTTACTCGAAAAAATCAAAATCTGTCAACGTTCTCATCCAACTTATTTGTTAGCTGATACACACAATTGTGAAAACCAAATTATCCGTAGTAGTATTAAAACACTAGACTTATCAACATGTGAGATATCCGTTCTCAAAATCTATTATTTAGTTTTTATTAGTTTAGCAGAAAGTCAAGGATATATTATAGTTCCTAAAAAATCTATAGACTTAACAACCAACTGCGAAGGAATAATCAAAGATATTAAAATTAACGAGGCATCACTTCTATCGTCAGGAAGCAATTGTATTTTAACCACCGAAGGTGCCATAGTAAAGTTAAAACAAAGTAGGGAACTGAGAAAACACAAATATTACACAAAAAATATTTCTGTACCTTATACCAGTGATGATCTAGATTTACTCAACGATAAACTGCTACCAATCCACAAACAGATTGATAGTGAGCAATTGCTGGAAGCAGGTAGAACATTAGATGATATCGATAATGTTTTAAACAGAGTCAAAAATAAACGTCGAACACGAACATGGACTGAAACCACCACAAAAACTCTTACATACTTAGGTTATGTTGCGTTAGTATTAATAACCTTATTCTCCATGTACAAATGCGGACTCTGCGATCTAGCATGAAAATGTCTGCCGAAAATCTGTTTCAACCTATTTTGTACAACTAATAACATTAATAATAACACAGCCCCAACGTCAACTATTGATACCTACGTTCCACATGCTCCTCCTGCACATGAAATTGAAAACAGTGAGCCGTTAGTAGCACCTAAAGTTGTTGAATTGCGTTTTTCTGGAGCAAACCGAGTCTAACGAGGGGGGTGTAATACTTCTACTTTACAACTCTCCCCTCTCGTTGATTCTAGCTAAGGGTAGTTCGCCTACGACGCCTACACAAGGCCTTAGGGGCCTCAGTAGTCCTTGCGCTCTGTCTGCGGACAGGTCATTCTGTACCTTTCGGTCAATAAACAAAAAGTATTCTTATAGCAAGTATAAAAGAAGTGTAATACACTAGACCGTCACACATTTCAATGATGTAATTTTTGTAAGTTTCTTTATTAGAGTGATGCAAAAATGCGTAAAAAATAATTATTTTCCAAAAATTATATTTGAAGTGTCTCGTAACCCCCGAGACGTTTAACAAATAAATCTCATAAAAAAAAATGTAGTTCAAACCTACACGCTACAATTCAGAATCCTCAATATTAGGCGAGTCGGAATTACGCTGAAAATTTCTTCATAAAATTATCAACAGTATACAAATCAAAAGTTACGTTTTAAATAACTGAATCTGAATCTTACTGTGAAGATCAATTTCGTTAGTCAGATATTTTTGATAAAAGTTGAAGAAATAGACCATTTTAAAAAATTTAAGCACTTTTTGTAGGAAGCGTTTTGTCCTTTTATTCATAAAAACAACATTAAAAATAAAAAATAAAATTTCTTGGACAGATCACACAAATTATGAAAAGAAAGATAAATAGATAAAAACTGTGGACCTTAATGTAAAAAATTTTACGTTTGTGACTGAACCGAGTACGAAGCAGGAGACATGTGATGAAGATTTTAATACGAATTAGTGTTTTGCTTTCCTCTAAATGAATTAGTATTAGTAATTGTTGATTATGAATATTTTCATACTCACCAATAGGTGACTTTTCGGATCATATTCGAATAAAAAAATACATATCGAATATTTTCAAGTGTTAAACAAGAAACAAAATATTTTACGTGAAAAAAAATTTTTCTAGCAAATATAGTGTGGAATTCCCCACTTAGTACATATATCAACCAATATCTTATTTGGCTTTTGTAATTATTATTATTTAATCAATGTATACCTCTCGCACTGTACCTGAAAAGCGCTTCAAAATTATCACGCTATTTTATTCGATTTAGAGGGGGGAAGGTACTTGTAGCGTAGTGGAACGGCGACTATTTAATATTTCTGAAACCCATGAAAAAATGTAGTTATTGATCAAAAAGAAGGTAAAAATTAATTATCATTTTTTGCCATTTGTTAGTAGCAAGACTTTAGAAACTTAAAAAATGCAGCGTAGCACCAATTTTACGATAAAGGTTAAAGAATCAATTTTCAATCAAACTTTGTAATCTACTATTGTTTCACAAAAATGGGGTAGGTCACCTTGTTTTAGACAAATACATTAATTGTTGCGGACGTAGAGTTGGGAAATTAAGTTTTCTCACATAGTAATCATCACATGCCACCCATAACTAAAACGAGTGTCTATACTGCAAGAAATTTCGCAGATCCACAAAAAAAGTTGTCTGCACGTGATAAGTGACTAGGTTACCCTTCTGAATTCTTAGTCGCTTAATCAGAATATGACCTCAGAATTTGTTTTGCACGTCTTAGTTTTCCCCTAGATGCAAACAGTAGGGAGACGCCTAGGGATTCAGAATTTTTCCTTCACGCCTTAGTTTCCCCCTAGATTTCCCCCTATTTTCCGCATCTAGGGGGAAATTTAACCGCGTAGGACTGGTTCTGAAGCCAGATTTAGTTTCAGCAGCTCAAAATCCATAAGGGAAAGCTAATCACTTCTCTCGTGTAGATAACTTTTTTGTATGGCCTATGTGACGAGAAAATCCCTACGCTTTTCCCCACTTTTTGCATGTAGGGGAAAACTGAGAAGCATATGACAAATTATGAGGCTATATTCGGATTCAGCGGCTCAAAATACATAAGAATAGGCTAGTCACTTCTCTCTTGCAGACAACTTTTTTTGTGCGCCTGTGTTATTAAAAGATATCTATTACATTTAAGTGAAAAAAGTATAGTTTGCAGGATCTATTTTTCGATAAAAAAGTGTTTCATTTAAAATTGATTATTTATTTAAATATTCCAAAGTTCTGCACAAATTTCAAAAATAATTTTAAGTTATACCAAATTTAAAACAACTTCTAGCTTTCTCAAGATTTGGAAATAAAATTTTTAAGCTTTCAATGATGTCTTGGCTATTCGAAATAAAAAGTAATTTCACTTATAATTTACGAAGTGATCAGTTAACAAAATTTTATCTTTCAACTTTTCAAATTTTCAGCTAAAAATTACTCAAGATAATGAAATTTAGAAAATTTTAAATTTCATTGATTGATTCTTAGTTTAGAGCATTGAAAATGATAAAGTCGGTTTAGACTTTTTTAAATTGAATCTGAATCATTGAACTTTATGATTTATCAAAGTTGAAAATTCTAAATTTTGCTGTTTATCTGCACTTCCTTTAAACTTGCTTTTCTTAAAAAGTGTCAGTGCCTTCCATTTTAAACGTGTACATTATTGAGCAGTCAGATACAAAATTTTTGAATTACAAAATTTTACACTTTAATTCATTAATTTAAAAATTAAGAGTTGCGCTTTGAGTTGTTTACTTTGTACTTTTTTTCTTACTCTAAATGTAAAAATTTTCAGTCTGAGAGTTTAAATTTTTTCATTTTATTGACCGTGAAAAATCGTTTGCGACCATGAAAAAACCGTGAAATTACCGGATTTTTTTTCTACGATTAAAATGGCCACCCTGATATATGTACGTACATACTTAAAAATGAGGACTATTATCAATTTTAATTTTCTATCTCAAACATTTTCATGTTCGTTATGACATCATTAAAACAAAATGGCAAAAGTACGACAAAAAAGTTATTTTTAAGACGAAACTCCAAAAAAAATGATTTAGACGGCCCTGACTGTTTATGGTGCGGCTTATCCCGAGATTGTACGAAGGAGATAAACGATACGTCCGAAATAGCTTCTATAGCGGGACTGCAGTGTATTTGGAATTAAACTTGGACACAATTTATTAAAATTGACATCTTAAATTGACACGGGTTAAGTTAGATTAATTTTCAATCAGTTTGCTTCAAATTAAATCAAACCAGAATGTTTTAGATGCAGATTTCAAAATTATTTAGAATAGTTTGGATTAGTCCAAAATGAAATCCTCAGCGAAACTTTTGCCAGGGATAATATAAACATTCTCAAATCAAAAGTAGAAGGTAATTTTACAATCTTGGTGTCAAAAATAATTAAAAAAATTAAATGCTAGTTATATTTTGGACTTGATCCGAATAATGAGCACAAACGAATTTAATTTATGTTTGATAATCTTCTATTAAGTTTCGTGAAACATATCGGATTCGCTTTTGGAATTCTCTTCGAGAGAAAAAACGTATTTCGTTCTAAGTTTTATATGCATAAGTACAAAGCAAACATAAAGCCCTTCTACAAACCTTTCTTGTCAATGTTTGTCTTCTTTTTGAGATCATTTATTTTTTGTCTAATGTCCATTTTCCTAAGTTTGATTGATACTCTTCCACTTTTCTTTATTATTCAAGCTAGTATAGAAAATTGTTTAAAATATGTAGAGCATGAAGATCAGAATATAAGCATAAGAGAAATATTTACTTCATCTGAAACATTAATCGAAATAATAACTTCAAGAATATTAAGACATCTTTTAACCTTTTTGAAAATTTTTAAATGGTTAGTGAAAATTTAGTTTTTCTGAATGCTGATAAAGGAAACATAACGGTAGCAGCTAATAGAGAAAATTATAAACAGACAGTGGACAATATGCTCAACCATGATCATTTGTATAAAAAGATAAAACCCAGCCATGTTCAAACAATAGAAAAAAAATTTAATGATACAGCTATTCGATGGGAGAAAAAAGATTTTTAAATCAACAAACGGCATATGAATTTGGCATATAAATACAAACGACATATAATCCGTTGAGTTTTGATGTGCAATGTATCGCTTCGTAATTTTTGCGTAAATACTTAATCATCCGATCATCGCGCGTTGTCACACTGAGTGTATATTATTATAATTAATCTTGGGCATACGAATTTGTTTAATGTGCGGGCAGTTTCTGTCAGAAAACTCGAAAAACCTAAGGTTTTTGGCAGAGGTGACGGTGTGCTTGGCAAGATGGTGGTATGTGCGACTTGTGGTGAAATTGTGATGAGAGAAAACTTGGACTTGCTAGCTTGTGGCAAATGTGGTGCAATAGCTCATTTTAAGTGCCTAAATATCTGAGTTATGGATATTGACAAGCTTAAAAAAACAGAAGCAGTGGTATTGCTCTGAATGTTCTCCAAGGGTCAAACAGCGGAGAAACACTTCATTATCATCAGAAGCTGCTGATGATGACGTAACAAATCCAGGGACGGCTCTAGTATCGTTGGGGCCTGGGATTGAAACTGTCATTATGAACACAGAACACAGTATCCAAAGCACAGGAGGCAGGATTCCAGCAAATTTTCAACATGTGGAAATCATTTGACAAAAAACAGATAGAGGCTTTTAAAAGAACTCCAAGCAACTACGCAAAA
This sequence comes from Belonocnema kinseyi, assembly GCF_010883055.1. NCBI lineage: Eukaryota > Metazoa > Arthropoda > Insecta > Hymenoptera > Cynipidae > Belonocnema > Belonocnema kinseyi. Next base: position 124,328,479 of record NC_046659.1, on the reverse strand, counting down.
AATGATTGCTCAAAATGACATGATTATAAAATAAGTATCGACACTGGACCAAAAACGCAACAACTTTGAGCAAGCGGTGCTAAATTCCACTCTGAAATTACATGGACTACCGTATGAACAGTCTGAAGATCTGCCTTCCACCTTCTGCAAGATTGCTACAGTTCTTGGGGTATTATGCAGTAAAGATGAGACGTTATCTCCAGTTTTCGAATTCGTCCTGCGGATCCATCTCACTCGCAGCTACCACCGATTGTAGTGGCCAAATTGACTAATCAGATCATGTCTGCCAACATAATCAGAAGCAGCAAAAGGAAGAGGGGTTTATCCACCAAAGATCTTGAAGGGGAAGTACATCACCCTATCTACATTAGAGAATCTCTGTCTAAACACTATAGACAAATTTACAGTGCAAAACCTATACATATATTCAACATTCTCCATTCTATATGCATTAGCGATACTTTCAGTAGGAATTTATTATGTTACTTTTTGATTGCGATTTTAAGCTCTGGTAACACGGCTGTTCATTGCTTAAATATTGCTTACTTTTGTTGCGATTTGTATGTTAGATCATACAGTAATAATTATTTTTTAACCTTTCCTGTATTGGCGAAGTTTGATTTGAAGTGGATTATTAATAGAGGTACTTTCATTATAATGGGATTGATCTGTCTCAACATCAATTGTACCTATAAACGTTCTCGATAGTGTCCTTAAATATTTGTCATGTGAATGCTCAATCTCTCTTGGCTCATTATCAGGAATTAAAAGACTTTTTTCAGCATTGCGCTTACCACTTAATCGCGGTTCCTGTCACTTTGCTAACTCCTAATCATCCTTACAGTATGGTGACTCTTGATAATTATGTGCTCTTTCGCCGGGATAGGGACGAAAGAAGGGGGGTGGGTCCGTTTCTATGTGCATGAAAGTCTTGGAGGTGTTGTCAGGTGGGTGAGCCCAAAGGCGAACCATCCAACACTGGAGTTTCTTCTAGTGGAAGTTGGTACTGGCATGAACGGAATCTTAGTTGGTGTTGTATATAAACCGCCCAATGCAACATATGGCAATGAATTTGAATTGGAGATTGCAATGCACGTTCCGAATTTTGATAATATTGTTTTTCCGGAGATTTTAATACAAATTTAAATGTAAGCAGTAACCACACCAATTACCTTACAGCTTTGATACACTCTTCTGGACTCTTAATTGTCCCCCATAATTCTACACGCCACACTGATCATACCAGTAAACGCATTGGTTTAATGATTGTCGACGAGATGGAAAAACTTGATTCATACTCACAACACCCTATACCGTTCCTATCTAATCATGACCTTATAAAGATCAATTACATAATCTCCTGCCCAGAATTCACTGGTCTAATGCAAACACAGACCCGTTATTTAGTCTCTATTGACAAAGCTAAATTCCAGAATCACCTTATGACCTATAACTGGGAGACTTTATGACGTGCTGAAAATATCAATACAAAATTTGAAAAGGTGACGTCTAATCTTCTATCGTTTAATAGATGCAACTACAATGCAATAAAAAATAAAAAAGAGAATATTTGCAACCTTGTAAGACGATTATACATTATATCTCCCAAATTTAAATATCCTGATAGCAACTTTCCTCCAAATGATTTATGAAACACATTTACAGTTACTTCTTCTTTATTCATAATGTGTCCCCTAAGGGTTTACATGACTTCCATTCCTTACAATCTTTCCGTTTCCATCTATATATTTTTTACAATCTTATCCTTTCTATGTATACAATTATTTACAACTATTTACATAAAGTCTTATATCTAGTTCCTTATTTCTATTTCCTGCGAT
>NC_046659.1:124322132-124326538 GCF_010883055.1 Belonocnema kinseyi | reverse complement strand
GCTTACCACCCATTCACCATTTCTAAAACTTGATGACGTTCTTTTTAGAACTTAAAGCTGGAACTTCTATATGTTGATAACAAAAATTGGTCAGCTTGCGGTCCATGGTATTTTGAATGTCTTAAATGAGTCTGAAATTATAGTACTCAAAGGAAATTTTTAAACTACATTTCTAGTGTGTTTTGTAAGTTTATGGCGCTAGGGTAGCGTTAAAGCAGCACAAATTCCCTTTATTCGAAAAAACTTTATGTCCTAAATTTCGCAAAAGGACATTAAATATGCCTTAAATTATGACAGAGGGCAAACTCTATCCGGCGATAGTGTTGTGCCAGATCAGTAGACCTTAAGGGGGGGGGGGGGATGGTCGGTGGTTACGGTCCCGTTACAAAGGGAGCGTTATGGTTAAAAATCGTAAAGAAATCCTTACGTGGTAAATTGATGATCACTGACCGCTACCAAAACTATTTTCAGAAAAATTTGATTTAAACTTTTATTAAGAAATTATCTTCAGCAAGCGATGTGGATGTGGAGGAGCAAATTTCGAAAAATGGCTCTCGCTTGAAACTCTTATTTTAAAAAGTTCTCTAACATATAAATGAAAAAGTACAAAATATGGATAGCGAAATACAGATAAAGCTATAATGATAATGGTAAAAAATACTTATAAAATAACTCATTCAGTAGATACGATAATCTTCAACAGCTTTAATCATTATCTACTATAGGGTGCACCTCCTTAAATTTAAACGACTTTTGTTTCAAGCAATTTCTCAATTATTTATCTGAAAATCAAGAGATTATGAAAGGTAATTCTCGTGATAAAAGTTTGAAACAGTGTCACAATCCACGTTTGAATATGGAGCACTTAACTGAGAGTCAAAAGGAAGGACAACATCCCTCAGAATTGAAATTTTGCGTAATTCTAAAATTCTCTTTAAAAAATGTTAAACGCACTTTATTTGCTTATTTAGGGAAGTTCTTTTCTATTCTACGATATTAACAATAATTAAAATTATTCAATATGAATGTGTTCTTTATCATCTGTCAAAGTTAATTAGTCAATTTGATACGAATCAAATCAATTCTTTTTTCAACCGTCAATTTAAATAAGGGTAATATTTGTTTTTGTAGTTCATACGGTTTTCATTAATTAAAAGAATAAAAGAAAATTGCTGGAAAGTTCGCTTATTCAAATTCTGACTTTCTAACGTTTCGGATAACACGGTGTCCTTTTTTCAAATAATATGAATAACAATCTTTTCTTACAAATAAGTACAAAAAAATAACGTTTTTTTTAAATTGAAAGAAATAAAAATTACCTGTACATTTTAATTGACGGACAAGTCCTTACAATGTTTTTGGACAGCGACGAGCATATAGCAATGTGGACAAGGGACATACATTTAAATAAAGGTGTCATTTTAAAGAAACCGTGAATGAGGAAAGCGCGTTAAAGTAACTGAAATTTTAAGTTGGTTTCGTTTATTTTATAATACTGTGATATATTTTGTTGACATTCATGATTTCTGTCTGTAAGTTAATCGAAATATTGTTATATTTGTTTATAAAATTGGACTCTATTATGCGTCATTTATATGTATTTTTTTTAGCAAGAATTTTAATATTGTTAAACTCGGAATCAAAATAATGGTTCAAGTTTCAACAGTGATGTCAAAGACCTGTATTGATTAAGGATCTTCGTAACCTTTCAGAAATCCTTGAACATACGGTAAAGTAACTTTTAAATCCATTTATTTATACGTGTCAGCCCAGTTATTCTTTTTACTAGAAACATTGTATATTTCATGAATTCGTTCTTCAATAATACTAATTTATCAAAGCAAGTGGATAATAATTCTACACTAAAGTAATTTTAATTTAATCCAAATTTTTTTTCCTGAAGCTAATACCACTCAATGTTATGCATATATCGATTAAACCTTTTATTAGGCCGACATTTTGACAATATAAATGATAGCAATTAAAATTAAGATCTCTACCAGACCATGATGCTTTTTTGAACTAATTGTTAATTAACTTACCTTCGGCTGTTTTATAATTTGTAAATCAATACAATTTATTGAATTATTGTTTTCAAGATTAGATATAAACTGTATGGAATTTCCATTACTGTTAACAGTATTTGTGAATTTAACCATTTTTTCAGCAGGAACAATAGCTAAAATATTATCCACATACCTTTTTTATAAAATAGGTTTAAAATTCAATTTTTTTAAAGCTCTTGTTTCAACATTTTTTAAATCAAAATTTTAAACTATAGATGACAATGGTGAACCCATAGGACCACCATTTAATTGTTTATAATATTTGCCATCAAAAGTGAAAACCATGCTATTGAAAATAGTTTTAGTAGCGACTAAAAATTCGTTTTCTATTATTTTAGTTACATTTTTATTTTTTTGTTAGTTTTTCTTCGATGCAGTCTAATGCTAGATCTCATGGAATCTTATCAAACGTTAAAACAATGTTCAATGGAACTAAGGAATGTGTTGAAGGAACTGTAATATTATTTAAAGTGTCCTTTAGATCCCAGCTATTTTTAACAAACGATTCTGTGTTACCTGAAACTAGTTTTTAAACATTGGAAATATATTTGCCTATGTTATGAGTAGGAGAACCAATAGCGGAAACAATTAATCTCCATGTCAAATCTGGTTTGTGCACTTTTGAAACCGAATAAGCTTTACCTACAGTACTATAATGTGTTTTTAATTAAATAATTAATTAATTTAGCATAAGTCCTTAGGGCTGAATAGCCCTCTATGGAACAGGGGATACATGAACTATTACAACAGCAACAAATAGAATACAGTCACTAGTTGAAGAATATTCCTTAAGTTATAATTGTACAGTAAACCAGATTTTAGCGACTTATTAGATAATAGTACTAAATGCGACAGCGAATTTTCTACCGTGATTGTGTGAGATTAAATAAAATTGATTCTGAATCAGGGTAGCAGAGTTACAACAAAATATTACATATTAGGTTGCAAACCTATAAAGCAAGGGATATACTTTATTTATATAAAATCTAAGTTGAGATGTTATATGTGTTAAAGGTTTCGAGGCGCTGAATCACATATGATAGTTACCAATGAGTGCTTTCTAGAGTATGATTGTCAATATTGATCAGATTCTTATAAAAGCTTTTTTGAAGTGATAATATGAAGGCGCTTCCCTAATTTATATGGGCAGTTTTTTTCAAAGTCGGGCGCCCCTAACTATAAAAGACCGTTGTAATTTACATGTTCGGTGATTTGGAACCATGATTACCTTTTTCTCTCTCGAAGCTCTCTCAAGCTCAGAATTAAGCTCATCTGTTATGTCATCATATGCTATGCAACCAAAATCAAAGTGTGTCAAAATCAATCTCTTAACCAGAAGTATACGGCTGGAAACAGGCAAGGATTCTTTGTTTCTTCTAAGCTGATGCAGAGTTTGAAATGTTTTCTTCGAGATGTCCTTTACCTGCTCTTTTCAGGATAGGGTTCCGTTCAATAAGTAACCAAGATCTCTTACAACCTCAACAGAATCTACAATCCGCCCACTGATCAGTAGTGGTGAGAGAGTCATTATATCTTCAGAAGATGGATAAGGGGATGACCCAATCAGTATTGCCTTTGTTTTAGAAGGATTGAATGAGAGCCGATTGGTACTGGCCCCATGTACTACCCTGTCAATATCTTTCTGTGTGAGAGCAAGAAGGTCTATTAAATAAGCAACAGGACCCAAAAGATAAAGTTTGAAGTCATCAGCATACTTGTGGTATTTACAGTGTTTCAGCTCTCTACCAAGATACGAAGTATACAAGTTAAAAAGAAGAGAAGCAAGTATGGAACCCTGAGGAACTCTACAGCCCACCTATATCCAGTCAGACTACTCGCCTCTACTATTTTTAACTCGTTGAAACCTTCCATGCAAGTATGATTCAAACCACCTAATTGCCATATCTAAAAGCCTAAAGGACTTCAACTTAAGCAGGAACAGTTTGTGATTTAGATAGTCAAATGCCTTGGAAAAATCGAATAATACAACAATCGTGATCTCTTTATTATTTAATGCCATTTTATAATCATTGGTGACTTTGAGCGTTGCTGTTAGCGTACTGTGTTTTGCCCGAAAGCCGGATTGCATTGGACCGATTAAATTTTGAGGATGGAAATAGGGCGAAAATCTTTTGGGCATGTAGGGAAACTAATTTTTGGAATCAATTTTAATTGATATACCATCAGAGCCAATGGCATTTGAACTAACTTCCATAATTCTTTCTAGTAGTACATCTAGAAGTGTGTGGAAGGGTGTGGAGGTGAGAGATCTAATTGAGGGATTGTGAGATTGTAAAGGGGAGGTAGATATTTTGGAGGATTGAGACGGATTTGTGTGGA
>NC_046659.1:124304646-124322032 GCF_010883055.1 Belonocnema kinseyi | reverse complement strand
GAGTACAAACGTGCAAAGTCGTAATCAAAAAGATACTCTGCGACACATTTCAGAAAAAACTAAACAAATTTGATGCTGGAGATTCGAAGATTCTTCAATATTAATAATCTAAAAAATAAAAAATTGTATTGTAGGGTTATTGTGCGACCCCATGCATATCGTTGCTGGAGTTGCTAAAACCTTTTGTCAAAATATGGTTTTGTACTCGTCCGGTATCAGCTAGTTTTTTTCCAAAGATAAAGTAAATACGATTAACAAGTCTAGGGATTCTATTAAAGCCCCAAATCAAATTAAACGTCGTATATGATCTTCGAAAGAATTTTGAAAAGCCAGTGAGTTTGCAAATTGGACCTTATACTATATCATTCTTTATACTTCACATTTTTTTAAATATTTGTTCTTCATTTAAGAAAGCTGACGGAAGCTTCATACATTTCCCTATAAAAAGAAATTTGTATTGGTAAACTTGATCGGGCAGACCGCTTAATACATTAGTTTGTTATTGAGACGCAACATTCATATTCAATAGTCATTACGACATACAATGTACTACTATTCGCGCATTTGGCATTCGTATTTAAATCCAAAAATTATGAATTACTAAAGTAAATTCATTCTGAGAAAGGTGTTCACTATCCACTTGGCCGGCATATCAGTGTCAATCAGTGATCCCAGATCTGAATCAAGACGTGGTCCAATGTTATCACAGGTCTATGTCCGTGTGAATATAGTAGGAGACGATGTAAATGACTAGGTTGCGCGCGCAACCCATTTCTCCTCTTCTGAATTTGAAAACTCGAAGGTGCACGATTGCCGGTCGGAACACTTCGGCGGTTCTATTTATATATCTATCTGGTTTGAAATAAAATGAAGAGATTGAGATTTTAATGTTTTCACATTTCGATGCTGGCGATTCTCATCATTTGAATTTTTAGCGCGCCTCTGTATATACGTATATATTTTTCTATTATTATTACACCATTAAGCCATTTCCCTTTCGGGGTAGGCGTGACTCACTCGGCAGGGGAAAGGAGTAGTGTGTGGAAGGGATATAGATTTTTCAGATTGATCCAGAATTCTGATGCTATTTAAGTAAATAACACGTTCGTTCCGCAACACTGCTCCGACCCAGGTTGCTGATCAATCTCTCTAGCAATCACCCCAAACGAAGAGCCTCACGAAGTCGTTATGTAAGGCTCCCCACTTGGGTCCATTAGTGGTCAAGGTCTTTTGTTTCAGGCTTCATTCACTCTACTGACACTCTTTTTATTAACTATTTGCCGCCATACTTTCCTGCCCTGGCATACTTCTCTAGCTTCTCTAATGTCCATGCATTTTTCAATGCAGGCTCTCGTGTTTCTGTGACTTCTTATGTCTCTTCTAAGTAGGGTCTCATTCACACATTCTAACCATTCTTTCCGCGGTCTACCTCTGGGCACGCTGCCATTTACTTTACCTTGATACACTTGTTTCGTTAGTCGTTCATTTGGCATTCTCTCAACATGTCCGAACCATCTTAACCGATTTCTTTCCCATGTGTCTACTAGCGTCTCTTCTGCACCACATTCTTTTAGAATTATCTTGTTACTTACTTTGTCCATTAGGGTTTTCCCGCTTATTATGCGCATCAATCTCATGTTAATTGCGTTAATTTTGAAAGAAAATTGGCGATTTTGGAATTCATCTCGTTTCTTTGTAGAAACTCTCTGTATTCATCTCTTTCTTTGTACAAATTAAATTGTTTAATGGAAAATTTATATTTTTTGGTTAAAAATTAAATTTTCCGGTTGAAATATCAACAGTGAATATTTTTTGGTTGCAAAGTCGTTTTATTGTAAATGCAACTATTTTGTTAAAAATGAATATCATAATTTTTGGGTGGAAAATTGGATTTTTCACTTAAAGTTGAAGTACTTAGTAATAAAATTAATGTTTTCTAATTAAGGATTCATAATTATAGTAGAAAATTCAACTATTTGCCTTAAAATAAACTTTTTAGTTAAAAATTTTACTGTTTTGTAAAAAATGCATCTTTTGGGCGTTAAAAGTCAGCAGTTTGATAGAAAGTTAAACTGTTTGGTCCACAATTAAAATCTTGGTAGAAAAATCATATTTTTGGGTTAATCATTCAGCTTTTTGGTAGGTAATACTCTTTTTGACTTTAAAATTAAATAATTTCGTTGAAAGTTCATGTATTTTGTTGTGAATTGACCTTGTTTGGTAGAAATTTAATCTTTTTGCTTGAAAATGTATCATTTAACAACTTTGTTGAAAATTTATTTTTTCGATTAAAGAATAATTATTTTAATTCTTAAAATGTAACTATTCTAGGATTGTTTAAAAATTAATCGTTTTTATCTGGAAATTGAACTACTCAATTTTTGGTTGAAACTTTATCCTGTACATTGTATTACTTAAAACACCAATTATTTTTATAGATAATTAATTTATTTTGTTAAAAAGTAAACTTCTTTTTTTAATTAAAAAATTTCAAATTGAATGGGTTAAAAATAAAATTTCGTAGACTGAAATAATATTTGAAGTCATAATTGAAAATAATTTCATAAACTAATATCTATTAATTCTTAAATTTTGAACGGATTCAGAATCTTCTTGTAAAATCAATTATTTTTCCATTTTTAATACCTTAAATTGAATTTAAAAAAATTTATTTGAAAATTCTTTCAATTAAAAAAAATCATAATCGAAAACAAATAAATTAATTTCCTATCAAATAATTGGTGTTTTAACTAATAAAATGAACAGGATAAAGTTTCAACCAAAAATGGAATAGTTCAATTTCCAGATAAAAACTGTGACAACAAATTGAATTGAACAAGAAAAAAAAAAGAATTTTCAACAAAATTGTTAAATTTTCAAGGGAAAAGGTGAATTTTTGACCAAGAAGATTAATGTTTTATCAAAAAAACGATTTTCCAACATAACCAATATATACGATTAATTTTTAATTAAGCCCACAATAGTTACATTTTCATACAAAGATAAATAATTTTTAACAGAAAAAATTTATTTTCAACATAGTTGTTACGTTGTCAACCAACCAGATGAATTTTCGACAAAGAAAATTAATGATCTACAAAAAAAGACAAACTTTAAACAAAATACATGAATTTTCAACAATATTATTTTATTTTAAAGACAAAAGGACGAATTATTTACAAAAAGGTGAATTTTTTAAGTGAAAAATATGAGATTTCAACCAAAGAGTTAAACCTTCAACCAAATAGTTTAATCTTCAACCATAATTAGAAAACCTTGTTACAAAAAAACGTATTTTTTTTAGAAAGTAATTCAACTCTTAATGAAATAATCGACTTTTAAACCCAAGAAGCTGTACAGTTTATATATCAACCAAACAATTGCATTTTTGACTAAAAATTATACATTTTTAACCAAAAATATTAAATTTATACCAAACAAGGTCAATTTCCATTAAAATACATTAACTTTCAACGAATTTATTAAATTTTACAGTCAAAAAGAGGATTATCTACAAAACAGCTGAATTTTTAACCCAATTTAAAGGCAAATAGTTGAATTTTCAACTATAATTATGAATCTTTAATAAGAAAAAAATTAATTTTTTTTACTGAGTAGTTCATCTTTAAGTGATAATCGAATTTCCCACACAAAAATTATGATTTTAATTTTTAACAATATAATTGCACTTACAATAAAACGACTTTGAAACCAAAAAATATTTACAGTTGATAATTCAACCGATAAATGTAATTTTTATTCAATTATATTTTATACTTGAAATAACGTAACCTCAAAATATACGCACATAAAGAGGCGCGCTAAGATTTCAAATCATGAGAATCGCCAGCATCGAAATGTGGAAGCATTAAAATCTCAATCTCTTCATTTTATTTCAAAGCAGATAGAGATATAAATATAACCGCTGAAGTGTTCCGACCGGCAATCGTGTACCTTTGAGTTTTCAAATTCAGAAGAGGAGAAATGGGCTGCGCGCGCAACCCAGTCATTTACATCAGCTCCTACTATATTTACACGTACGTAGACCTGTGATAGTATTGGACCACGTCTCGTTTCAGATCTGGGATCACTGGTGTCAATTACAGATATCATATACGTAATAAACAAATGATTAGTAATGTGTTATTTTACGTACAAAATTTTCTTCTGTGTTTCATCAAATGCAAATGCTTCATGGGCAGAAATTTTAAGTTTCTTATCTCGGTCACGTCCATATCAAAACAATTATAAAGATGGATGCTTATGTGTATCTTCCACAAATTACCACAAACGCTCCGATGAGGGATTCTCCCATAGTTTTTGCTGCTAGGCATGAAAAGCTAAAAAAGTTACATTTAAAAATACCTTTGAAGCTGTCATACAAAAGGCATGTGTCCTATAATGTTCACATAAATATAGAAAATCAAGAGTACATTTACGACCCAATCATTGTTCACATTAATTAGATCATATATATTTTTTTCAGTATATCGATTAAAGTGCGTAGTTTCATTAGTAAGAATTATTAGTTTATTTAACATCTAAATTTTTAAACATTATATACAATATTGCATTACTAGCCATATATAGAAGTTATTATATTTCAACATCGTACCAGTCTTGTACCTTTGAATTATTCTTTGTTTTAATGAGGCTGCGTGTAAATGTACTGCAGTCTTTTCTAAAAAATTAAACGTTATCTGTCAGCAAATAAACACATTAATTTATGATAGTAGATAATTCCTCTGAAGTTTTCTTTGCAAATTTCAGAATACTTGTTACTGTGGTGTGCTATTTTTAAAGAACTTTTTTTAAATACCACATTTCTTTTTTCTTTTTTATAACGCCTATCATTAACACATTCAAAATAAGATTTAAAATATATGGAAAACTTTGGAAAAGTATTTTTAATGAAATGTGATACGTTACTATAAGATAAATTGAGTTTACATAGGTTTTTTTTACAATATTTCAATAAAACAATACCGTAAAATAAATTAGAAAACGACAAAGCTTTCTTCACAAATATTACTTCATTTCGGGTTGTTATCCTAAAAATAGGATTTTTGTTCGCATATTATTTTTTATGGGTAAAACAAAATATCCTACAGGGCTTTGGATTTTCTGCATACTACTTTCGATACATAAAAATAAAATTACAAGTCCGATTACAAAATAGTTTTAAAAAATTACATAGCATTTTTCAAAATGTATAATTAATTTCTTTAACTTTTTCAAGTATTTTTCGTAGTTTAATTAATCTTTTCTGGTGAGTAATTTTTCTCTCTAAATTTATTATGTTAACTTTCCCGATTTTTCTAAAAGTTTTTCATTTTTATTTTTAATGTCATTTTCATGATCAAAACCAAAAACCACGCACCCTATCAAACGCTCATTTATATAAAATTTGTAGATGTGTTTTAGGTGTACAATCTTTGATAAATAATTTTCTTCGTAACTAGTGTTCGTTATCCAAAATTTAATTTTTTAATTATCAATGTTATTTTTCACAAACAAAAAAAAGGATGTTTTCTATCAAAATATGATCATTAAAAAAATCGTAGATACTTTTTAGGATAAAGTTCTTTTTGACTTATCTTTTATCGTATCCTGCACAGTTTGACCACAAAATGGAATTTTTATGGACCAGCATTTTTTGAGTGATCGAAATTTGAATTCACGAGTTTTCAAAAAAAGTATAAGAAGTGTCTATGGTAATCCTGTTGGATTTTTAAAAAGCAAAGTTTCTCGTCACATGGCTTTTTTCTTATCGTGCGTTTTTTACCCTAAAATTTGAATTTAAGTTACTTTTTTCAAGGCAGATTTCTATAGTTCTACTTGGCAGCTATACGCTACTTCGAGTCTTAAATTGGTGACAATTTTTCTAAGACAATAAGTTTCATAAACACTTAGTCCTTTTTTCGCGAGAATTAAGATACGTCACGTGGATTTAGAAAATTAAACAAAAATTGTTCACAAACTTCATTCTGCAGTATTTTTTATTAATTTTGTTTTACATTATATATCACTAAAATATAATATAAACCATAGTAACTTAAACTTATACAAATATTTGGATAAGATTTAAAAGTTTCCGGAGAATTTTTTCTAGAGTACTTTAAATTTTTTTGCACAATCTATTACCAAAATGTAATATAAACCTTGTCAACTTAAGTCTATATAAACCTTTTGCCTTACATTTAAAGGTTCCCGGGGCGTAAAAGCGTAAAACACAAAACTTGAATTTTATAGGGACACAAAACTCTCTCTAGAATGAATACCAATCGATTTGATTGAATATTAAAGCACTTTCGAGCTATTACTAAGCTCGGTCAAACCGTAAAAAAACATTGTGAAAGAAAAAAACACCACCAAGAAAAATCCTTTTATGAAAAATCAGACGGTTTTCGTATCTTCGTGTGCGCGTTTGGGGGATGCAAAGTACGCGTTTGTCGAATAGGGTATTTTGCCGGTCATGGCCATAAAAATATACATTTACGGAGTGCGCGCATGCGCGTTTGGTCCAAGTGACGACACTCGCCTGGCTCTCTCTTTTCACGCAAGCGCAGTTCATATGACTAATGTTTGTAGATTGTACAAAACAGTTGTACAGAACACGTCGGCCGACAACACGCAGCAGCTAGTTAAATTTCACGATAGTCCGCGAGTATTTCGTCAACTACTAACAATTGTGCAAAGAAGACAAGCATGTCTATACTATAGCTGGTACGAAGCTCACGTCTCATATTTAGTCTTAGGTTTGATTTTAGTTACAGTTATTCAAAATTATTGTATTTTGCATTTTTCCTTACGGGGGGCCTTGCTACCCGAACCCCCTACAGGGGTTCCGCCCCTCGAACCCGCCCCCACCACTTTTTTCGAACGCGTGCATGTGCACTTCGTACTGCAAACATCGGCCATGGCCGTCAAATCCGTAGTTTGCTGAGTCGCAACACAATATTATATATACCTATTAGGTTGTACAAAACAACAAGCAAAGGAAAGTTATCACTTTAAAAAAAAACAAAGAAACAAACACGCATTTTGACCCACTTTTAAGTCGAACGGCCCCCTCCTGGCCAGGCATTCTTTATTTCATTCTGCGTGATCTCTTGAACAAAGTATAATAATATATCATACATTATTATTTTAATTCTTTTTTTTACGGTAAGATCGAGGGTCAACCCATGATGGGAAATCAGTGATGGGCAGTAAAGTGGTGTCCTCGTTTACTTTGTCGCTTTCAGGCGGCGAAGCTGAGGAGGCGGGACCCGCCGTTGGATGGTCAGACGTATGGCGCTCAAATTTGTCTCCAAACCTTACTGGCGTCCTCTGTCGGCGCCCGGCCTCGATCGCAAAGGTCGAAGCTTGACTTGACGAGGCCCGACTTGACGAAGCTTGACCTCGAGAGATCGGCTTAAATGCCGGTACTGGGAAGGCTGGTTCAAGTTTCCTAGCGAAATGAGGGTGTTTCACTTCAAAACTACGGATAAATTCTTGATCTAATGGCTTAAAGAAAAGAGAATTCAGAGCTTTATTATTTTCATCTCTAGATATTATGACATACTTGTAGGCAAGGTCGCCATCTACGCGTACTTTAATTCTTTTATAGTCCCATCCCAACTCTCTTTTAGGTTTTCGTACAGTATGAATGAATGGACACAAATCTTGTCTTACACCTTCTATTTCTTCGATTATTCCAATGACGTACTCTACACCATTTTCCTCCTGTATTCCTACTTTTACAATACCTTGTGTTACACTTTTAACTATGTGGTTTTTTCTTTCATAAGAAGAGAAGTAAGTACGAGCAGAAAGTTCCTTATACTTTTCAGGCGTTTTTGAAGAAACATCCCCACGTTTCTTCAAAAAGCGAAACATTGATTCTGAAAAAAAATAGGAAATGACTTACTGTATTAAGTAATGAAATAACGTACTGAATCGTCATTTGTACTTTACAAAGATATTTATTTAATTGCAATTTCCAAACAGATTATTGAACAAATTTTCCATATACTTGTTTGAACGTTGCCTGATAAAATCTAGTAAATATTGGGTCGAAAAGTATAAATTGTTCAAGATTTCTTCATAAATTTCTTATATTATCATCATGGTAGAAGTGCGTAATAGTGGGAAACCATAGTGAAAATTAATTAAAAATTAAGTTTTAGAAGGCAATTTTCTTCAAATGCAGAACAACAGAAATGTGCAAATCTGGCAAATTTTTCAGAGCTGCAGGCTTCAAATCTTTTCAAAGTAATGACAATTTAAAAATATTCATTCAAGCGTGAACAAAGTTTCGGAAATTCACGGTGGAATGCATTTGTTCTAAAATCTAAATCATTTTAACTAGATGAAAAACATGAATCTCTGCATTATATTCAAAAACCAAAAAATTCGATCAAATTTATTATTTAACAATTTGAAATCTTTGATCAAATAATACTCTGGATACAGAAAATGCTTTTACTCGTCTTTTTTAGTATTAGTTACTCAGTTTGGGAGATTTTCATTCCTAAATTCTATCGATTGCTTTTAATAAACTACTTAGAATTATAATCAAATAGACATCTATTTTTTTATATATTATTATTATTATTATTATTATTATTATTAGATATGAGATTGGTGAAAAAATGCACACAAAAATTTATTTATGTGTTTTCAAAATTATATTTAGGGGTATATGAATTTAAAATTACTTTTTTAAAATTTTATTCTCATCCAATTTTTTGTGGTTTTCTTAATGAAATGGCTTCTGACACATCAAATACTACTACCTATTGATGTCTAAATTTGAAATAAGCTTTCTTAGTAAATTATTATTTTAATATTATATAATTTTATAATTTATGCATAATTTTCAAATTTTATAATTGTAAAAAAATTGTTTAAACGATTGATTATTATTTATGATAAAATTTTCTACAAATCATCTTAGAATGTTAGCTTTCTAAAAAGATTTTCACTTTTGGCTAATTTTTCAGTCATAGTGAGGTAATAACAATTTCATGTCAACAAATAGAAATTTTAAAACAACCTCTGAATTTTTTTTCTATATTTTCTTTAAATAATTATTTTAAATTTATTTTTTTGTTTGCCACCGTTGTTCCAGTTTTCTCTTACGCCGAGATAATAATTAAATTTAATAAGAATTATTGTTTAACAACTATTATTGCTTATAACTATCTTCTCTTCGAATAAAGCTAGGAAGTTTCGGTTTTTTTTTGTTTCGAATTTTTCTTCGCTTTTAGGTGTGGAACAAATAATGAATGATAATAAACTCAATTAAAACAACATTTCAGGAACTACTTAAAGGAAATTTTATGTTTGATATCGTCCATACGTAAAGTATGAAGAATATTTTTAATTTCTCTTTTATTTCCGTAAAATATATTTAAAAAAAAAGAAACAGATTGCTTGGAAAATAATACTCTTCTATGTTAATTTATTATTTGCATCTCAAAAACTATTTGGACTTTTTAAAATAAAATCAACGTCAATCAATTTTTTTAGAAAAAGGCGTTTCTTGACACGCAACTTTTAGGCCGAAGGATCGCAACCTTATCTTTTAATAGGAGCAAATTTGCTATTTTAAATATTTTTTTGGGTAAAAATTCATAAAATCAGCTCGATTGGGTTAGAAATTGCACTGATAATGGCGAGGCTAGGGCATTGGGATGTTCGTGTTGTTCAGAAGTGTGTGACCCGCGAATTTGGTCCATTCAGGCGTGTTTTGAAGGTGACCTTCATAGTTTTTTGAAGGTCAACTTTGTTTTTTTAAAAATGAAAACCCCCTTTTTTACACCCGCAATCGATAGAGCGGAAAATTCTACGTTCAGGTACGTGCCCGAATCATAGGTCAATTGTAACTTTCAAGGTGAGTTTGAGGTTATTTGAAATTAACAAAGTTGTCCAAGAGGTCAGTGTAACACCTGTCGTAAATTTCAACGAGGAATTCAATGGTGACCTTCATTTTGACCTTAAACTTGACCTCAATGGCTTTTTGAGGGCCAAGTTTGTTTCTTTTTTTAAATGGAAACCCCCTTTTTTACATCTGCAATCGATAGAGCAGAAAATTCTACGTTCAGGTACGTACCCGAATCATACGTCAATTGTAACGTTCAACGTCAGTTAGAGGTTATTTTAAATAAACAAAGTTTTCAAAAAGGTCAGTGTAATTCCTGAAGTAAATTTCAACGAGGAATTAAATAGTGACCTTTATTTTGACCTCAAAGTTGACCTTCATGGCATTTTGGAGGTCAACTTTGTTTGTTTTTTTAATAGACAACCCGTTTTTTACATCTGCAATCGATAGAGCGGAAAATTCTACGTTCAGGTACGTACCCAAGTCATAGGTCGATTGTAACGTTCAAGGTCAGTTAGAGGTTCTTTGAAATTAACAAAGTTTTCCAAGAGGTCGGTGCAATTCCTGGAGAAAATTTCAATGAGAAGTTCATTGGTGAGCTCTGTATTGATCTTGGTGATGATCTTCAAGGTTTTTCCAAGGTTTTTTCCAAGCAGTTTACATTTACGTTTAGCATTACCCAGGAACAACGATGTGGACGTAGTAAATTATGTTCCCTTTGGGTTGCTTGATTAGCGTGAGTCCCCCCCCCCCTTACCTCTCACGCTTCAGTGAAGATGCTCGAACTGAAAACCTTGAGCTTCTTGACAAAAAGCTATGTGACTGTAAAAATGAGTTACAGCATTACGAATCATCTCCCTATCAATCAAAGTTGCCTGTTGCAGAATCCGTTTCTGCAATTCGTCTAAGCGTTGAGTATACTTTGCTCTTTAAATAACCCCAAAGAAAATAGTCGAGAAGCGTCAGATCAGGAGATCTAGCAGGCCACTCGATTTCACCCCTTCTTCCAATCCACCTTTGAGGGAACTGACTCTCCAACATCCAATCAGAATTTGTGTCGGACCAATATCTACAATTTTGCCTGTTAACTTCACCTTTTAAATTAAAAGTATATTCATCTGAAAATACTGTATTGTACAAGAAAAGAGGATCTCGATCCATTCTGTCCATCATAATTTCACAAAATCCAACCCGACGATCAGGATCAGGATTGGACTCTTGTACCAGATGAACTTTGTACGGATGGAAATTAATACTTTTTAAAATATTTTGCACTGTCTCAGGAGCAACGTCACGCTCATCACTAGCTCGACGTAAACTAAGGTGTGGGCTTTCAACAAATGCTTGGGCTATGTCCATCTGCATCTTCTCAGATCCTGCAGATTTTGGCCGACCAGTTCTCTGAAGGTCCTTGATAGATCCATGATTCATAAAGCGCCTTACAGTTCTTTCAATTGTTAATTTTCAGATAGGATTTAACCCTTCTCTATTACGAAAAGTACGATTAAAAAGCAAAAGAACTTGATCATAAGATCGAACTCGATCTCCCCAACCATGCATCATTCATACAGATACCCTTTCTCTTTCCGAAAGTTTAGCTTGCGCCATAATAATCTTTTAGCGAAAGATAGTAAGTATGTACTCGTGATACGTAAATTTAGTTTCGATTCGTAATATTCGTATGTAAAAACGGTATAGAACTTATGGTATCGCCTTAGGTATTGACTTAGGTATCGAAAAATGGTATAGGACTGTATAACTCTTCGGGGAGGAACAGAACACTCACCAGAACACCTGGCACTTTTAATGAAAAATTTCCTTATGATTTCATAATATTCAAAACGCTGTAACAAAGATCAATACAGAGCTCACCAATGATTTTATCGTTGAAATTTACTCCAGGAATTACACTGTCCCCTTGGAAAACTTTGTTAATTTTAAATAACCTCAGACTGACCTTCAACGTTACAATTGACCTATGATTTGGGTACGTACCTGAAAGTATAATTTTCCGCTATATCGATTGCAGATGTAAAAAGGGGGTTTCTGTTTGAGAAAACAAATTTGACCTTCAAAAAGCCATGAAGGTCAACTTTAAGGTCAAAATGAAGGTCACTATTGAATTCCTCGTTGAAATTTACATCAGGAATTACACTGACCTCTTTGAAAACTTTGTTAATTTTAAATAACCTCTAACTCACCTTGAAAGTTACAATTGACCTAAAATTCTGGCACGTAACTGAACGTAGAATTTTCCGCTCTATCCATTGCAGCTGTAAAAAAGGGGATTTCGATTTTTAAAAAAAAATTACCTTCAAAAAGTCATGAAGGTCAACTTCAATATTATTTATACCACTCTAACCTCAAATTCTCAAATTTTATATGAATTTTTCGCCTTTCGTGGTATTCACACGTGCGAAAAACGTCTCATTTGCTAAATAATCACCTCTCACACACTTATGGAAATGTACTATTTTTTACTTAAATATATGCTAAGATGAAGCGAAATTTTTTTTTATGTAACTACGCAAAAACATGGATAACAGTTGATAGCATAGTAACCTTGATAACATTCATAACAGATTCAGTTTATACCTCTTTCTTTAGTTCTTCTTTAAACTTCGATCAGTCAGTTCAAAAGTGTCAGTCAGTTAAAAACTGGCTATTGCTGTACACTATTCCTATCACTAAAAAATATCAAGATTTAATATACAGTTTCAAGTAAATTCTTATTTATGAATAGAACCAGTTTCTAAATAAGACTTAAATCGTTTCTTCGGTTTTTTCAGATTTAACAATGAGGGTCAATTCTATAAACATTATAAATTTGTTATTTGCGTACTTTAAGACTTTGCAAATATAAAATAGTTGTCTAAATAAGCTCATCAAATAGTACCTAGAAAATGATATAAGTTTATTACTAAAGAAAACCTTGGAGAGTGGACTAGAACTTGGCACTAAAACAAATGAATTTGTAGGTGATGGAAAATTATGTATACCAACAATCGGACTTTATAATTCATACAATTCAGATCAAAGTGGATTTAAATTAGAAATCCACTCTGAAAGAACACTAGCTGTGGAAGAAGAAAAGCAAGTGCAATGTGTAGTACAATTAGTTTCATCGACAACACACAGTTATACTACACAACCACTAGAGTCTGCTACGGGGCAAATCGTATCTCCCCTTCTTTTAGTATTGAAGGAGAGAAGTGGTGAGTTTGGCCCTATTGTACCAAAAATTTTCTTTGAAGCTATAAAAGAAACGAGGCCGGAAAAAAATATTTGAAAAGAACCATCAGAAACAACAGAAAAAATACAGCCAATGTATGGAATAATATCATTAAACTTCAATCCCTAGTTCACAATCAGCCATTGTAATATGTGGCTGGTGAAAAAATCCTCATGTTTTAAACATTTCCATGAAGTTTACTATTATTGTCAAGATTTTCAAGAATAATATATTTCAAGTTGGAAATGTAAAAAATATTTCTTTGTAATAAAAGTATTTCTTTCATTCTATTTTATTATTTCGTAGAAAATACGTTTCAGCCTAACTTTTAAGTTCATACATTTTTACAAGAGATCACGAACACATGCACACACGCATACAGAAAAATACGCCAGTAAACTCGATAGTCCCAGGTTTAATTGTAATTGGGTTAGCTCGATGTTTGTAGGGTTAGGTGGGTTAGCCTCGATGTGATTTGGCAGGAGTGGCTTCTAAGGATAAAACACACCTGATAAAAATTTTTCTTTAAAAATCTCGAAACACGTAAAATTCAATTTTTTATTTTTTGATCAGTGCAATTTGTAACCCAATCGAGCTGATTTTATCAATTCTATATCGAAAAATATGTCAAAATAACACATTTACCTGTATTCAAAAATAGGGTTGCAAACCTTTGGCATGAAAGTTGCCCTTGTAAAAGCGGGGTTGGGTTGGGTTGGGGTGGTTTTCTAGTTAGACAAAGGTAAGAATAAATAAAATACAACAAAAACTATTGTTCGAGCAAACTATTATTGTTTATGAATGCATTTTTAAATCTAGAAATTTACGTTTTTTCTGAAAGTTTCGAACTTTTTTCCCACTTTAAAATTAGCGAAGTATTAACTAGTGCATGGCAACAAAAGTAATTTCTAAAAAGATTGTTATTATTATTCTTATCTCTAATGATTTTCTCTTGAAACATTGCCGCCTTTTATAAAGTTTTCATCTTCTTGACCACTTTTTCTAAAAAATCTTAACTTTTTCCACTTTTCAATTATGTTGAGGTGACAGTTGATTTAAATAAACAAGCACAATTATTTACACAAATAATTAGTATTTTAACATTATTATTTTCGAATATAACTAAAAAGTTTGAATTATTTTTAACAAAAATTTAACATTTCTTCGTATTTTTAGTAAGGAACAAATAATAAATAAACAAAGAAAAGAATTATTTTTCAAAGAAATCTGTTTCTTTTCTTTTTCTAATATGTTTTTCGAAATAAAAGACATTTGAAATAATCTTCATACTTTACGCATGGACCCTGTTAAATATAAAATTTTCTTTAAGTAGTTCCTGAAAGCCTTTTTTAAAGTGAATTGATTATTATTCATTATTTGTTACTCACTAAATAATTATCAAAATTTTAATTTTAGAATGTTTTTTAAGTATTTTCGACAAGAAAGACAAAAATAATGATTCATATCAAAAAATGGATTAAATAAATTTTATAGGAATTTATTAAAGCTGCAATTCCTTTTTAAAAAGGTTTTTCGTATCAAACGCAGTTTGGTTCTCACGTCTTTTAGCTCAAACTTTTAATTTTGGATTTTTTCATGATATTTTTCATAAATAGGACCGAAATAACTTATTAAAACATGTAAAAAAATGTCAGAAAAATTTGTTTGTCCACAAATAGTAAAGGGCATTGCAATGGATTTAAACGATTAAGAAAAAAATATAGTACAATTACACATTTATTTTCAATTATAAATATTGTTATACTCACCAATAGGAGTAAGGAAAACAACTACGATGAACCAGAGAACACCAATAACAGCCCTCATGATTTTCAAATAAAGGCAATGTAGAATCAAAAAATTAATTTTCACAAATTTTTAATATATTCAAGTTGCTTCGAATAATATCAAACAAAAATTATTCAATTTTACATAATTTTTTAAATAAACGTGCAGATATAGTGATACAGGAAGCGCCAGTTATAGACAAGCAACCGCAATGATTTTTCGAGATAGAGAATAGGTGCATACTCATGGTTTACATAGTATTACCCAATTTTTTATTTGTATACCATTAAAAGGGGGAAATCACATATTGCACAGCAGAAAAATGATTTGTTAATATTTTTGAAAACAATGACACTTTATTTTTCGATCAAAAAGAAGGTGAACATTAAGTTACGTAGTATTCCATTTATTAATAGAAAAAATTTAGAACCTAAAAAGAAATTAAAAATAAGGAATTACACATGTAACATAAAATCAAGAATTCACTAGTTAATACAGTTTTTTCTTAAATCTCTAAATTTAAATAATTAATTATTAGAATTTCTTGAAAAAAATTGATCTTCTTCAAGGTTTAAAACATTGCGGAAGCTTCCGGAAACCATTTAGTTATTAAAGTATGTATTGAAATTTATTTAGTGTACGTATTAATGCAGTGTTTCTTCGAAATCGAGTAACTGATTATTCACACCTTTCTAAAAAAAAATTTGAGGTAATTTGATAAAAACCTGTAAGCCGAACCTTTGACTGTGTTCAAAAAATCTTCTTTTTAGTTTTTATTTTCTTAATAAATATCATTGCGAAATAATAAAAATGTGAAATAGTGGAAACTAAAAAAAATTTTACTTGCTCTATTGAAAATAAATTTTTCTTATTCGCATTTGGTTCTTTATGACATACGTCGGGCAACCGCTTGAGCTTGTTTTCTTAAGTATTGAGAGACTTCATGTGGATGTCAAAAAATAAAGAAACATTCTTTACAAACATTTTTATGTACTAATTTTTATTTTTCTCCGTAATTTATCAACTAAGTATAATATAAATAATATTAACCTAATTTTCTAATTTTTGATTCCAAATCAATATGCTAAAATAAAAATGGAAGATGCGATATGACAAACATAATTTCAAAACTCCTACAGATTAGCGTCGAAGTTGTTACATACGGTTCTTTGAGGTCACTAATTTCAAATTTAATGGTGTAACTTCAGGATTGAAATCAATAAAAAAAGGATGGAAAAATACAAAAACTTTAGTCATAATATAATAATATCATTAATGGACATACTAAGACACACTAGATGCGTATAAGATTGAAATTAAATTTAAAATCCCATTTAACATCCAATAGTGGAGTCAATAGGAAGAATTCTTGAAAATATGACCAAGAATCAAACAAACAAATTCAGACAATCAGCATACAAGACTACTGTAAAATCCTATAGTAATTTAAAAAAATCCTTCTCAAAAAAAATCTCTAGAAAAAAGTAAAAAAAGGAAAGACCAATGAGAATACAATCAACAAAATCCCCTTCCTTTTGTTTTCTTGTTTCTTTCGTCTGTTTTCATGTTTATTATTATCAAATCACAATTGAAAACATAATATAGATGTTTACAAAATAGATAATAAATTATTTTTATTATCATTATTTTTTTTTTGCAGAAAAATTGGTTGATTCTACCTTTTTTAAGGGAAAATCAGATTCAAAGATCTATAACCAATAAAATTAAAAGTATATGTCGGAAAAATTACCCATGGGATTTACAACCATAAAGAGAATAACAAATAAATTAAAATAAATTAATTTTCGAGGAGCTTTATATGTTCTCTTGTATTCTTGTAAAAAAAGTATTATTACAGCGATTAATGATAATATATAATCATGATTTCATTCCAAAAATTGGAATGGAGACCAAAAGATGAGGCTGGCGATGAATAATCCGCTTCAGGAATAAGATTCTTCTTAAAATGTTCAGCTACTTGAAATCCTTTCAAATAAACAATTTAACCTTCATAAATGTTTCTACTCATTTTTTGTCTTAAAAATAAATTTTCTTTTTTAATGTGGGTGAGATTACAAAAATAAATGAAGCCAACTTGGGCCCAAGTCGGTCGGTAAAATAGGCTCTAGTCGGCTTAGGCGTTTCGTGCCTGAATTCTCAATTTGAGAAAAAAATTTTCTGTTTTGGGCCCAACTAATGCCATGAAAAAATTTCCACGCAAATATTTCAAATCACATTTATTGAGTTATTGTTTTAACCATGTAAGCAGGAATCATTCCAAGGATATTTCAGTAAAAAATTTAAATAGGAAAGAAATACATTTATAACCTGCAGAATAACATTTTTTTATATTTGTATGTCATAGTCAGGAATTTTTAATTCGGGTGAATAACTTTTATATATTTACCAGGTGTATACATATGAAACCGGTATTTTTTCAAGAAAAAAACACATTTATTTCAAGAGAATGATAACAAATATTTTATTCAAAGTATGCG
>NC_046659.1:124297848-124304546 GCF_010883055.1 Belonocnema kinseyi | reverse complement strand
ACGCCAATTAGCACAAATGGTAAGTTCCGACAGTGCCTACAAGTGTGCCTACTGGCCGCTAGATGGCAATACCGGTTTCATATGTATACACCTGGTATTGTTGTTCGCAGCTTGTTTTGTTTGGGCAAAAATTAATTTTTGTTATATTTAATCTTGTTTGTTTATGAATAAAACAAAAACTATATATCCCATAAGAAGTGATTTATAACAAATTTTGAGATCTTTTTTGGATTCAGAATTTTTTTTATCAATCTTTTTTTGCATCTTTCATAGTTTTCTTCTCTTCACTATTTCAATATCTTGTGGTATTTAGCTAAAAATTATTTTCGTTTTTTTTTCGTACACAAAAATAGCGATAGGCGAAGCAGAATCTTGACATGATAAAAATGTTGATCAGACCACAAATTACATAACCGCTTAAGCCTTTTTTTCACAAATGCGAAGAGATGTCAGGTGGAGTTTAAAAATCACAGAAACATTTTTTTTAATATGTTATGTAGTATTATTATTTTTTTTGTTTACATAATGTATTGTCAAAATATCATGTAAAACCTATCAACATAGGTCCATCCTAAACTTTTTTTATAGATTTAAATGTTCTGGGTAAATTATTTCTGCGGTATTTATTTAATGTTTTTTCCTCAGTGTATCAAAAAAAAATAATATAAACCATATTAACTTAAATCTAATGTAATCTACATGTAATGCAGACTAATTTAACGAAAAATAATAATATAAACCATATTAAATTAAGCCTATCTAAAAATTTTCCTATAGATTTAATGTTTCCTGGAGCATTTTTCTGCAGTATTTTTTCTTGTTGCATAATTTATTATAAAAATGTAATATGAAACATATTAAATTAAATTTAGTGTAAGGTAAATCTATCTAAACTAGTGTATGATCAGATAATAATATGAACTGTATCAACTTAAATCTATCTAAACATATTTGTATACTTTTAAAGTTTCCCGGGGCTTAAGGGCGTCATAGATAAATCTTTAATTTTGTAAAGGACACAAAACACTGTCATAATTAATCGCAATTAATTTTTTATTATATGACAACACTTTCGATTTATTACTTAGCTGGATATAATCATAAAAAAATCTTGGAAACAGCAACTAAGTCCGAGTAAAACCTATTTTTTTCATATATAAAAAGTGAGTAATTTCGAGCTTTCAATTATCCTTATTAAATTATCGAATTTCATTCTAAACTTTTCACGGCTCTTTTGTAAGTGGAGCCCAGTTGTAAAAATACTAATTTTTGAAAATTGCGGCCTTGTGGTAGCGTGGCGGCTTACGACTCAATTTCTGTGGGGTTCGAATATTTTGGCAAGAAAACTTCTTTTCATAGTAACGAAATTCAAGGAATTATTATTAATTTTAATTAATTTTTAATGAATGAGTAATGAATATTTACTGATAACTATTTATCATCATTATTATTGTCAGTGGTATTATGCAAAAATATATTATAAATTACACAGGCCGGCAAAAATTATATTTTTTTTGTACCCAAAAACCGGACCATGTGACCTGGAAGGATTTTGGTATTCTAAAACCGAACCCCTTATCCAACTTTTTTCTATACGTCAGGTTTTTTAGATATCCTAACCTAAGTGTACACCAATGGCTATTATTAACTACATTTGAGGCAATATAACATGATCAGCATTTGTTTAAACTGTTGATGCCATCGTGCACTCCTTTTACCTTTCATTTGCATTTTCGATCATCTTGAACCGATTTTTTTTCTCCGAGATATTGCACATGACCCATTTTAGTGACACAATTAAGAACTAACAAAGCAGGCGAAGAAAAGGAACAAATGGATATGGCTAAAAATAGCCATTTTTGCACTTTTAGGTTGGGATATCTCAAAAACCTGGCGTAGAGGAAAAATCTGAAGAACCGATTCGGTTTAAAGATAACAAATTCGTTCGGGTTGACATGGTCGAATCTGCAGGTACAAATTCTGTCGGCCTGTATTATTAGCAATTATTAGTAAATGATCAGTTAATAATTAATTATTCCATGTTTTTCTTCATTTTATTTATTTTTTTCATTCTTTCCTTAGTTGTTCTTGGTAACAAGTGTGTGTTTTTCAATCGACAAAATTGTGGAAAGTGTTGAACATTCTACTTGTTGTAATGCACAAACGTGAAAAAAAGTTTCTAGCCAAAAGATTCGAACCCCACAGCAGCGGAGTCGCAAGCAGAAACACTACCACCAGGCTAGCGCCGTTGGGTGAGTGACGTTCCCTGTGATTTTTACAAGTGAATCAGTGAAGGTAGCTGCAATTTTCAAAAAAGAATATTTTTACAACTGGTTTCCACTTGAAAAAAAGCCGTGACACGCGTCTAATTGAATTCAATAACCTTCCGAATTATGCTCACGCAACCTTAATTAGAATTTCGATCCTCACGACTCCCCGTTTCAAGTCAAACTTGATGATAATCATTTAAATACATTTACGCCAATGAAACCTATTTCCAAAATTTTTCACTTACACTCTTATTCCCCAGGATCCTTTATTTCATTATAAACGATCACTCGAAGATGGTGCAATATAAATACAGTCATAGATACAGAAATTCAAATTAGCAACATGCAAAAAAATGTAGATACATCATGTATATGGAACGCTAATAGTTACCGTAGGTTAGAGGATCGGCCCATGATTCTACATCAGTGATGGGTGGCCTAGTACTTGTTGAAACCTGACTTGTTGAAGCCTGACTTGTTGAAGCCTGACTTGTTGAAGCCTGACTTGATGAAGCCTGACATGGGGCGGTCTGGTTAGTGGCCAACACTGGAAATTCCGGTTCAAGTTTTTTAGCGATAGAAGGGTGCTCTATTTCGAAAGTACGAACGAATCTTTCATTGTATGGTTTGAAGAAGAGGTCACGCAGAGCTTTATCTTTAGGTTCGTCGGTTATTATGACATACTTGTAGGCATAGTCGCCATCTATGCGTAATTTAATTTTTGTATAGTCCAATATCACCTCTTGTCTAGCAGTTGGTATAGCATAAACGAGTGGACACAAATCTTGGCTTAGATCTTTTATTTCTTCGATTATTCCAATAACGTAATCCACACCATTTTCCTCCAGTATTCCCACTTTCACCATACCTTGTCTTATACTTTTAACTCTATGTTGTTTTCTTTGATGAGAAGAGAAGTAAGTACGAGCAGAAAGTTTAATGTACTGATCGTGTGTTACTTGAGGTTCAGGCGATTTGGGCCGTTTCTTAAAAAAGCCAGGCATTGGTTCTGCAAAAATTGTATAAATTGAAAATGAATTTTTGTCTTTAATAATTAAATATTGTACCGAATCATCATTTTTAACTGACTAAGAAATGTGATTATTACATTGAAGAAGGACAATTCAAATCTGTCCAAGAAGAGGTCGGTAAACACAATCATGCAAATCATGGATCATCTTCACAAATATTCCGCCTTCTCAATAATAGCGCTCTCAATAGTGCCGTTAATGCACACACACACACACACAAACCCAGAGTCAAGTTGCGAATATGTGTATACTGTCTACGTGAACGTGTGGTTAATTATGAACTTTGGCAATAAGTCAACAATTGAAATAAAAAAGTGATTTTCAGACTATGTATTTAAATGTGCCTGATAGAATTTTATATGGCAATTAATCCGGGTATTATTGAATTTTTTAACTAAGAAAGGTAAAGTTTCAACCAAAAATGGAATCGTTACACTTTTGATTGATACAAAACATTTCAAATTACAAAAACAAATTTTCTATGAAATCGTTGATTTTGTTACTAAATTATTTATCTTTTAATACTAAATCATGAATTTTCTACACAATACCGTTGAATTATGAAACTAAAGCTTTCGCGCGACGTGCGCGCGGCTCAAAAATTTGAGCGCGTCTAGGGTGCACGTCTGCTGAATCTCGCGCTTTGCGCTCTATAATGGATTAACTTGCGTTTGGCGCTTGGATATTTGTTCTTTATATTTGGAATGCTTAAAAGAAACTTTATCAAAAAGATCTGTTTTAGAATGCAGGATTTATGTGTTCATATTCTGAATTTTCTACTTAATTAAGTATAGTTAAAGATTAAGTTTCTCAAAGCTCAGTAGGCTTTCAGATATAAATTCTCATCGTATCACTTACGCTGCGCTGTAGATATTTGGCAGCCATTTGTAAACATATTTTGTTCGATCTTTTTTTTTCGATACTTTGATCGTTTTTCCAGAAATTTGGTCTTTTCAGTGTTATTTTTCACGAATTAAACAAAAAATACGCGTCCCATCAAGAAGTGATTAATAACGCATTTGTAGATCTTTTTTGGGATAAAAATTTTGGTAGATTTAGTTTTTTCCGTATCCTGTATAATTGGATCCGAGAATAGCAGGTTTTTGTTTTTTTATTATTTTTTGTGCAATACAAATTTGAATTTCCAATTTTTTATGAAATTCCACAATGTTGTTATGATTCTCTTATAGGGCTTTTAAAAAGCAATTTTTTTCTCGTGGCTTTTTTACATATCTAGCATGGTTCGGCATAAAATTTGGACTTTCGATTGATGTATGAAATCATAAACTATGTGATTGTAAAAAGGCGATTTCCAACAAAATACAAGAACTCTGAACCCAAAACTTGATTTTCAACAATACAGTTTAATATCCAACCAAAGAGATGAATTTTTTACTCAAATTCTTCATCGTCAACTAAACAATGAATTTTTGAGAAATGTTCAACTTTAAAACTAATTTGTTAAATTTTTAATCGAAGAGATGAATTTTTGAAAAAAAAGATAATTTTTCTATCGGAGAAAGCGAAACTTTACAAAATTCAGGTATTCTCAACCAAATCTGAATTTTTAACTAAAAAGATAAATTTTTAATTAAAGAGAGGAATTTATTTACCAAAAAAGACGAATTTTTAATAAAATTCAAGAATTTTTTAA
The DNA here is from genome assembly GCF_010883055.1 of Belonocnema kinseyi. Classification (NCBI taxonomy): domain Eukaryota; kingdom Metazoa; phylum Arthropoda; class Insecta; order Hymenoptera; family Cynipidae; genus Belonocnema; species Belonocnema kinseyi. The sequence goes on along the minus strand of NC_046659.1, from coordinate 124,299,591 downwards.
CAAAAAGTTGAATTTTTAAGATAGAATTTAAGAATAATTTTTTTTAGTTTTTAAGAAAAGAGTTTTTTTTAAATTTTAAACCAAAAGATTAGTTTACTAACAAAAAATATTAATTTTCAATAAAATTCAAGAATTCTCAACCAAAAAGTATAACTTAAAAACATAATTTTTTTAATTTTTAAGAAATTAGTTCAACTTTGAAATATTTTTGTTAAATTTTTCAGCAAAAAGAATAATTTTTAGGCAAAAAAATTAATTTTTTACGAAGAAATGAGAATTTTCATTGGAATTCAAGAATTCTCAACCAAAAATTTAAATTTTTAAGAAAGAAGCAAACATTTTTAATTCGTTTTTAAGAATGTAGTACAATGTTGAAATCTAGTTGTATAATTTAAGGCCGAAAAAAATCATTTATAGCAAGATGCAAGAATTCTCAACGAAGCCGTAGAATTTTCAACTAAAAAGATACATTTTTGAATAAGAACGTTACTTTTGTAACGAAAGAAACGAATTTTTTAAGCGAAATTCAAGAATTCTTAACCAAAAGTTAGAGTTTTAACTAAAAAAGATGAATTTTTAAACCAAAAGATTAATTTACTAACATCCAGTATTCTTATATTTATATTTTCTTATATTAAGAGGTCCCGCAACCCCTAAGAAGTTTCACACGTATTTGTCATAAAAATAAAATAACTTCAGTGCAATCTCAGAAGCGTCAAGATTAGTATCATCACGATTATGCTGAAAATATCTCCATAAAATCAGACACAAAACTCACAATTAATGAGGAAAAAAGGACATTTTCATTTAAATTTTGTAACAACAATTAAGGATAGAGCTATTTTAAAATTTATTTCAAATTGTGAATATTTTTCTACTCACCAGTTGGATCAAGGAACACCACTACGATGAACCAGAGAACACCAAGCATATCCTTCATTCTCTTTGAATAAAGGTTGATTAACGATGAAATTTTAAATTTTTATCAAATTTTAAATATGCATGAGTTCCTTTAAAGAATTTGAAATATAAATGATTCAATTTCACTGAATTATCAAAAATAAACTTACAGTTTGAGGAGCAAACGAAACACTTGTTGTAGAAAAAACCACATTAATGTTTTTTATAGAAATAGAGTAGTCGATTTCGATACTGATGGTGTATATGGTACATAATTACCTAATATCTTATTTGGCTTTTTAAAATATTGATATTTGATCGCTATATTCCTCCTAGACTCTACCTGAAAAGTGGCAATAAATTATCACACAATCATGCAAACTTGTATAGAGGGGGTAATACTTATTGCGTTGTGGAACAATGAATATTCATTATCGTTTAAAATCATGAAAATTACCTTCAGCTTCAGATTTACTGCCTTTCTTTATCTTTTTTGTTTGCGGTTTTTTTTAACTTCCTAATATTTTCGTTTCTAAATCGACAAGCGATTTTAATTTTTTTTTCACCCATGAAGAGTCGCAATCGTCTAAAGTTGATGTCGATAGTAATGTGTTTTATAACAGGACTTTTGAGAAAATTATCCTGCTTCATTCTTTCCTTCTACAGCACATTCTCGCTTTCAGTCACCCCGTTCTCGGGCGTCCTCGAACTGCTAGCTCACGCAGTTTCTCAGGGGAATAGGGTAGGCACACTTGTAGGCACTGTCGGAACTTACCATTTGTGCTAATTGGCGTATTGTCATCTGTCAACAATATCCAATACCAAACATTTCAAGTTTCATAT
>NC_046659.1:124281278-124297748 GCF_010883055.1 Belonocnema kinseyi | reverse complement strand
CGAGGGCGCATACTTTGAATAAAATATTTGTTATCATTCTCTTGAAATAAATGTGTTTTTTTCTTGAAAATATACCGGTTTCATATGTATACACCTGGTATATATATTTGTGTTGACTTAACATTTTCTACTCTTCGGGCAGTTATTATTTTTTAAAAGTATTTTTGAACGAAAGCTTGACTTTTTTCAAAAAAAAATGCTGTTCGGCATTTTGGGACTGAAAATAGTTATGTAGTTATGCAAAGATATCCAAGCAAAACCCATCCTTGCGCTCTCGGACAGGTCGGCCAGTTCAGCCGATGCACCGACCGACGTTGTTTCGTTCAAATTCAATTCATTCAAATATACTTTCCATTGGTACAGAAACTTTGCAAAAGGTATTTTCAGCGGTTCTTATTACATTGCAAATTTTGTCTTATAGTCATAAACAAAATAGGGAACACAAGTATTTTTTTAAAATGCATTCACCCCTCGCCCCTCCATAATGTTTTTTTTTAGATTTTGCGGGATATTTTCATCACGACCGTCGCATAAAACAGACTTGTGAAAGACTTAAATTAAGTCACAATAGTTGAAATTATTCCTATAAACAAATTATACAGGATTCGTCTTTTTGTGGCCAGATCAAACTTTGACTCATGTATAGCCAAAAAACAAAAGATATCTACGAACAGAAATTTTCATTTATTTCTCATATTGTACCAAGAAACACAAGGTCACCACACAGACTGTCATTTGTTTCTTGGCCTCAAGCAAAACGTTTCACTGTGTTACTCTACTCAGACTTTAGTCTTCTGAAAGGCAAAAGCAGCCAACGTGTAGTGTTTAGAATTTTTCTGTATGTTTGTCTTCTGTGATTTCTTGTGTTTTGTTTTTGTTTCTTAGTTGTGTAAATTTATAAATTGTTTATCCTTCTGCTTTGTGGCTTTTGTTTACTTAGTTCAGGTTATAAGTTCGTGTTTAAGTCTTTCTGCGAATCGCTGCTTTCAAAGCAAAGTGAGATGCCTAAAGACCTTTTATGGTCATCTAGCGTTGACCATTTCTTCTATGCAAAGTTTTCGCCGCAGATGTGCAAATCCTTTCCGCAAGGAAAAACATGAAACAGAAATTAATCTAAGGCTTCCAACGGAAAATCAGCAAATAGTGTTTTTTAATTTGCCGAAAGACAGTAAAATATGTTGCGGTTGTAGAAAGGAATGTAGAACTCTCAATTTGCAGCCATCCAGAGTTATAGAAGAGCTTGGTATTAATGACAAGGAAAAGATACACGAGGACACCGATTTTTGCTTTCCAATGAAAAATGAAAAAGAAGGATGCCAGATTTGTAGCCCCACATGCAAATGTGAATATTAGATTTTCAAAATTCGCACAACTAAGACCAAAGCCCTCGGTTGTAGCTAGAGTAAGTGGAACTCACAATGTTTGCTTCTGCGGTAATCATGAAAACGTAAGGTTAATGTTGAATGCGATTAATATTAAAAGTTTAACGAATGCGAATCTTGTCCTGAAATTAAAAATAATCAAAATTATCTAACTTTTGGACGTCATAATTTCAAATCAGACATATATCAAGTTCAGCAGCAAACTGATAGAAGCACTTGAAGACCGAAAGAGCAGACGCTGATGCTTTCCTAGAAGCACCCTGCACTAAACTTAAAAACCTAAAATCTCACGCATTTTATGTGAGACAGCTAGGTTTTTTTCTAAAGCACCTTGAATTTATACCAAAAGAAGGAGAGAACCTTATTTTGCTTGACTTTGCTGAAAATTATGCGTCCATCATTCAAAATGGTGCACAATTTTTGCATCGGAATAATAATAATTCAATTATATTTACAGTAGTCATTAATCACAAAGATGGAAGCGAACTGAAGAATTTCAGCATGACAATCATCCCAGATTGTTTAAGTCATGACGCTGTAGCTGCGTGGACATTTCAAAAGCTCATAAAAGAGTACCTCAATAAAAAATTCAGCGTTGTTAACAAAATGTATTATTTGATAGACGGAGCTGCGCTCCATTCTAAAAATAAATATGCCTTCATAAATTTTTTTTGTATAACAAAAAACATTTTGAAATTTCTGCACAAAAACATTTTTAGGCAACTGCACAATGAAATGGTTCAGGTGATGGGATAGTGGAAATTTGAAAAGACTTGGGGAAAAATCTAGCTTGCAGGGCTCAGCACAGAATCCAATCCTGACTGCGATGGAGTTATTAAAATGGGCTAAGAATCATTCAAAGGAAACAGTAATTCTTTTCAGTTCAAAAGAAGATCACATAGAGATAACCAAAAAACTAGAAACTAGAGTCACTGGATACATTACAATTCCCGGCTCTCTAAAATACCACGAATTTATTCCAAATGAGAATGGACAATTGCAACTGGAAAAAACGTCATGAAATAAAAAATGATCTATTTCCGAAGACAGTCAGAAAGTCTCAAGTTCAGAGAAGCAAACAATGCGAAAAAAAGTCGAGCTAAATAAATTATGATGAATTTAGTGCAGCTTCACTGGAGTATCAAGCATACAACCAAGTCCCCGGTACGACTAGCCAACCTGTCCGAGCACGCGAGGAAGGTATTCGCTCGGATATCTTCGCATAGCAATTTTAAGTTTCAAAATTTTAAACAGCATTTTTATCGGAAAAAAGTGAAGCTTTTGTTTAAAAATACTTTAAAAACATAAAAACTGCCCGAAGAGTAGAAAATATTAAATAAACGTTTTCAATCGCAAATCGTTTATACAAATTAAGAACAATAGTTTTTAAAGAATCAAACAGCATGCTAAACCCTTCAGGCATCACTTATAGAAAATTCAATACTCATTTGCAAAAAGAAAGTTATGACCATTTGAAAATACCCGCTTTGCCCAGGGGATTCGAATTTCCCCCCAGTAGTTCGAGGAGAGAGGGTATAAGAAGTCTATAAATTGGTGGATATACTACTATCATATAGAAAAATGAACTCTTAAAATTTGAAGGCAATCAGAAGACATGCACCCGCTTCCAGCGAAATTGCGATAAAATTTCAGCCATAACCACGTCTCACGACCGCGAGATAGGTGGTTATTGTCTGTAACGGAATCAATACGACGATTCGGCAAAAGTCTCGTGTACCCTGGGGACACGGAGCGACCCAAGGACGACCGCCTTCTGCAATTTTTCTGCAAGTGTTTTAGCATATTGTTGAAAAGCAGGAATGCTTTTCAGGCTATTTGCCAGTGAAAGCTTGGCTGACAGTTCGGAAGACCAAGTTTGCCAGATAAGACGTTTGTATCTGCTTCGCGGATTATGCTTTATAGTGTTCATATCCTGAATGCGACTCTGTGGCACGCCCAGGTATGTATAAGTCTCTCCAGCGCAAAGGTATTGTATAGCGCTCCTATCGACGATCCCTGGGTCTTCAGGGATGCCATTAAGTTATCCTCGCTTTATATAAATCTTTGCGCATTTGTCGACCCAAAATTCCATTCATATTTCCTTAGTATATTGTTCGACAATCGCTCGAGATATATGTATTTGCCCTTTGTTTTTAGCACAGATCTTAAGATCCTCCATGTAAAATACATAAGTGACCTTGTACTTTCGAACTGTAGGTTTGCCACAAAAGTACCCGTCGTAATGGCGAAGTGCAAAAACAGTGGCAATAATGTGAGGCTCATGGTGTCGCCCTGAAAGACACCTGTCTGAAAGGTAATCTAGTTAGTTGTCACACGAATTTTTTCAGATGAGATAGTAGATCTGGTTTTCCAAATCGGCATCCATTTCTCTATGCACCGCACGATTTGCGGATGAACCTTCAAGATTTCCAAAAGAGAAGATGATAAGTCATTGGTAGGTCAAATTAAAGCTTTCCGGTAATCAATCCAGGCCATCGATGGGCCACGCTGGTAGGATGATGCATCTTTGTAGACACATATATCGATGAGCAGGTTCTCCAGACAACCTGCTACCTCCTGTGTTGAGACAAATGATTGGCCTGCAATTCTTCTGAGCAGCTAAGTTGCCTATTTTCGGCAGGAGTATTGTGCGACCTTTCACCAACCACTCAGGAATTGGCTTTTCCGACTTTAAATATAAGGTAAAAATACGGGCTAAATGCTGACGGGTCGAAAAAAATTTCTTCCACCAGAAGGTCTTGATACCATCTGGGCCCGGAACGGGCCCAGATCATGTATTCATGTATTCATGTATTATGAGGGCACCACACAGCTCCTTGAAGCTATTTATGCTCTCTGAGTATTCGCCCAGTCTATGCTGTACTTCTCAGATTTGTCTCTAAAATACTTCCACCTCCTTTGGTTTGGGCGGGTAGTTAACAGTAACTGGAGGGTCTTGGAAGAGTCGAGATGAGTTAGAGAGAGACTGTTGACTTTCTCTGATCCACCTTTTCCTCCGCTCTATACTTTTTTAAGCGCCAGATAGTATCCGTATTATTTCAATAATATGCTGCCTGATGGCCAGCATCTTTGACTTGTTAAGTATGTGATGACGGGTCCAGAGTTCGCGCGCGAACTCGTATTTTGGTATTGTGATGAACCTTTGTTTTTATTTTACGGTTTGCATCGGTCAAACCTCTTGCTGCATTACACACACAACAATTGATTATCCAGAGGTTGGATTCTTCGAAAAAATATCCACAAGGCTCGTCATCCATTTCAGCCAGAGCTTTGGGCTTGAGAGGCTCTGGGTTGCGTTGATTCATCGCATTGAATCTATCTTTATTGACTCCCCCATATCTAGAGTGTCGGCATTGTTGTCCGACCTATTCTTGGAAGCCCTGCGTGTTTTGTTTTTTTGAACCGAACTTACTACAACTATGTCTGGTGTTGTCAATGTTCTTGCCGCTAGATGCTAGGGAAAGGGATACGTTCATCCTTGTACAGCCTTGCATGCAAGGATGAGGCTGCGTACTCGGAGAGGTCGCCCGTTATCCCAGAGTCACCGTTCTAGACACCTCACCCAAGTGCTATTCAGCTTTCAGCACGATTTTCGGTTTCGGTATTTTTTATTAAAATTAGGGAAAGTATGACGTTTTAGTATTAATATGTACATACAAACTTGAAAATTCTACGATTAAAATATTAATAAAAAATTTTTCTGATATTTAGATAATGTCCATCAATTATTTTTTCCACCCATTATAAATTAGCAATTATCATAAAATATGTATTTATTGAAGGAGAAAACATAAATCCTAATATAGTAGAGCATTTTCAAAGTAAAATGATTTTTATTCTTTTCATTTTTTTTTAAATTCTACAATTTTTTAATTCCTTAAAATACCTTTGCGTTAATTTGGGCAAAGTCGAGCAAAAGGAATAGTTTTTGCTATTTTTTATTGTCTCTGCTCATTTTATTAGTTTATATTCTTTGGTTTTTTATTCTTTCTAATACCCTTACGTTAAATTTGGCAAAGTCAATTCATTTTTTTATTCTCTCTGCAGGCTATATAGATAAAAGGGAAATAATGTATTCATTGAAATGAAGATTCTAAATGCTTCTCTATTTCTCTATTCTTAACGGCTCAAAATCTATTTTGAAAAAAAATATTTTTGAAAATTTTAGATGTGTCGAAGAAAATATAGATCATTCAAAATTTGTTTACTTACACTAGCTTTTACAAAAAATTAAAATAATTTCGAGACATACATATATTTAGGACTTTCAGATGTTTAGAAGGAATCATGAAAATATTTAATAAATGTTCAATTAAGACGATTTCTCTTTTTTAATTTTTGAATCCTGTCAAATTTACAAATTTTGTATAAATATTGTACAAGCTTTCTCGAAATTTTAGGAAATCCTTTTAAATTTTTCAACTTTTTTTTCATTTTTTCTGCAAATTATTTTAATTGGGTTTAAATTTTTTATTAGTTTTAAATTGGTAGATATCTCATCAATTCACTAGAATTTTTTGAAAAATCTGTATATAATGCAAACTTGTATAAGTAATTTTTAAAGTCTTTTACATTATTTTTAAAAAGTATAGAAAGTAACTATAAGCGTTTTGACTTCTTTTTTAATTTTCTCTAAGAATTAGTGTAAAGACATTTAGAATTTTCCTATGAATCTTAAGAAAAATTGTATTGTCTTAAAGTATTATAAATTCCTTGATAAGTTTACACATTTTTTGCGAATTTTTTAAAAATCTAGATTTTCTGAAAAATTATTTTTCATCTATTCGATTTTATAACTATTTAAAAATATTTTTATAACTTCTACATGTCAATTAAACTTACAAGAATTGATGATTTTTTTGCTTAATTGTATGCATTCTGTTTCAATATATTAGAAAATCAAATGAAACGTCTTAAAATCTTCTTTAATTGTTTCCTAAAAACAGTTTTTCAAAATAAAAAATCATTTGAAATGTTACCAGTAATCTTGAAAATTTGCCTTTTATTCTCTTTATATCCCTCAAAATCCAGTTTAACTAATATTCTGCAAATCCTCAGGAATTACGAAAATTGTATGAAAATCTTCCAGATTCTTTTTCGACACGTTGTTTTTTTCAATTTTTCCAGAAATCTTTAAAAAAAGTTCAATCCCCTTAATTGTATAAAGTGTTATAGAAAAATGTAAGTTACATAATTATTTCTCAATAATAGAACATCTTTAACAATTAAATTGTTGATAAAGCAGAAACATCTTAAATCTTTTTTAGGACATAAATAATTTGAAAACAGTAACTGAAAGTTTTATTTACGCAATGTCGCAACCAATCGAGTATTCAGAAATGTATCCGATATTTCTTAACAGGAAAAATTGTAGTAAACAAAATATTTCTAGACAAAAATACACAAGGTACCATAAAATGTTTGATAATAAAATTGTGTTTAAAATAAATATGAAATTCAGCATTTAACCTTTTTTCCTCATCACACACGTGATGAAAATGTGATCTTTAAAGCCGAAGGAGCTTTAACAGAAGAGAATTCACAATCACTAAATTTCCTTTGTGGATAATTTAACTTGTAATTTTCTAAAGACTTATAACATGCCAGGTAAAATTATAATCGAGTAAAATGCTAAATAGTATAGTTTTCAACAGAACATCACAATTTTGAAACGAAGGTATGACTTTTCAACAAACTTCTTGCATTTTCTACCAAATCCTTGCATTTTATTTTAAAAAGATGACAATTTTTTCTAGCACATATAAATTTAAAAAAACTTGAAAAAATAGTTACATTTTCATCCAAAACGGATTCCAGTTCAACTTTGAATAGCAAAATAAGAATTGCAAGCAATTAATTAATTTTCTACTTAAAAGTCGAATTTTTAACCAAAAAGTACGACTTCTTAACAATATTGTTTAATTTTTTACCATAAAGTTGCAATCGCATCCAATACAAATGTAATTTCTACTAAAACAGGTAAAATTTTAAATCAAGAAGACAAATTTTTTACCTTATAGTTGAATTTTTATCCAAAAAAAGATTTCAGTTGACTTATCAGTGAAAAAATATCAATTTTAAACCAAAATTAAATTGTATCCAAAAAAAGTTTGATTTTGAATATAAATATAACATATTTAAACAAACTGTTCAATTTTCAACCAAATGATGAAATTCATAACTAAAAGAATAATCTTTAGGAGACAGTTTTTTTTTAATGGTGATTCAATTATTACAGTTTAAAAATTTCCAGTTTACAAATGTAAATTCACACTATAATGTTCAATCTTTTAATCGGACTTTTATATTTTTACTGAGGCTTTTGGTTTAACACCCGTATAATTTGTAACGTTAGAATCTGTAAATTGTTTAATTTTAAACAATTGTAGAATTGTGCTGCTAGAAAATCACTTATTGTTTAGTTTTTAATACTCTTATACTTCAGATAAAATTGTAAAATCATAAGCAATTTATTTTTACAGTTGATCAACTTTAAACGTTTTTGATCACAAATTGTCCGCTTAATAGGCTCTCAGTTTTTTATTGTTTACCAACAATAATCAAAGTTTAAATTTTTGTTTAGATTTCATTAATTCTTCATCTGAGAAACTATGAACAAAACTAATTTAAATTTAATAGATCTTTTTGTAGGCAAAAGTTTTTATTTTTTATTATAGTTTTTATAATAAATTTACTTTTTAAATTTCAATAGGAACATTTTATGATGGTTCGCTGAATTCTGTCGTTGCATGATTGGTTTTACTTTTTATGAATTCTGCACATAAATTTGATTATTGTACGTTAAATAAATATGATCGGGTTAACTGTTTCATTTCCAGTCTGGCCCCGACTGGGATGACCGGCCGTAGAAAGATTCAGCCAGATCTGGCCGCGTCCAGGGCCAATCCGAAATTTTTTCACAGGTAACTTTTTACAATCCTAAAATTATAATAGTAAAATAGAAATTATAAATCAATTTTGCATATTTAGGGTCTCTTTTTCATTTATGATATGTTATCGAGTATCTATTCTCCTGATTTTCTATAGAAACCTGCAATTATATAGCAAACTTTTTGAAAATTATTGAAATTCTTTTGAATTAAAATTTATTCATAAAATATCTCAGATTAGGTTAGCGAAAAGTAAGCCACTGAAGATTAGTACGGAATTATTAAATCGATTAGTTTAGATGGAACTTAATTTAATAGTTGAATACAACTAATTGCTTCATAGAAATGAATAAATCTACTTAAGACTATATATAATAGTTAAAAAAGGGTTATTTAAATAAAAAAAGGTAAGAAAATTGAGAAGTTCAATACAATTGGTAGATGGTGTAACATTCTTGACATGATGGAAACAGTGCGAAGGTCGTTTTTAAAATGTTAAAAGTCACATAGTTTGTTTATAATTTTAAAAAGAAATTGCCGTCAGATTATTCAAATAAAGTCAGTGCGATCCAAGTAAAATATTAAACACATTCAGGGTCTTCATGCGCTAGTTTTGAATAGAGTTATGTATTCGTTTTTGTAAATTTGAGTCGATTGTAAATTTTCCTAATTTTCCTTAAAAATTTAAAATCATATGGCAAAATTTGTGAAAATAATTGGCCTTAATTAAAATTAAACCTGAATGCCTAAAAAAGTTTATTTTTTGTATAACTTTTTTTCTTATGCAAAAGATACTTTGTAGCATCTCTAAATCAAAATTGTTAAAACTGAACTGATCACTATTGAAATTTTACAAACTTGAATAACGATAAGTGAGCCACTAAGGTAAAATCTTTTTAAAAAAAGTGAAGGTCATTCCTGAAGTAAATTGCAACGAGGAATTCAATGATGACCATCATTTTGACCTTAAAGTTGACCTTCATGGCTTTTTGAAGGTCAACTTTGTTTTCTCAAATGAAAACCCCCTTTTTCACATATACAATCGATAAATCCGAAAATTCTACGTTCAGGCACGTACCCAAGTCATAGGTCAATTGTAGCGGTCAAGATCAGTTAGAGGTTATTTGAAATTAACAAAGTTTTTCAAGAGGTCAGTGTAATTCCTGAAGTAAATTCCAACGAGCAATTTAATGGTAAGCTTCATTTTGACCTTAAAGTTGACCTTCAAGGCTTTTTGAAGGTTATTTTGTTTTTTAAAACGAAAACCCCCTTTTTTACATCTACAATCGATAGAGCCGAAAATTCTATGTTCAGGTACGTACCCAATTCATGGGTGAATTGTAACGTTCAAGGTCAGTTTGAGGTTATTTCAAATTCACCAAGTTTTTCAAGAGGTCAATGTAATTCCTGAAGTAAATTTCAACGAGAAATTCAATATTGACCTCTATTTTGACCTTAAAGTTGACCTTCATGTCTTTTTGAAGTTTAATTTCGTTTTTTTTAAAATAAAAACCCCCTGTTTTACATCTACAATCAATAGAGCGGAAAATTCTACGTTCAGGTACGTATTCAAGTCATAGGTCAATTGTAACAGTCAAGGTCAGTTAGAGGTTATTTAAAATTAACAAAGTTTTCCAAGAGGTCAGTGTAATTCCTGAAGTAAATTTCAAAGAGAAATTCATTGGCCAGCTCTATATTTATCTTGGTTACATCGTTTCAAATTTGCGACTTTGATTGATAGGGAGATGACTCGTAATACTGTAACTCATTTTTGCAATCGCGTAGCTTTTTGTCAAGAAGTTTAAGGTTTTCAGTTCGATCATCTTCACTGAAGCGTGAGAGGCAAGGAGACTCACGCTAATCAAGCACCCCGAAACGTGAGGGGCAAGAAGACTCACGCTACTCAAGCACACCGAAACATGAAAGGCAAAAGGACTCACGCTAATCAAGCACCCCAAAGGGAACAGAATTTACTACGTCCACGACGTTGTTCCTGGGTAATGTTAAACGTAAACGTAAACTGCTTGGAAAAAACCTTGAAAAAACTTTGAAGATCATAACCAAGATCAATACAGAGCTCACCAATGAATTTCTTGTTGAAAGTTACTTCAGGAATTGCACTCACCTCTTGGAAAACTTTGTTAATTTTAAATAACCTCTAACTAACCTTGAACGTTACAATTGACCTATGACTTGAGTAGGTACCTAAACGTAGAATTTTTCGCTCTATCGATTGTAGATGTAAAATACGGGGTTTCTATTTTTTTTTAAATTGACTTTCAAAAAGCCATGAAGGTCAACTTCAAGGTCAAAGTACAGGTCACAATTGAATTCCTTGTTGAAATTTACTTCAGGAATGACCTTCGCCTCGTTAAAAAATATTTTACCTGAGGAAATATCCAACCGTCCCGAGACTTTTTAGACACACTGTATATATTAAAAAACAAATTGCATAAAAGGATTTTTAACTATAAAAATTATCATAAAAATAAAACATGGAATTTCATGAAGGATAAACAATATTATTAATAGCAGAAGTAGACTTTGAAACAATTTTAGGAAAACTTCTTACTTCTACGATATAGCTAAATTTTCAACTTATAAATGATAAACTGTCAACGAGAAATGGCATATTAAAATTTTCAGATGGAAAAATAATTTTTAACAAAAAAAACTACCTTGAAAAAAAATTGTGAAATTTTCAACGAAAAAGGTGATTCTTACTAATAAAATAAAGTTTTCATAGTTTTCAAAATTTTTCCAAGCATTGGAAGTTTATTTGAAAAAGAAGATAAATTCTTGAATAAAATTTGGGAATTCCATTACAACTACGAAATTCACGTAATTCATGAAATTCGCGGAAATCTTTGAATTTATGAAATTCACGGAACTCATAGAATTAAAATAACTAACGAAACAGTCTTTATTCCAGGAATTTACGGAATTCAAGGAATTCACGGAATTCAAGAAATTCAGGGGATTCATGTAACGAATGGAATTCCTGGAATTTACTTATTTGATGGAATTCTCTGAATTGACGGAATTCGTGGAATTATTGGATTTCATGGAATTGATAGAATTCACATAATTAATGAAATTCTCGTATTAAATGGAATTTGCAGAATTCATGGAATTTGCAGAATTCGTGGAATTTTCAGAATTCTCCTAATTCATTCATAAAATTTACGGAATGTACTGAATTTATGGATTTCTCGGAATTCATGGATCTGAAGGAATTCAGGGAAATGATGGAATTCACAAAATTGATAGAATTTAAGAATTAATGGGATTTTAGCAATTATTAAAACGAAAAAAATGACCTGATTCGCGGAACTTACTGAACTTGTAAATATTCGCGTAATTCACAAAGTTAGCGGAATCAATGTCGTTGAATTCGTTAAATTCCATTAATTCTGTAAATTTCTGTAAATTTAATTCCAAAAAATTTTTAAATTGCGTTAATTCTATGAATTCCGTAAATTCTTTAATTGATTTTAATTGTTTGCACTTCGTTAATTCCTTGAATTCAGCACAATGCTCAAATTCCGTGAATTCCATAAAATCCATCAATTCCTGGAATTCTTTGAATTCCATAATTTCTGCGAATTTCTGAAACTGTTTAAATTATTTGTCTGGAACAAGTGTCTTGAGAAATGATTTACTTTTCTTTTAATTTTACGCTCTAACAGGTATCGAGTTACTGGCTACTGGACTTAAATTGTAAAAAAACTAGTTTTTGATTGCTCCTTACATTTAAAATAGCAAAGCTACAAAGCTTTTCTCAGTAGCATGAACTTCATAGACATACATACCTACTATATTTTCATTAATTTTTTATAAGATTTACTAGACGATATTCAAGTGAACGAAAAATTTTTTCAATATCCTTTTTCTTGCTCACAATTTTATGAAAGGTTTTCCAAAGTCATATGACATTCTAAATTATGTGACAATGTTCCATCACTCATTTAAAAATGTTTACCGACACCTTCTTGAGAAGTTTTTCCTCCACTTTCTATAATGTAAGAATCACATTTCTTTTTGAACTGAAAATTTTAATTTGATACATTAATGCATTAGTTAACGGAATAATAAATTGCCTACTTATATAATTTTTGCAGAATCAATGCTTATCTTTCGGAAGAAGCATCCATTGCGTATGAGCGACTTATCAAACACCAAATTAGAAAAGCTCCCTAAACTTTCCGCTACTTTTTACATGATGAATCCTGGACATGAGGTACTTAGATCCATAAAACCAGGCCCAGCGTATGTAGAAATAATAAAGAGAGAAGGTGTAGAGTACGTAATTGGATATGTCGAAGATGCAAGCAACAAAGACTGTCCTTTGGACCCATTCATTGTTTCTTCAGAAAAATCAGTACATGATTATATAAGAATTCTAATCCGCGTAGAAGCAAACTATGCAGAGAAGTATATTCCACTGGACGAAAACGATCCTCTAAATACTGTTTTCTACAAGCCATACAATCCAAATTCCATTCGTCTTTTCAATGTAGACGTAAAAGCTTTTCATAGACCCCTTGTACCGTTCAAACCAAGACAATACACTGATCCGGACGCCACAAGTCAGACTTCGTCAAGTCGTCCTTTGGCATCAGGACGTCAAGCCGGGCACCTCCTGGATTTGGGGCCACCCGAAAATCTTGATGTCACCGGAGAACAAGTAAAAAAATGGCGGGAACCTGCACAATACAATCCGAAATATTAACTTTCAGTATGTATCATGTATCTACAGAATGAAATAAGCTGTTCTGGGGCAAAGGGGCGTAAGTGAAAATTTTCGGAAATGCTTTTTACTGCCTTAAGATAATGTAAAAGATTATGTTCCGGTTTGACATAGAAGCGGGACGAAATCCGTAAAGGATTTAATTCGCTGGTATTTGTATTTTTAAGATGTTTTCTCTTCAAGGTTTGATAGAGCTAAGTATTAGGTTTAAAAGTGCTTTCATATTTAAAACAAGAGTAAAAGCGATAATTTGTAGACTGTTTTGTTTATATTAGCTTCTCTCCTCGCAATCAGGCGAAAACAAAATAAAATTGTAAATTGCATGAGCATGCAGGTGTCTCAATTAAGGAATATTGCATATTAAGTTAGTTAAATTTCTTTCAAATCGATATTTTTAATTTTTCAACAATATTTCTATGAAATAATGAAAGTTCATCGTGGAGATACCATAAATACAAGGCATTACCTCCTACTGTTCATTTCCCATACACAAGTATGGAAAAATACCACTTTAGTGTAGAAGAATTAAGATTTTTTTATAGCAAATTTATAGCAAATTTATAGCAAAGCCTTAAAATGATCTAAAACTAAACTTAGGCTACATTACATTGAAAAATCTCTAATTTTTCTGAATCTTATTACTCGCACAATATTTAACTGTATCACTGCTTTAATTCCAAAAAGTTCCACGAGGGTGTTCATTAACTATAAGGAATTCGACGATTGTATAGAATTTTACCTCTCCTGTTGCTTCCTTCTTTTTGTCAAAAATTTCAAATTGCACTAAATTTCATCGCATTCACAATATTAAACTGTTCTATTGCTGCGACTCCAAAATTTTTTACAAGTGTGGACTAAAACTATTAGGAATCCGACTTCACTCCGCTGTGCATTCTGCAGTGGCATCAAAGTTCCATACATGACTGAAAGTTTTCGCACGCGAGTGTATAGGAAATTTACATGTGAACAACGGAAAATTTCTATGCTTGTATGGCATGTTAACAAGTATGAAAAAAATGCCAAACTTTTGTATAGAAAAATGCGATTGTTTTTTGGAGTGTACTTTCTGCATGCAATGGAGTTATATCTGCCTTTATCATTTTGCATTTCATTTCAGTTTTCTAATTTTTTCTTATAATAAATCGCATACTATGTAAATTAATATTTACCTTCTTCTTATCGAAAAATAAAATATTTTTATGTTTTTCAACAATATTAATTAGTCAACCTTCTACTGTGCTATGTGTAATTTATCCCCTCTCAATTTGATACAATGGCGTGATATTTCATAAGCGTTTTCCTTGTGCAGTCTGGAAGGTTTATAGTGATGAAATATTAATAATTAAGAAGTACAAAAAAGATAGCGGCCAACACTATATAAACCACAAGTATATGCCACGTCCTATTCTGTATCACGAAAAATATGTGTTACCGTCTGTTTACTACTGGTGATTCCTTCATTACTCTATCGGGAACATCACTGAAAAAATTCAACATAATTGAATAATTCGTATTAAAAATTAGTTAAGGCATCTAAAAAATACCTAAATTTTGATAACAATAAAACATTTAACGTTAACTGATTAAGAAAGTAGCAAGTAGAGTGACGATCGCAATCTTTTTTTCAAGAAAATGAGGGTTGTGATTAATGTTCAGTATTTCATCGCAATAGTATGGCAAAGGGGGGCAGCGCCAACCAGTGGGGTAAAGGTGATTTTCCTTATAGCATGGCTATTATTATTTAACAATTTTAGTTCTACTTTGCATCAAATAAATCTATTTCATTAGAGAGATTTTGTTACTTACTAAACTCTTGAAAATTGACATTGCAAGAGAAAAATTATACAGAAAACAGTTTTTACCACGAAAGAATGGAAGTTTCGCTGACAGAAATATAAAGTTTTCTACTCTATTGACAATAGCTACCGTATAAAAATTTGATATTTTGACAGATAAAATAATATCACACAATCTAATTATGTTAATTAAACGTAATTCAAGTCCAAAATAGATCTCATAAATAAGTGAGCCTTGGCCAGGGGGGCAAGCATGACGAAAATAATATTGACAAATGCTTAGGTGAAACACGTATCACAAGTTTCGTCGATAAATGACCGGCAATGTAGAACAGCAACTTATCTTGTAGGCTACATGGAAGACACTATTAAATATTATTATTATCAATCCGGTCTGTATGCAGTTGTCTTGTATTGGTACAGTAGAAACATTGCGTAAATTCCGTTTCCAGCAAAATTTCAACGAATAAGAGGTTATATTACAGCTATCTCTATTTTTATTCAAAATAACTTATTCTTCTTGTGGGGCATCTTTAAAGGTAATTTTTGCAGTACATAAAATACCAAAGAAGCAAACCATCATATTTTCTTATCTTTAAATGTTTTGATTTTCATAAAAAGCTGCAGACGTCTTTGCCCTCAGGTGAGGGGCAAAGCCGACGAAATACAGCATGTTAGAAATAATTAAATTACCAAATGATTGTTTTTTGATGTGATTAATACTTATAGATATATAATGTAATATAATGTAGAACTCGAAATGAGAAAAAACTCTATGAATTCAACATCTTATTAACTTAAAAAAAACATTGACTGTTAACTTGTTGGCGCTGCCCCCCCCCCTTACCCTACTCCTACATCCTAATAGGCAGTCTGATAAGTACCTGAAAATTCTAAGAGATGGCATTAGTATTCACTAATGTGAACCATTTTCGTCGAGGTTGATCCTTCAAATGACGCCTGTCAAAACTTCAGCCATTTATGTTTATGCATTTACAAGTTACAGCACTGAGAAGCGACTAACCTACAAGTTTTTTTTTAATATGGAAAAATCTGAGTTTCGAGTTTTGATCAAACACTACTATCTTCGCAAGAAAACGATATCCTAGACCAAGGCCAAGCTGGATAAGTATTACCCGGACTCTGCACCGTCGATTGGAACGATTCATAAGTGTTTTACCGAGTTTCGTTGTAGCCGTACGAGCACAGTTGATGCTGAACGATCCGGGCGCCCAAAAGAGGGCACTACACCAGAAATGTCGAAAAAATCCATGATATGATGTTGAATGATCCCAAAGTGAAATTGCGAGAGGTAGCTAATGCTGTAGGCGTATCATTGGAACGTGTGGGCAATATCGTGCGTTCAGTTTTGGGCATGAAGAAGCTCTGCGCGCGATGGGTGCCCCGTTTGCTCACAGTGGACCAAAAACGAATTCGTGTGACAACTTCCCAGCAGAATTTGGCATTATTTTCGCGTAAGCCGACCGGGTTTTTGCGCCGATTCATAACCATGGATGAAACGTGGATCTACTACTACACTCCTGAGTCAACGCAACAGGCAAAACAGTGGGTTCCACCGGGCCAAAGTGCTCCGAAGCGTCCAAAAACGCAACGATGGGTCGGAAAGGTTA
>NC_046659.1:124262912-124281178 GCF_010883055.1 Belonocnema kinseyi | reverse complement strand
ATTGCATGAAATCGGCTTCGAATTGGTTCCTCAGCCACCGTATTCACCAGACCTGGTCCCCAGCGACTATTACTTGTTCCCTAACCTGAAGAGATGGCTCACTGCAAGCGTTTTTACTCAAATGATGAGCTCATAGCTGAAACTGAGGCGTATTTTGGAGACGTTCCGATCGAGTACTTTTCGGACGGTATCAAAAAGTTAGAAAATTGTTGGACTCGCTGTATCGACCTAAAAGGAGAGTATGTTGAAAAATAAAACCGACTTTGGCCAAAAAACGTCTCCATGTTTCATTTTTCAGGGACTAATCAGACTGTCTAGTATTTGCAAGTGTAATAAGATTGAGAATTTATAGTACATTTTCATTTGCAATTTATTTATTTCATAATTTTAACTGGGCTCTCTAAATACATAAATGAGTAAAGTTTAAATACCTAATTATAAAAATTTTGCTATTTAAAAAAAAAGTTGAGCCGCTAATTCAAGTAGTCGAAATATTATCCAATTTATCAGCGAGAAACAATTAAATTCTCATAAAGCTACTTAAAATTTTCCACTGATTGTTACAAGAGCTTTCTTTAAAAAAAACTATGTTTTGGGGTTCTGTAAACCCCATTAAGTTTAACGTTTTTTATTCTGAATCATCAATATAAGGTGCATGGAGTTGAAACTTAAGATTTCTCTTTAAAATATCTATAAAAAATTATCGAAACCTTATCTTTTAAATATTGGTTGAATATTTAAAATGAATGTGTTTTTTATAGGGTCGCAAGAAAACTCCATAAGTAAAAAATGAGGTTTATCGAGTTTATAGCTCTGATTATGATTTTATTGGGGGCTTTGTAATTTTTAGGTTTTTCTAGAATTCTCGTGATATTCATTTGAATAACACGTTTGTTCTACAATACTGATCCGACATAGGTTACTGATCAATACCTCTACCAATCACCCTAAGTGAAGATCCACACAAAGTCGTCAAGTGACGTTCCCCACTTGTGATCATTAGTATCCAAGGTCTTTTGTTTCTGTCCTGGAATACTTCTCTAGCTTCTTCCATGTCCATGCATTTTTTCAGGCAGGCTCTTGTATTTCTGTGGCTTCTTATGTTTCTTTTAACTAGGGTCTTATTCACACATTCTAACCATTTTTTCCGCGGTCTGCCTCTGGGCACGCTGCCATTTACTTTACCAATGATCCACTTATTTTGCTAGTCCTTCATTTGGCATTTTCTGAATATTCCCTAACCACCTTAAGGGATTTCTTCTTAATGGAACTATTAAAGTCTCTTCTGCACCACATTGTTTGAGAATTATTTCGTTACTCACTTGGTCCACCAAAGTTTTTCTGCATATTAAAGGCAAGAATCTCTTGTCAATTGCATTCATTTCATTCTTTTCTTTTCCTTGATAGGCCTATGTCTCGCTACCGTATTGCAGAGTCGGTACAAATACAGAATTATGTTTATGCGACTATCTAACTCCTCATCTATTTTCCCGTCCCTAGTAAATAAGCTACCAAGGTATACGAACTTATCAACTTGTACAATTGCGAACACTTACCCACGTACCCTGACTATTTCGAGATCCACACCTTTTTCGTCGAAAAGAGTCATTCTTAAACACTTGTCCGTGAATAATATAAATAAACATGGAGACATAACGCATCCTTGTCTAACTCCTTGAATAATATCAAAAGAGTCACTCAAATTTTCATTTACTCTTACACTCGCTTTGCTACCCGTATATATTGTTTTTATAGCTTATAAGAGCCATCCATTGACTCCATACCTTTACAACACTTCCCAAAGTTTACTTCTATCTACCTTGCCACAAGCTTTTTCTAGGTCAACAAATGCACAGAAAATTTTTTTCCTACTATCAAACTTTTCCTGTAATTTTCCTTGGGCTAAATATTTGATCTGTACATCACCTTCCCGGCATAAACGCACTTTAGACTTCCCAAATCTTTGCTTCTGTTATTTTCATTTCGTTACGAATAAGTATTTTGGCTTATATTTTACTTAAAGTACTTAATAAGCTAATCTCTCTGTAAGTATTGCAGTCGCTTTTATCTCCCTTTCTTTTTATATAGGTACAATAATCGCTTTTTCCAATCATCTTGGGACGTATCCAAACTCAAAACATAAATTTATCAACTTTTCCCGGATTGGTAAAAGTGGTAAAAGTATTCTCATAAAAATTAAATTAAGTAAAATTCTGCGTGAAAAAAACTTTTTACTGTCGCCAATAGTTTTGGAGTTACGGCCTTTAAAGAAAAAACGATTTTTTACAATTTTGTTGGAACATGTTGGATCATGTTTGTCAACATGTTTTTGTTGGTTACTCTTTAGCTCGAATCCTGATGGCCAGATCCAAAAATTGTCAACATATGAATTAATGTAGACGTAAATACCTGTAATTAAAAAAGAACACCGTCCTAAATACAACAGATCGCGAGTTAGCACATGCCAAATGTGACTCATTTCAACTTGAATTCACAGGTAAATTTCCAGAGTTAAGTTTTTTGTAAATAGCTCGTTTCAGTTATGCCGCAGAAGAAAGCTACTGTAAATGAATACAGACAGACTTAATTCGTCGTAATTAAAAAAAAACAATTCTCCTACCCCCAATAGGTCAATAGTTTCACCTTCCAAATATGCCAAATAGGGATTTTTGATAAACTCGTTTTTCATACTATGTAAATTAATATTTACCTTCTTTTGATCGAAAAATAAAATATTTTCATGCTTTTCAAAAATATTGATTAGTCAATATTCCACTGTGCTATGTGTAATTTATCACCTCTCAATTAGGCATAATAGCTTCATAATTAAAAAGCGTTTTCCTGATATAGTCTGTGAGGTTTATAATGATGAAATATTATTAATCAAGATTCATTGCCCTATCCAAAACATCATTAAAAAAATTGCAATAAAATTGAATAATTCGTATTAAAAATTATTTGTGGCATCTCTAAAATACTTAAAATTTGATAACAATAAAACGTTTAACGTGCACTGCCTTAAAAGAATAGCGAGTAGAGTGAAAAGCGCAGTATTTTTCTAAAGATAATGAGGGTTGTGATTGGTGTTCTCTGTTTTATCGCAATGGTACTTCATAACCCTATTGGTAAGAATAATAAGATTCATATTAAAAAATACATTTTTAAATGCCCTATGTTTATTTTTTTATTTTAACTGTAGTCTTAAAATTGATGAATTAGTAAAATTTCAATAAGTAATTATTGAAACTCAACTAATTTAAAAAAAAGTCAAGGCACTAATTCAAATAGTCAAAACAGTCAGCATATCATTAGCAAAGACCAAACGAATTGGTGCAAACTACTTCAAATTTTACACTAACTTTTATAAGAGAACAGACGCAAAACAAAAATTGTATCTGTTAAACCCGCGTACAAAGGGAAATGTTACTAGCTTTTGCAGATATTTTCTGCGTGATTAATAAATCGTTTCTTAAATCCGATTATTTTTAGATTAAAATATTCATTTTCGTAACATTGTTACCGGTTTTCAATGTTATTTAAGTTGAATCGATACTTCCCAACCCCTCTTTAAGTACCCCATACCCTTAAATTTACTATTTCTACTATGTCAAAACGGTGCCTTGTTTCGTTTGCAAGAGATTATAATTACAAACAAATACTGTTATAAAATGTTTTGAATGTTACTCCGGAAAAGAAAAACTCTAATTTTTGAGAGCCCTTCAAGATTTTGATAACAACTTTTTGAATTTGGTCGAAAAGTTAAAAATTCCAAATTTGATCGCACCAAAAATGTTTGAAACCACATGTTTTCACGATTTAAATATTCTATGTACGGTTTTTCATAGTACTCATAAACTCAAACAATTTATCCCCATGACTTTTTTCTATCAAAAGAAAATTATCAGTTAGAGCATTTTCAAAATTCAAAAAAACAAACTAAAATGAAAGTTTTAAGCCAAACAACGCATGATATGAAAAAAGTCAAGTGAAGAAAAACTTTGCTTTTTAAAAGCCCTGGAAAAAACTACAAATTAAGAATGAATCACTTTTCGGTATAAGCTACGAGAAAAAATGATACAAAACTTGTTTATCCAAAAAAGAGCTATAATTTTTTATAAGACAGTTTTTGCTTTAGTCGTAAAAAATAAAATTCGAAATAAAAATATTAAATTTGTTTAAAAAAACGACACAAGTTATGAACTTAAATTACCAAACAAAAGTTCTTCGCTCTAAAAAGATCTATAAATTTATTATTAATTATTTTTCGATAGGACGAGTAGATTTTATTTTAATCGTAAAACATAAAATTAAAAATTAAAAAATGAACTTTTTGGAAAAAGCACAAAAAAGACGAAAGAGGACATAGGCTCCTATATGGGACCCTATATAGGTTCCTGTATTAGACCCTATGCAGATGCGCAGTAGTTTTCATTTAATCATAAAAAACAACATTAACAATAAAAAAAATTATAAAAATAAGGAAATAAGAATTAGTATGATTCAATTTTTATACATATTATGAATTTTAATGTTATACATTTATTGAAATGATACATGTCGCAGAGCAGCTTAGAATACAATTTAAAGCAAAATAAGAAACAAATACAAAAATAATCATTATAAATACACTTTGCTTTTGTTTTTGCAATTTTTTAATAAGTAATTCCTGGCAGAGTTAAATAAAAAATGTATTATAATTGATATAAAAGTGTTGTGTATAATGTAGAAAAGTTGACAGGTTGGACAAAATCGAGTGCGAATCACGAGAAACGGGATGAGAATGTGTTTCTTAAAGCCTAAAGAGCTTTAACAAAAGAGAGTTCAAAATCTCAAAATTGCAGTTGACAGTCCACTCAACTTTGATTTTAAAAGGTCAAACTCTCGAACTAAGCTTTTTTAACGAAAGAGTATTCACAATCACAAAATTACAGTGGTGGATGTTTTGTGTAATTATTTTTAGAAAATTCTTCTTAGAATATTTAAAAAGTTCCGGTTTTTTCCTAAAATTTTTATCCTTTCGTCCACTTTTCAATCAAAGTGAAGTCATAATTGATTAGTGCTCCAAAGTTAAAGTATTTCTAAACTTTTTCACGTATCGTCAATAATTATTGCATCTTAACTACCATAATTATTCAAAAATATATAATTTCTTTTAACTATCTTCTCTTATATAATTGTTCGAAAAGGTAATAATTTTTTTTTAAAATGATTATTCTTCAAACATTTTCTCTCTTTTTTCAACTATATATTTCTAATGTAAATATATATCTGAAATAATATTTAATTCAAATAATAATCTAAATTAATATCAATAGTATTATTGATAATTTCTTCCTTACTTAAAGGTCAATTGAAAGCTACTAATTTGAGAAAAACCTGCCACTTTCTAGCATTGCTTTGAGAGAAGTAAGTTTTAAACAATAATAACTTGTTTCAACAATTATATTTGTTATATTTGATTAACTATTACCTTAGGCACTTATTTAGGTTATTATTGCGTCAATCTTCCTAAAAGGTTAAAAACAAGTCCTGGTTTAGGGTAAAGACAGGGATTTGAAAGAAAATTTTTGCAAAAGGTTCTTTAATATTAATGTTTAGGGAAAATGACAAACTGTTTAGGGAAAAATAAAAAAATTTATAATATAAAAATCTGCAATAACTCTTATATAATATTCTTGATAGTAATTTAATTGCCTCGTGTCTATATTTAGTTTTTTTTTGCATTTAGTTCCTTCTGAAGTTTTTATCATTTATTTGTTTGCAAATTCAAGCATTTTTTTCTAAAACGCCACCCTTTTCGTTTGAAAATTCATCCATTTGTGTACAAGATTTTCATTTAGCTCAAAATTTATATTTTGATACTACAACTAACCTGACATGTTTTTTGAATAAAAATTCAAATTTTGTTGGAAAATAATGCTTTTTGATTTGAAAGTTTATTTATTTTATTGGAAATTGCTTCTTTGTAGAATCAAATTGCAAGCTTTTGATTGGTTCTTAAAAAGTTGTTTTTTTTTTTTGAAAATTCAAATATTTCGTAGATTTGCTTTTTATTTACAAATCAGATTTTACTATTTTCGTCAAACCACTTTTCTGAGAAATAATTTTTTCGTTCAAGATTTATACCTACTTTTAGTCGAAAAATCATCTTTTGGTTTGAAACTTGAAATATTTAATTAAAAATTTGACTTCGTGAGTGAGAGTTTAATTAATTCTTTAAAGTTTAAGTGAAAATTTAATAATTTTGTTAAAGAATATTTTATTTGGCACAAAATTCACATTTTTTGGTTAAAAATTCAAATCCTGTAGAAGAAAAATCTTTTTTTTATTTGAAGCTTTAACAATTTAGGTATAATTTTTTGTTTTTATGTTTGAAAATTTTTTATTTAATCAAAATTTTTCTTTTTGGTTTTAAAACTAATGTTTGTTTGAACTTTGTCGAAAATTGCAGTATTCTGTTAACAAGTCATCTTTCATAATAGCAGCGACTTTTTACTAATAAATAAAATGGTGTGAAATTTTTTCTTTTCTTATTTTAGTTAAGGAATTGTTTTTTCGTCATTTCTCGACTTGGTGAAAATTTTCACGCTGCTTGTAAATCAGAAATAACTTAAACAGGAATAATAAAAAGTCTTTTACATTCCTTATTTAAAATAATTACAACTAAACTGCAAATTAAAGCACTTAAGTTAATATTCCTTTATAATTTTTAAGCTGTAAATTTAAAGCCTAAAACTTTTTTAATTCAGAAATATTTTGCGTAAAAACGCTATATAATTTTCACGCATAAATATAAAGCTTTTAACAAATTTCTTTTGAAAGAGAAACTTTTGTTTATTAATTTTTTTCATAGCTTGTGCCGTTTGTTAAAAAATCTAATGTAATTTTGTAGTTGTTTCTTCAGTTAACAGATTTTTTTCGTAGCTTTTATCGCTCATCCACTAATTTGATTCCAAATTTTTAATCTTGCCGTTTGTTTGTATCTTTTCTTCACATCTAGCATAGTGTGAAATTAAAATAATATTTTAGATTCTGCACTATTTTCTAACGATGAAAATTGAAATTTTCTATTTTTTACGAAAAATCAAAAAGTTGGTATGACAATCTTGTAGGGCTTTGAGAAAGAAATGTTTTTGTTTTCTTGTATTTTTTTCATATCGTGCGTTGTTTGGCTTAGAATTTCAAAATAATTTTTTTTAGTGAAAATTAGGTTGATTACTATTAAAACAAGATCTCATTTATTTTTTATTTATGAAGAAGCAAAGATTTTAGCTGATTTTATAAAATTGTTAAGTAACTTTTGATTACAGCTTAAGTCACTCAAAGAAGCATTATTATTACTTAAGATACCCTAAAATAATCGAAAGTCTTTAAAATTCCTATAAGTTATTAAAACAATTTTAAAAAGTTCTAAAAATCTTTTGTAATTTCCTAAAATATTTAAAATCCTTTGATATCTTTTGAAATTCTTTAAACTTTTTAAAGCAATCGAAAGCGCCTATGAATCTTCTATAATACCCTTTAATATTTAAAATTTTGGAATCAGTTACAAAAATTTATGTAAGCTTTAAAAATAACCTTGAACGTGTAGAATCTTTCTCAATCTTCTGAAATTTGTTAAAGATTTGAAAAATGCCAAGTAATTTGAAAAAAATACTTTCAAATATTTCAAATCCTGTTATGATTTTGTCAATTGATTCTCTCAGGATCCAATCAATAAAACCTTTTAAAAACTCAAAAAATCCATTAAATACCGTACAAGTAAATAGATTTACAAAAATTTGTTTAAGCTTTAAAACTTTTTAAGAATTTCAAAGAATTAAATGAATGCATGAAAAATTAATAAGAATTAAAAATGAATCCCAAAAACTTTAGTTTTACTTTTTGCCAGTTCTCCATTTATTTTTCTATTAGAAATAGAAACACAATAAAAGTACGTTTAAATTGATAATAAACACTACTTCGACTGAAAATTTAATAAGTTTATGCTTTTAATTTAATTAATAAAATAAGCGCAATTTCCACAAAACATTCATAATATATTAATAATAATCGTTTATAGTTTTAACTAAATTAGGTAAATATAAATAAAAATATCAATAAAAATTTTTTGGTGAAAAATAAATTCTTCCTAGGTTTAAAAAATAGTTACCTTCTTTCCCATGCAATTGATATATTGTTTGGCCTTGAGCTTGCAGACATGTTTTCCGTTAAAGTCACAATATGAAATAACGGTCACTTTGATGGATTTTACGTCAATGGAAAACCACAAAAAAAGTGTTCCTGAAGTTTTAAAGTAAAATGGAGTGAAAAATCCTTTGGCAAATCATTTTCTGCCACTCTGAACTACAAATTTAGAGGAGGAGTAGTGAAATAGTTTTTCTTCAATCCCACGTCCAATCCGGACCCAAAAATATTTTGAATTTTCAAACAACATCTGGTGAATAAAAGCAGTTGAGAAAAATTGAATATATACAAAATTTCAGTATTTTATTCAACTACAAAACTACAACATTTACTTATTCTTAATGAAGTTTGTTGACAATTCCATTCACATTGTTTGTAACGACAGTGTTAAAAAATAATGGGCCACACTTATCCCATACGTTCATAAAGTAGTTAACGTTCATAAAATCAACAAGAAAGTTATTATTCCGTTGCTTACTGACTAATACTTTGTGGCCATACCCTTAGCAGTAATTACAGCAGCATATTGCCGAGGCATTGAATCAACTAAGCGTTTAACGTAGTATTTCGGTATTTTTTCCAATTCTTCCTGAAGAGTTCGCCATAAGTCATCCTTGTTCGAATGTTTCTTCGTTCCAACATGTCTTCCGAGTGTGTCCCACAAATTTTCAATCGGATTTAGGTCTGGAGATTGAGCTGGATGATCCAGAAGCTTCACTTTTCGCCCTTTCAAAAATTCCTGAACCAGCTTCGACTTATGTTTCGGAACGTTATCTTACTGGAAAATCCAACTTTTGGGCATTTTTCTTCTAGAATATGGTAACATTTTTTCTGCCATAATATCTCGATACATAACTTTTTCCATGATGCCTTCAATCTTCTGCAGTGAACCTACTCCTTGCGAAGACATAGCACCCCAAACCATGACTGATCCACCTCCGTGTTTGACTATTGGAATTTGATACCGAGAATCGTATCTGATATTTTTCGGACGTCGAACATACGTCTTACCATCACTTCCGAATAGATTGAACTTTGATTTATCAGAAAAAAGTACTTTAGCCCACTGCTCCGGAGTCCAGTGTTGGTATTTCTTCGCAAAATCCAATCGGGCCTTCTGATTCTTCTTGCTGATCAAGGGTTCCTTAACAGCAACGCGTCTGAATAGTCCCATATCGTTCAAACGACGAGCCGCAGTGCTCTTACTCACGTTGGCAATGTTTTCATCTCGGAGTTCATTGGCAATTTCAGATGCTGTCTTCTTGACATCAATTGTTGAATTGCGTTTGATGATCTTGTCAACACGAATTGTCGTTTTCCGTGGTCTACCAGATCGTGGGAGGTTCAGTAGACTCTGGGTAGTACTGAATTTCTTAATTAATCTATTTACAGTACTCACGCCAATTTTCAATGAGGCAGTAATTTCACTAGAAGTCTTCCCTTGTTCAGAAAGATTTAGCACAGCTTCCCGAAACTCATGGGTCGTATGTCTCGGCATTTTGACTTCAGAATGACTTGATCTGATAGGTTAAACAATTGAGAAACGCGAGGAATCGAATTTGTTACCATAGCATCGCTTCTAGAGGTATCTGAACATACTGGCCCAATACTTTTGCACACGACAATATGGAATATAATCGAAAAAAAAACAATGGAATTTTCTTTCAAAACTTATTACCTACCTTAATGTTTGGTACAAATAGTATGCATAACTCCCGCATCAATGGATTTTTACTCGAATTCGCCTTTGAAGGAATAGATCAGAAAAACAATGTGGCCAAAAACTTTTGCGCGCCACGTGACCTTGGATACTTGACTCCTTCGATACCAGAGTGCCCTGCCTGTGGAGAATTCATGGAATTGACGGAAGTAATGGAAGTCACGGGATTCATGAAAGTCACGGAATTCATGGAATTCGTGGAATTCCAGAAATTTTCGGAATACATAGAATTCACGAAATTCTAAAAATTAAAGGGATTTCTGAAACTGAAGAAATTTATGGAACAGGTGAATTTAACAGAATTAATAGAATTCAAAGAATTTATAAAACTCGAAAAATTCATGGAATTGAAGGAATATAGGAAATGTATGGAATTCCTGAAATTGATTGAATTTAAGGAATTTACTGAAATCACGGAATTCAATAAATTGGCGAAATTTGCGAAATTCATAGAATAGATGGAATTCACGTAATACATAGAATTCAATAAACTAATGGAACAGACTGTAATCACGGAATTTACGAAACACAAGGTATTCACGGAATTCATGGAACTCTTGGAATTCCCAGAATTCACGGATTTCATAAAATTTGCGAAATTCACAGAATTAATGTAATTCTTGGAGTTCATGGAATTCGCCCAATTCATAGAATTCTCGGATTTAATAGAATTATTGAAATTTACAGAATTTTTGGAATTCTAGTAATTCGTTTATGGAATTTATTTGATATTTATGTAATTCATAAAACTTATCTAACTTTCGGATTTACAGAATTCAGGGAATCAATGGAATCTGCGAAATTCAAGGAGTTAATGGGATCCACATAAATCAAAGGAAGTTCATCAATTCCTTGCATTCCGTAAATTCCGAAATTTAATCAAATTCCATGAATTCATTAAATTCTATGAATTTCTTGAATTCCGAGAGTTCCACGAATTTCGTAAATTCCTTCAATCTATTGAAATTCTCTAAACCTCGTTAATTCCTTGAATTCAGTGCAATGCCTAAATTCCTTGAATATAATGAATTCTATGAATTTCTGAAATTCCATGAAATCTATGAATTCCTTGAATTCTTTTAATTTTGCAATTTTTGTGAATTTCAAAAAATCGTCGAATTCTTTGTCTGCAACATGTATCCCGAGAAATGATTTACATTTTCTTAATTTCACGATTCAACAGGTGTCGACTTACTGGCTACTGGACTTCAATTGTAAAAAAGCTATATTTTTTAATTTCTGACACACATACTATATTTTTATTAATTTTTGATAAGATTAACTAGGCGATATTCAAATAAGTGTACGGAATATATTTGAATAGCCCTTTTATTTCCCACAAATTAATATAAACTTTTACAAAGTCATATGACATCCTAAATTATATGACAATGTCCCAGCACTCATTTAAAAGTGTTTATCGACACCTTCTTGAGAAGTTTTTTTTACTTTCTGTAATGTTATAATCAAATTTCTTCGTAAACTGAAAATTATTATTTGATACATTATTTCATTCGTTAACAGAATAATTAATTTCCTTACAATCAAACAACAAGTTGGACAAGCTCCCTAAACTTTCCGCTACTTTTTATATGAAGAATCCTGGACATGCGGTACTGTGATCCATAAAACCAGGCCTGGTGTATGTAGAAATAATGGAGAAAGAAGGTGTTGAATACGTCATTAGATATGTTGAAAATGCAAAAATAAAAGACATTTCTATGAATCCATCCATTGTTCCATCAGTATAACAAATAGGTTATTATAAAAGAACTATAATACGGGTAGAAGCAAAGTATACAGAGAAGTATATTCTAATGGGCCAAAACGGTCCTCTGAATAGTGTTTTCTACAAGCCACACAATTCAGATTCCATTTGTTCTTTCAATATAGACGTAGAAGCTCACGTAGACCCCTCGTAGAGTTTAAACCAAGACAGGACACTAATCCAGCCTACAGAAATCATGCTTCGTCAAGTCGCCCTTTGGCATCAGGGCATCATGCCTTTACAGAATGAAATAAGCCGTCCTGAGGAAAAGGGGCGTAAGTGAAAACTGTCGGAAATCCTGTTTACTGGCTTGAGATTATTTACAAGATTATGTTCCGGTTTAACATAGAATCAGGTCAAAATCCGTAAATGATTTAACTCGGTGATATCTGTTTCTTATGATGTTTTCTCTTCATGGTTTGAAAAAACCAAGTAATAGGTTGAAAGTCCTTTCGTATTTAAAACGAAAGTAAGAGTGATAATTTGTTGAAAATTCATCTGAAATATACCACAAAATTTCACTTTTGAAGGCTCGAGAGTGATTTCCGTTCATATCTAGGAGTGAACTAGAAAAAAAATAATTTTCACTTGAGCCATTTATGTATTATAATAAAATAAAACTTAAGTAGTTTCTCCAGAGATTTCATGCTGCATCTATAATATTTATCCCCAATGTCCCAACTAAGGAACGTTGCAAACAAGGGCACAATCTCCTACTGTAGAAATTTACAATGATTTTTCTTGCAGTGTACGAGAATATAAAGCTCTTGGGGACTTCATTTTCAGTTACAGTTTCTTCGTTTGGCGACCATAGTCTCTCAAATTCTGCTAAAGTGTTACCCAGAGGGAAACTTAACACCGGTATAGTACTGCGCCAGTACCGCCGGGCGGAATTCGGCACTACCGGTAAAATCCCTGATGATAACAATATTTTTACTGACTTAAAGTATTTTACGAGTACCGGGCTAGTACTTACAGTTGGTACAGATGCGGAACCCTCTGTTAGTACTGGCCTAATACTGGCTGAACCAATACTGCAAACTTGGCGAGGTACTAACCTGTGTTACTGGGCTAGCAATGAAGTTCATTACTAAACCACTTCCGCAGATTAGTACTGGGCAGATACTGGTCGACTCCAAATGAAAACGAAGGTATGTACTGACTTGCTGTACTGGACCAGTGAATAATGCTGGTACTGGCGTGGTACTTGTAAAATCCATGATTTTGAAAGATATCAGTGAGGAAAGAATCAGTATGAGCTAAAAGTTACTGGTAAAAAAGAAAAGAACTTTTAAAATCTAAAAATGTATATATTACTCGATACTTAAGCTAGATTATAAAACATTTTGTGTAACAGTTATGAGCTTTTGTTTGCAGTTCTAACATTGTCGCAGTTTCTTCAGATTTTTGTCATTAACTTCTGTTTCGATTCTTCTGACCGCCTTCTCGATCTCGGTCAAAAGAAAAAAATATAAAAATACCGTTATAAACATAAAGTAAATATTGTCGAATTACACCGGGTGGAAACTAAACTAAAAATCTAAAATTGGAGCTATTGAAACTAAAAAAATTTAAATTATGTATAGAAAACATTAAAAATACTATAAATTATCATGTTCAATGCTATTAAATTTCAAAATATAATCGTTTAACTTGAAATTTTATTAAAAGACCTGCAAAAATTGATTTAAATTACAACTATTAGGACAAACTTTGATTAAATTTAAAGTCTTTCAGAGCTTCGAAACAACGCACTACAAATTTTCAAACAATAAGGGCTTTCAATTTGAAATTATACTATTTTGAACGATTTTAATTTATAATAGTAATTTGTATATATTTAAAATACGAAAAAAAAATTCTAAGCAGGAATTCTTTTTAAGAAAATGCCAATAAAGATCAAAGGTACAAAAAATAATCTAAATTGAGTGTGTATAATGTGTCTAACTATGTTTCCTAATTCGAAATATACGTTTCCCATAATGTTTACAGCAAATAGTTTAATTACATACTTATCTCAGAGATATCTTGTTTTATCAAAACACAAAAACATCTTGATGGCGAAAGCTTAAATAATTCTTAGCCGGTCTAAGCCAGTTGAAGCTGCGCAATCTAAGAAGTCAATCGATTCACGTGACATATTTAGTGAATATTCATAAATAGTTATAGGTTGAAATAAGATAATAAAAAAAATTCGATTTTTTACCCCGAGAATGAGAGGGTACCCTCAATTGATATTCTCTCACAGCCAAGAATATAAGACGAATTCGCCGGATTTTTAGTAAACTACACTGTAAGAAAAATCGATGGTAAATTCCCTATACATGTAATGGAAGTAGTTTACCCATGCACCTATTGAAATTTTTCCACACATCGTTATGGGAAAATATTTATTTGTGTATGGGACTTTTCTCAGACCAAGTTAGTATTTTTTCCATACTTAAGTATGGGAAAAATGTCAATTGCCCGAAACATTGGTTGCACTGAATCTTATTCTACTCACCATATTTTTCAACTCTTATTTTGCTTCGCTCTTCTTTTCGTAAAAAATGTCTAATAGCCCTACTTATAATTGCGCTCAAAATATTCAACTGTTTCACTGCTAAAACACCAAAATGTTTCGCAAGTGTGTTCTTAAACTATTATAAATTAGACGCTTTACGCCATGATTGTATTATTCTTTTCTTCTTCTCCTCCATTCATCATAGTTACCGCACATGCACGCTACTCGCATCTGTGCATTCTGCAGACGCGCGTCAAAATTCTTACTAGTTAGAAGATATAAAAAAAAGTAATTAATTTTTTATTTATTGAAAAACAAAGATTTTAACCAATTTTATATAATTATGAAGTAACTTTTGATTACAGCTTAAGTATCTTGAATATGCAGTGTAATCTCTTAACGGACCCCCAAAAGAATCAAGTCTTTAAAATTCCCATAAATTATTAAAATAATTTTTTAATTTTCTGAAATCTTTTAAAATTTCCTCAAATATTCAAAATCCTTTTATATCTTTTTAAATATCTTGAAAATTTTAAAAACAATTAAAAGTGTCTATGCATCTTTTACAACACCCTGAA
Source organism: Belonocnema kinseyi (assembly GCF_010883055.1). Taxonomy (NCBI): domain Eukaryota; kingdom Metazoa; phylum Arthropoda; class Insecta; order Hymenoptera; family Cynipidae; genus Belonocnema; species Belonocnema kinseyi. The sequence goes on along the minus strand of NC_046659.1, from coordinate 124,266,422 downwards.
ATATTTTTAATGCTTTAAAATTCCATTCAAATTTTTAAACCTATTAAAAAAACATTTTGTCATGTTTTATTAAGGTTAAATTCCAAAAAAGTTACTTTAAATCTGATAAAAAGAGATATTTCGGGTTTCACTCGTGTAAAAAACTACGAATTGTTTGCCGACGTTTCGTGAACATTGCAGTTCACATCTTCAGGGCTGACCTGAAACTGAGGTATCAGGTCATGATGTTCTCAGGTATACTTTCTACGATGCCTGTGATTGGCCAGAGCGCCCCACCGTGGGGGCTGGTCGAACTTGATTAGCCAATCAAGTCTTTTTAAAAATGTCCAGGAGAACGGAAAGCCAAATCGGATTGGTATTATATCGATTGTCCCTATTGATGTTATTAGGGTTTTTAAGATTTCGATTGCTTCTCTATGTTTTCTTGGGAATTTGTTGTGTGTTTTTGCAATGACTGTTGTCTCATTAAATAAAATGTTGTGTCCTGTTTCGATATGATGTTCAGCTAGTGCTGATTGCGTGAAGTATTTTAGCCTGACTTTACTTTCATGTTCCTTCATACGTTGGCTCACCGCTCTCCCGGTTTCTCCAATACAGACTTTGCCACAAGAACAAGGAATTTTATATACTCCTGGATCACTGAAGAGTGCCTTTTCATCTTTAGGGTTATTTAGTAGTTGTCCTTTTTTCGCAGGTGGTTTAAATATGGTTTGGATATGGTGTTTGTTGAGAATTCTTCCTGTTTGTTCTGTGGCACCTTGGATGTAGGGTAGGGTGGTGATCTTTTTTCTCTCTCTTTCTATCGTAGGTTGTGTTGACTTGATTTTTTGAGTGTGTTTTCTTATTGCTTTATCAATTTGTTTGTTTGTGTAATCGTTCTGTATTAGGATTTGTTTAAAGTTTTGTAATTCCTTTTGTAAGTTATCTTTGTCTGTTATGGAGACAGCTCTATATACAAGGGAGTTGATGACCGATTGTTTTTGAGATGGGTGATGGTGGGAGGAGGCATGTAGGTATCTGTTTGTATGCATGGGTTTCCTGTAAACTTCATGTTCTAATGTGTTATCAGATTTTTTGTAAACAAATACGTCCAAGAAAGGCAATTTTCCGCTTTGTTCTATTTTTATGGTGAACTGGATATTAGGATGCAATTGATTGATAAAATCGAAAAACTAATTTAGTTCATCTCGTCCATGTCGCCAGGTGACAAATGTGCCATCAACGTAACGGAACCAGAATTCTCGTTTGAGTTTGGCTTGGTTGAAAATTTTAGTTTCTAGATGGTCCATAAAGACATTGGCTATTACAGATGAGATTGGGGATCCCATTGCTGCCTTTGAGGTTTGTTCGTAGAATTGGTTATTGAACGAGAAGTAAGTATTATTGAGACATTGTTCTTTCAAAGGTACAAGCTCGAAAGGGAAGTTTGTGAAAGATTAAATAGTATCAATTGTATCCAAGATTGGTACTTTCGTAAAAAGAGATACTATGTCGAAACTCACTATGATATCTTGGGGTTGAATGTGAATCTGTTGTATCTTTTTAATAAAGTCAAATGAGTTTTGGACGTGACTGATGGAGTTTCCTGTAAAAGGATTTAGTTTTGCAGCGAGGAAACGTGCTAGGTTGTAAGTTGGTGAGTTTATTGCGCTGACGATCGATCTGTGTGGAATGTTTTTCTTATGGATTTTTAGGAGCCCGTGGAGTTTTGGAGAGATGAGATTAGTAGGTATTAAGTTATATATTATTTGGCTGTCAAGTTTAGAGTATTTGAGAAGAGCCTTTGTTTTACTGACTATTGTTTTTGTGGGGTCCTTTTTAAGTTTTTTGTATATATCGTCAGTTAGAAGGTCCATGAATTTGTTTTTATATTCTTCTTTATTCATTATTATTATTGTGTTGCCTTTGTCTGCGTGTGATATTATAATATCTTTATTTTGATTGAGTTCTTTAATTGCGGTTTCTCCTGTTTTGTTACGGTTGAGGATGGAACTTGAGCTTGGCGTAAAATGTTGGCCGTCCTGCGTCGTATGTAATTCGCTTTTTCGGGTGAAAGGGTACATATTGTGGATTCTAAATTGCTGATTATTTGTCTTTTGGGATTTTCGATGGAGCTACAGCAAAATTATATCATTTAGATGAAGTTGAAATCCTTTCCTTGTTGAGAGGGTGGCCAGAGATGTTTTTTAATGTATTTGTCAGTTGAGTTTGCTTTACTAGAAGTAATTTGTCAATTTTTTTTTTGGTTGAAAGCTCTTGAAAGGTTGAAAGGAAAAGGTGAAGTTTTAATACTTTTTTAGAGGTAGTGTGCAAAACAAATTTGGTATGCTGTATTATTTCTTTAATGAGAAGCAAACTTGTATTATGCAGAATCGATTTGGATTTATATGTTCCCAAATGATTTTTCAGTTGTAAGTATTTTGGGACTATTTTGTTGTCTCTGCACCGTTTCCAAAAAGCTAAGGATGTTAGTAGCTTACCTTGAGAAGTCCTGAGCTTACTAAAGGTGTTGGTTTTAGTAAGAATGCTCTCCCCGTAGGGTTTCTTGATAATAGATTTTATGCTTTCACGATGATTCATTTTGATAAAAAGAGATATTTCGGGTTTCACTCGTGTAAAAAACTACGAATTGTTTGCCGACGTTTCGTGAACATTGCAGTTCACATTTTCAGGGCTAACCTGAAACTAAGGTATCAGGTCATGACGTTCTTTGGTATACTTTCTACGATGCCTCTGATTGGCCAGAGCGCCAATCACTTGATTGGCCAATCAAATTCGACCAGTCCCCACGGTGGGGCGCTCTTGCCAATCACAGGCATCGCAGAAAGTTTACCTAAGAACATCATGACCTGATACCTCAGTTTCACGTCAGCCCTGAAGATGTGAACTGCAATGTTCACGAAACGTCGGCAAACAATTAGTAGTTTTTTACACGAGTGAAACCCGAAATATCTCTTTTTATCAAAATGAATCATCGTGGAAGCATAAAATCTATTACTTTAAATCTCTTTAAAGCTTAGAATCCCTGCGGAATGTCACACTTCTCTTAAATAAATTAATTGAAATCTACTAAATTTACTGATTTGCATAACTCTTATTAGTCAAATTACGTATGCTTTTTAGAGGTTATGTTTTTCTAACCTCTCCAATTCTTTTAATAGTCTTGAGGCTGGATTTGATTTGCGCTTTTCACTTTTCGCTACTTCTCTATTCATTTTTCTATTAAAATCAAAAGCACAGTAAAAGAAAGTTGAAATGGTCAAACACTTCTTCTAAGGAAAATTCCATAAGTTCATACTTTTAATTTAATTAACGAAATAAGCGCAATTTTCATACAATATTCATAATGTATTAATGATAATCGATTATAGTCTTAACTCAATTAGTAAAATATATATAAACAACGAGATAAGTACGAGGGTGGATTGATAAGTTTCCGGCCTGACCAAGAAAAACAACGTTTTTAAGAATTTTTTTTTTTATTTCTCAACATAATCTCCTCCAAGGCTG
>NC_046659.1:124249523-124262812 GCF_010883055.1 Belonocnema kinseyi | reverse complement strand
CAAGCTATCTAAGGATGGTACTATAGAACGCCACCTCAAGGTAGACCTAGTGGCGCCATCTCTTGGTCAGGCCGGAAACTTATCAATCCACCCTCGTATCTTACTCGCAAGCTCGTCGTGATTGGAACACCAGACAAAAAAGTGTTCCCAAAGTTTTAAAGTAAAATGAATTGAAAAATCCTTTGACAATTCATTTTCTGCGGCTCTGAACCAAATTTTATTTTTTTATTAATTAACTTATGCTGTGAAACATAAAAGTTATTGCTAGTTACGTCGAAATTTACTAAAAAAATGACCCATGATTTTGTTGGCCGCTATTTTTATTTACCATGACAGTGTAGACAGCTGTGCAAGCGATTTTTTGGATAAGTTATGTTTTTTCAGTCTGCATCACAATAATATATTATAATTTTTACTATATAACTTGTCATGAGGTGCTAAAATGATTTCTTGAATTATGCGAATTCCGTAAATTCATTGAGTTGGTTTTAATTCTTTGTCCTTACAACTCGGTGTAATGCCTAAATTCTGTGAATTCCTTAAATTCTTTGAATTTCGGGAATTCCATGAATTTCGTGAATTTCATAAAATCTATAATATTTATCCCCGATGTCCCAACCAAGGGAGGTCCCCCTTACTGTACATTTCCTATACACAAGTATGGAAAAATACCACTTCAATGTGGAAAAATTAACATTTTTGTATAACAAATTTTGCAGACACAAGTATAAAAAGTACACTAATTTAGTATATGAAAAGTAAGAACTGTGCTTTGTATCTTTTACAATAAACAGATACGGAAAAAATGCGATACGTTTATGAAAAAACTACTATTTAACGCATGGCGAATGTAATATACACAGGTATGTAGAATACTAATTGCTGTAAAGTTTATTTGACATATTCTCATATCGAAGATTGTAAGACGTATATTCTGGATTTTGAATAGACTACACTGTAAGAAAAATCGATAGTAAATTTCTTATACATGTACTGAAAATAATTAACCCATACACGTATTAAAATTTTTCCACGCATCGTTATGAAAAAATAGTTATACGTGTATGGGACTTTTTTATAACATGTTAGTATTTCTTCAATACTTAGGTATATGAATAGTGTCCATATCCCGATACATTGGTTGCATGTTTTCCATACACAAGCATGGGGAAAATTCCAATTGTATTATGCATTGGTTCTATTTTTCCCATACCCAGTTTGCATTTTTTCTATACTAAAATTGAATGCCAATATTAAATTATTCCTTTTTCACCTTGAAACTTGTTACTGAAATAATTTAACACTACACTGTGAGAAAAATCAATGGTGAATTCCCCATGCATGTATTGGAAGTAATTAAATCATACCCGCATTTAAACTTTTCCATATGCCGGTATGGGAAAATAGTTGTACATGCAGGTATGGACTATTTTCCTACCCAGACACGGAAAAGATGCTATTTGTACCATTTTTTTTAGTTGGATTTTTCCCATACCCAGTTTGCATTTATCCCATACTACAATTAAACGCCAACAGTAAATTATTTCTTTCGGAATGTTAAAACGTTTTATGAAAATAATCTAGAACTATACTTAGGCTACATTACATCCCGTGCAGAAATGGCCAAATGTTTGCCTTATTCCCGATTTGGGCCAGATCAGGCACACAATTTTGTGGTTGTTAAATTTGGCCCCGTCTAGACCCCGACTTTACAACCAAGCTTGCCAGTAGATGGCACTCCATTAATTTCGGGGACTAAAGTGGGTTGATTGCAAATCGCCCAAGTTTCAACGTAAAGTGTCGAGCGTCAAAAATATTTCCATTATTATTTGGAAAAGTGAAAAAATAAGTAGAAAAAAATGTCAAAAGTGAGGACAAGAGGAATGCGTAGGTATAGTATACTTCAAAATATTTCTGAATTACGTGTTGAAGACTATAATAATTAAATTTATTAAGAACTTTAAGATAAAACCTAACCTCGAAATGAGGTTATTTATTTATAAAAAAAAGTAGCGAAAGTAATATTTTATTTTTTGAATGTGAAAACGAATTAGATTAACAATGACGTCATAACTATATTTATTTTCACGTATTTTCAGGTGATTTGATATTTTCCACAATTAGGTTCAATATAGAAATTGAAAGCAACTTCAATTTAGAAATTAAAACCAAAAATATATTGCAAAATACTTAAATGGTTTATCATACACAAATGCTGGCTGTTATGTTGCGTGTTGCGTCGTTTGACTTTTTCCGTTTGCTCGAAAAAAAGTGTCTGGCATACTCCAATTTTTTCATATCGCGATCTGTTAGATAACCTGATATTTATATTCTCAAATTTTCGTTAAGGAGGTGATATATTCGATTTAAATATTATTTTATTTAAGAATCCCTTTTAATTAAGAATAAGAAAAATAAATTAATATGGGCGCGATCGGGGCCAGGTATGGTTATCTCTGGGCGCAGCGCTTGGGCCCCGATCGGGCATCACGTTTCAATTCGAGTCTGGCCCCATTTAGATAGCTTGATTTGGGTCAAATTCTGCCCGATCTGGCCCCGATCAGATCCAAATTGGATTTTCTGCACGGAATTGAAAAATGTGTAATTTTACTTAATCTTATTCCACTCACAATATTCATCTGTTTCCCTGATCCAACTTCAAAAAGTTCCACGAGCGTTACATTAACTATAAGGAGTTTGACGCTTGTCTAGAATTTTCCCTCTCCTGTTGCTTCCTGCTTTTTGTGAAAAATTTCTAATAGCACTCAATCTCATTGCACTCACAATATTAAACTGTTTCATTGCTGGAACTCCAAAATTTTGTACACTTGTGTACTGAAGCTATTATGAATCAGGCGCTTAACTTCATCATTATTATTATATTCTGCTCCTTCCCCTCCATTCAAAATAGTTACAGCACATGCGTGCTTCGCTCGCCTGCGCATTGTGCAGCTGCGCATCAAAGTTCTATACACGGCTGGAAGTATTCCCATACAAGTGTATGGGATTCTCTACGTGTTCGGGAATTTACAAATGAACAACGGGAAATTTTCATGCTTGTATAAGATATTTAAAAGTATGAAAAAATGTGATAGTTTGACATGGAAAAATTACGATTACCTTTTGCATTGCACTTTTTTCATGTAATGGATTTAGATTTGCCTTTAGACATGGAAAAATATAAATTTTTTAAAATATGTGGCTATAAATGAAGGGTCTAGAACCTAAATATCAAAATTTCGAGGAAAATAATTTCTTTATTCTGAGTCACCAAAAAAATACTGTTTACTATTAACGATATGCAGACATATTCGTGTACTTTGAAGTAGTTAAAAGTTTAATTCAAAAATTTTCATATAATACGTGATTTTATATTACATTTGTAACTCATCATTTTGCATTTATTTTCAGTTTTCCAATTTTTCCTTATGATGAATGACATACTATGTAAATTAATGCTTACCTTTTTTAATTCGAAGCATAAAATATTTTCATGGTTTTCAACAATATTAATGAGTCAACTTTCCACTGTGCCATGTGTAATTTACCCTCTCTCATTTCCATATAATTGCGTGATAATTCACAAGCGTATTTCTTCTTAAGTCTGCGAATTATATACTGATGAAATATGAATAATTAAGAAAAACAAATAAGATAGCGGCTAATACTACATATATAAACCATGAGTATATGCCACGTCCTATTCTATAACACAAAAAATCTGTGCAGTTGTTTGTCTGCAACTTGCGGTTCCTTCATTACTCTATCCGAATTATCAAAAAAAAAAAAAAAAAAAATCAGTGAAATAAAATAACTTGTATCAGAAATTATTGTCGGTAACTAAAAAATACCTACCGCGAATTGCGTTAAAAGAATAGCGAGTAGAGTGACGAGCGCAGTCTTTTTTTTGAAAATGAAGGTTTCGATTGGTGTTCTCTGTGTCATCGCAATGGTACTCCCTAATCCTATTAGTAAGTATCATAAGATTTATAATTTAAAATACATTTTTATTTGCACTTTATTTATTTCTTAATTTTATCTGTGCTCTTTAAATCCATAAATAAGTAAAATTTCAATACCTAATTATTTAAACTCTGCAAATTCAAAAAAAAGTTGAGGCACTAATTCAAATATTCGTAATATTAACTAATTTCTTAGCGAGAAACAAGTAAATTCTCATAAAGCTGCTCGAAATTTTCCACTGATTGTTGCAAGAGGAGAGACTCAGAACAAATATTATTTCTGATAATTCCAAGGACAAAGGAAAGTGTGACTAGCTTCGGCAGATATTTTCTGCGTCACTAAATAATTCATGTCTTAGAACACGTTCTTTTAGATAAAAAAAAATTTACGAAAGGTTTTTATTCATTTTAAACCTAACATTTCTCTTCACAAGTAGCTATGAAATACAAATAAATAATTACTTTTTAAAGACTACTACATAAGTATGTTTTATAGGGAACCAAAATCCCCATTATTAAAAAATAGGGGTTTCCGAGTTTATAGCTCTCATTAGGATTTTTTCGGGGGCTCTTTTTAGCTCTTTCAGCAAATGGTTTCTTATACATTAAATACGACTTTAAGCTAATAATTACATGCTTATATCAATTTATTTCAACAACTTACTATTATTTTGCGAAAATTTTTCTTAGAATAGTTAGAAAGTGTCGTTTTCCTGAAATTTTTAACGTTTTTCTCCACTTTTTAAAAGAACGTGAGGACTGAATTAATTACAGTTGGCAAGTTGTTCAAATAAATTATTATTTTCAATAATACTCTCTTTAAATAATGCTGAAAAGTTTGAATATTTCTAAATGTTTTTACTTATCGTAGAAAATTATTGCCAGTTTAATAACCTAATTGTTTAAACTATATATCATTGCTTGTGACTATCCTCTCTTACGTAATTGTCCGAAAAGTTCGTATTTTTTCGAAATTTTAATTTTGCTTTGGTATATTTAGTCACGAATAAATAATAAACAAATAATACAAAACAATTATTTTTAAACAATTATTTTAAACAATAATATCTTGTTTAAACAATTATTTCTGTTAATGTGAGTATTGCTTCGATCTAACTAAAAAGTTAAAAACAAGATCTACGATAACCCTGATACAATATTTTTGATATTTTAGTTGACTCGTGTTTACATTTAGTTTTCTTTTGCATTTCATTCCTCCAAAATGTTATCTTTTCACTTATAAATTTTATTATGTATTTGTTTGAAAATTCAACCATTTTTTTCAAAATACCATCCTTTTTTGTGTAAAATTATTATTTTGATACTAAAAAAACCTGCAATTGAAATTGCTTTTTTATTGCATAAGAATGCAATTTTTCTGTTAAAGTATTCAACAATTTTGTTAAAAAGTCATTTTTTGTTAAAAATTCAAATCTGTCGTACATTTTCTTTTCATTTTAAACTCATGTTATTGTTTTCAAAAGTCAAACTGAAAATTTTTTTTTAATGAAAATTCATTTTTTTTGTTAAAAATTTGTCTTTTTCATTGAAAAATTCATCCGTTTTAGTAAAAATATCATACAACTAGATAAAAATACAAAAGTTTTGTTAAAAATAAATGTCCTTTGCTTCAGCATTTAGCAACTTTGTTTGTCAATTTTTTGTTGAAAATCTTTTATTAGAAATAATTTTTTTGTTGAAGATTCATACCCACTTTTAGTTGAAAATTGCCCTCTTTGGTTGGCTATTTTATTAAAAATTAATATTTTTTAACTAAAAACTTAACTGCATGTGCGAGATTTAAACTAATTCTTGAAAAATTAATTTTGAATTTAGCCATCTTGTTTAAAAATATTTTTCTTTTTCTCAAAATTCATACTTTTGGTAAAAAATTTAATTTCTGTAAAAAAAATCGTTTTTTCACTTGAAGGTTCAACAATTTACGTGATTATTTTATCTTTCTGGTTTGTAAAGTTGTTATTTGTTGGAAATTCGTATTTTTCATTTTATAATTAATGTTTGCTGCAACTTGGTTGATAATCCCGGTATTTGATTAAAATGTTTGAAATTCAGAAGCAACTCGTAGGCCCATTAAAGTTTTTAATTTAAAGTAATCGCAACTAAACTACAAATTAAAGCACTCAAGTTGTCCTTTTTTGAACTTATAAGTTTAAATGTTAAGCCTACATTTTTTCAATTCAAAAATATTTTGTGCCGTTTGTCTAGCAATTTTATTTTTTATATTTAATGTTGTTTTTTATGAATAAAACAAAAACTAGACATCGAATCACAAAATGATTATTAAGAAATTTGTATCTCTCTTTTGGGTCAAAACAATTTTTGTTTCTTTTTATTCGCATATTGTGTCGTTTGTAAAAAAATTTCATTTTTTTCAATTTCAATGCTATTTTTTTCGGAAAAAGACGAAAACCAAGTGTCCTATAAAAAGCGACACGTAACGAATTTGCAGATTTAAAACCAAGGTTTCAACTAATTTTTAAAAATTATAAATCAAATTTTGATTACAGCTCAAATCTCTTGCAAATGCATTAAAATCTCTTTAAATAGTTTAAACTAATTAAAAATATTTGAAATTTCCATGTACTATTGAAATAATTCCAAAAAGTTATAGAACATTTTTTTAATTTCCTGAAAAGTTTTTAATCGTTTGATATCTTTTTAATTCCCTTAAAAGTTTTTAAAGCCCTTGAAATAACCTATGAACCTTTTACAATACTCTAAAATATTGCATATTCAATGCAGTGAATTCATGAAATTCAAGGAATTCGAGTAATTCAAGGAATTCATGCAGTTTAAGGAAATTTTGTAATTTCAGTTTTTCTTGGAATTCAAGGAATTCGTAGAATTCGGGGACGCAAGAGTACGCCTGTGACTGGTGACAAAAATAATTTTAGTCAAACGCGTACCACTTTCCATCGTTTTGTGGGGGGCGGGAAGTCATCCCTGTGACTGGTCATAGAATTAACATTTTTCAAGGATTTTTAGTATGGGCAAAAAATTAGCAAGATGGCCGATATTGAGAATAAAACAGTAGCATTGAAACCATTCGAAAAAAAATTAATTTTTTAATATCGTCTTCTTATAGTCGAGGCTGTATCCTTAAAACATGTTTTTGCCGGTGCCAGCTTTTCATAAACTACTTTTAAAATATCGCTAAATGTGTAAAATCTTTTCAAATCTTTTGAAATTTGTTAAGGATCTTAAAAAAGCCCACTTCCGTGACTTCCGTGAATCTTGCTAATTGCACAAATCTTGAGAATTCCATGACTTCTGTGAATTTCGTTAATTCCATCAATTCCGTGAATTCCACGAATTCCATTAATTCTGTGAATTATATGAATTCCGTGAATGCCATGAGTTTCTTAAATATCATGAATTCCGTGAATAACATAAATTTGGTGATGTCTGTGAATTCAGTAAATTTGGTGAATTTCGTAAATTACTTGAATTCGGAGCATTACTTAAATTCCATACATACCGCGAATTTCGTGAATTCTTTAGATTCCGTACATTTCTTAATGTCGACGACTTCATCGAATTCAATAAAATGTGTAAGTTCCGTTAATTCCATGAATATCTTGAATTTCGTGAATTCGTTGAATTCCATGAAATCTAAGTTTCTTGAATTCCGTAAATTCTTTGAATTCTGTAAACTCCGTGAATTCTTTGAAGTCCGTAAAATATTTGCATTCCATTAATTCTAAAGATTCCGTAAATTCTTGAATTTAGTGCATTGCCTAAATTCCTTGAATTACACGAAATACATGAATTCCAAAAATTCCTTGAATTTCGTAATTTCTTTGAATTTCTGAAATTCTATAAATTTCTTGAATTCCGTGAATATGCTCGTTTTTATATATGCTCTGTAATTAGAAAAAGTTTTATCTCCGTCAGAAAATTTTGTTCTTTTTCCAGAACAAGTATCTTGAAAAATGATTTACGTTTTTTGTTAATTTTACGCTTCAACAGTTTTCGAGTTACTATATTGTAAAACTGCAGTGCATGTGAGGTGCCATACCAATTCCAGCATTTAGAAACTATAACATTTTGTATTGTAGAGTAACCTTACGTTTTGGAAAGAAACTTCGATACAATGTAATAAAAGCTTCTCTTATAAATTAATAACAGTGCATATGAGGGAATTTTAAAAAGAATCCCTCTCGAAACCTTATTTCGAATTTGATTTGACTATAGTTTTTGATTGCTACTTACTTTTAAAATAGCAAAGCTACAAGTCATTTCTTAACAGCATGAATTTTCTAGTGTCATGAAATGACACTTGAAACTTTCCCATCACTTAGAAAACACTATTATTAGCTAATTTTTTTTCTGTTTTTCGGCTCTCCGTTGATATATAATACGTTACCCAAAAACTGCCCCCTGAGACATACACAGCTACCCCTCATGATTAAAACCGTTTTAAAAGTTGAAAAACCACATACGTCTTAGGAGGAGTTTTTGAGGAAAGTATTGTATATTATCGGAGAGCCAAAAAAGAGCAAAAAATATTCACTACCGCTTTTAAAACTTTTTTGATCATGAAGGGTAGATGTGTGAGACTTATATATAATTTTTTGGAAAATGTAATATATGTCATCAGACAGCAAAAAAAAATAAGAAAAAAAATCCACTAATCGTTCATTGCATTATAATAATGTTTAGCGAGTTCTCGTAAGTGGCGGCGCTGATTGGACGTCCTGCTAGCGCCGACACCTTTTTTTCCAAAGTTGAATGAGCAAAAAAAATTTTTTAGCATAAGATTAGCAAAAAAAGCAAGAAAATATGGCGTATTCTATTTTTCAATTCGTCTTAGTGGCGGCGCTGAGCTTAGGTAGTTTTTTTTATTTTCTTCCTGTAATATAACAATAACATTTCTTGGTAAGCTGAAAATTATAATTTGATACTTTATTTTATTAGGTAACTAAATGATTAATTACCTACTCATTTGATTTTTGCAGCATCAATGATTTGCTGCCTTAAGAAACGCCCATCGGGTAAAAGCGAAATATCATACGAGTTGGAAAATCTTCCTAAACTTTCCGCTACTTTTTACGTGAAGAACCCTGGAGGAGAAGAAATACTGAGATCCATAAAACCGGGCCCGGTGTATGTAGAAACAATGAAAAGAGAAGGTGTCGAGTACGTCATTGGATATGTCGAAAATGCAACAAAAAAAGATTCTCCTTTGAATCCATTTATTGTTCCTTCAGTAAACTCAACAGCTTATTATAAAATAATTATAATACGCATAAAAGCAAACTCTGCAGAGAAGTATATTCCACTAAACAAAAACGATTCTCTGAATAATATTTTCTTCAAGCCACACAATCCAGATTCCATTCGTCTTTTCAATGTAGACGTAGATGCTTTTCGTAGACCCCTTGTACAGTTCAAACCTAGACGGTCCACCAAGCTTGCCGCCCCAATTCAGGCTTCTTCAAGTACGGCTTTTGCATTAAGGAGTCAGGCCGGGCACCTCCTGGATTTGGGGCCACCTATAATCCTTGATGTTACCGAAGAACAAGTAAAAAAATGGCGCCAACCTGTCGACTACAATCCGAAACCTTAAATTTGAATATGATCATGTATCAGCATTGTTGCGTATTTTCATAATAATTTCTGAATTTGAAACTGTTTTCATATTGCATCTTGTTTATGAAATTGCACAGAATGTCATAAAGTCTCCCACAGCAAAACGGCGTATCAGAAAAATTTCGGAAATTTTTTTGACTGGCTTAAGATAATTTAAAATATTGTGTTCCGGTACGATATAGAAGTAGGTTTCAAACTGATAGGTTAAAAGTACTTTCGTATTTGAGACAAAAGGAAAAGCGATAAATGATAAGGAGTTTTTTGTGTCGCCTATGAAATTCGAGTCCTGACAATTCAGTCATTATGTCTAGGAAACCTTAAAATGTAAAACAAAATATAGAATAAACCATAATGCATACGATAATATCCCTTAAGTGCCAGAACTGTTCACAGGCACGTGAACGTTTTTTCCGGAGACAGTTTTAATCTAAAATGTTTTCTTTTTTTTTCAAATATTCATTATACACAATTCATTTTCATACCTATTTTCAATCATTAGTTTTGCGAGACTGTGGGCTACAGTTTGAAAAATGGAGCTAGGTCTATTTACACCAGAGATATTTCAGTTTGAAGTTTGCTCGGAACTGCTGGACCCGTTTTGGGTGGAACAGAAAATTTCGAGGTTCTAATACGTGATGGATACATATTACGAAATTTTATTAAATAAAATATAGAATTAAGTAAATGTGATTTATATAATGCTTTAATGATACATGATGTAGAAAAATTAAAAATACTGATGAAAAGTGTTTTCGGAAAATGATTCTTTAGTTTTCGAAATCCAGGTTGCATCTCTGAATACGTTTGAAGATAGGCTAAGACTCTTTTCATTACATTTTCATCATATCAAGATTTTCTGTAGCGAATCACTGCCCAAAACAACTTGAAAAAAAGGCAAAAAATAAAACTTTCTTACCGGAAATTATATATGTCTGCAATATAAATAATTTTCAGCAGTAAAAGTGTAATAGTATTCCTATTTTATGGGAAGCTTTACCAAACTATGTGGGAACGTTAGCTAGCTTGCCGGCAACTCAGAAAAATGATTAAAAAATTATTATATTAAAAAAATGACTAGGTTAGATTTTTTTGCTATTTTTTGTTTTACAATGAGCTATGTATAGCTTTTGTAAAATCGACAATTACTTAAAAAAACTACCCTCTGTAATAAAAAAAGTATCGCAAAAATATTACATAAATGACTACGCTAGATTTTTTTGCTATCTTTTTGCTGTACAATAAGCTTTGAATTGCTTTTTTAAGGTCGACCCTTACTTAAACAAAACTACGCTATGTAATGAAAAAACTATTTAAAAAATCACCAGGCTAGATATTTTTGCTATTTTTTTGCTTTCAAATGTCATATTGAACACTTTTCTAAAATCAACCCTTATTTTAAAAAGCAGCCACCTGTGCTGCACGAACGTATTTAATAAATTAAGAATATCAAGGTGGAAAACACTTTTAAACCCTAAACATGCTATTTTTAAAGCATAATTAAGGAGCAAAGTTATTGTTCGCTTCTAAACGTTACGAAAACAACCTCCGTATTTGTATGCACAAAAACATCAACTCATTAGTAAAATTTTAAACCTCAATATTAGCAATTTTGAAGAGCCTAAAAATCAGCGACTCCATTGAAAATGGAAAATTTGATAAAAATATTATATTTTTATAATTTTATATCTACGTGGTATAGAGGAGCTTATTTTAGTCGTTAAGGGTTAGATCACAAAACTCAGAGCGAGTGTTTTCAAGAAGCCCAAAAATCAGAGACTCCGTTGACACTGGAAAATTATGAAAAATATTATTTTTTAACAAACTCATATCTATGTGATAGAGAGGGGTTGATTTTCAACGTTAAGGGTTAGAGTCAAAAATCGGAAAAAATATTTTTCTGAAGCTAAAAAATCAGAGATTCCATTTACACTATAAAATTTTTTTTAAATTATTTTTTTTACAATTTTATGTCTACTTGGTAGAGAGGGGTTGATTTTACACGCGAAGGGTTAGAGCCAAAAATCAGAAAGTGTATTTTCGACGAGCCCAAAAATCAGGGACTCCAATGACTAAAAAATTCTCAAGAAAATTACTTTTTTACAATTTTATATCTACGTGGTAGAGAGGAGTTGATTTTAGACGTTATGGGTTGGAGCCAAAAATCGGAAAGGGTGTTTGCCAGGAGCCTAAAAACATAAGGCTCTATTAAAACTGAAAAATTCTCAAGAAGATGATGTTTTTACGATTTCATATCTCTGTGGTAGGACGGGGTTGATTTTATCCGTTAAGGGTTGGAGCCAAAAATCGTAAAAAGTATTTTTTAGGAGTCAAAAATCAGAGATTCCATTGAAACTGGAAAATTCTCGAAAGATTATTTTTCTGAAATTTTATATATACTTGGAAGAGAGGGGTAAATTTTAGACGCGAACGGTTGGAGCCAAAAATCGAAATGTGTATTTTCGAGGAGCCCAAAAATCAGAGAAACCATTCACTATAAAAAATTCTCAAGAAGATTTTTTTTTGCAAGTTTATATCTCCGTGGTAGAGAAAGGTTTGATTTTATATGTTAAGCGCTAGAGCCAAAAATTGGAGTGGGTATTATAGAGGAGCCCAAAATTCAAATACTCCATTGATACTGAATTATTTCTTTTTGCATTATAGAATGGCTGAAATTTGAAATAAAGAAAAAGTTCTCAATTCAACATGGCATCCGGATGTTTAATTTAGTAGTAAACGAATGCACGAAATAATCCGATAAAATAAAATGTATACTGGACAGGTTCATTGATAGACAGAGAATTGCATTTTGATTAAATAATGCGACATATATTTTGAAACACAAATTCAGGAATATCAAATACGAAAGTATAACGGACAGGTTAATGGTGTCAATAGGTTTAAAAAGATAAAATATAAATCAGCTCAAAACTATATCATAAATAAAATTGTCTCTAAGATAAATGATAAAAATTCGGATTTGCATTCGCAACTAAGAAAGAGTTATTGATACTTAACGCTATTGTAGCAGCTGATTGAGCCGCAATCGAAGCAAGCCTAGCAAGTCATTTGCCGTTAAAGTGTGGAAAGTTGGGATGCAGTCGTTCTTGAACAGCAATTGAGCCTGGGAAAATAGCTCGATATCAGGATCCCATCAAATCCACCCACACCACTTAAAAATGGAAACGGTCACCATGCATCGCGTTCGGCAGCCATTACGACAAATCGTATATGGTCTTCAAGGGTAGAAAGTAAAAAAAAACACACTGAAAGTAGAGCAATTTCTTTTCTTTCAGCTTAGACGCAGCGGCTCGAATCTAATCAGCGTGGCTTTGTTCGAAAATTCGGGAGATATCCCGTTTACAATGGAACTGGTTGCGATACTTTAAGCGAAAAACCATCGGTGCTCGTAATCGCATCGCAGTACGATACATTTCCTTCGTGATCATGACGGTTTCCGGGAACTCACCAATCATTCGGCTAATTATCCGCGGGCTTTTCCGTCATTCTGGCGCTCTTATTATTTCACCAATAACAGGCGAAAGATTCGTCGCCATGTCTTACGAAAATTAACCACCGCCCATTAGCATATTCTACTCTCGGCGTTATTCGAATCTTACATTTGGCCACAATATTCCCGTTGTTTGGGATTTAATTTATAATTAAATCGTAAACACTCATGCCTTCACACGATAGTCGCAGGACACATCATAATTA
>NC_046659.1:124237910-124249423 GCF_010883055.1 Belonocnema kinseyi | reverse complement strand
TCACCTAGCTACAAGATGGCTGCCACTTACCTGCTCGTCAAGCCTGAATAAACCGAGGCCTTGGGCCAAACACTTCTGACCCACGAACAACCCTCGAAGTTTCTTTTAATTTACTTTGCGTCAGGTAGGGCCCACGCTAACGGGACCTTGAATATGCTGTCCTGGCGTTGCCTAGCAGAAATGCTAGCTCCAAATCGACACGAGACACTATGATTCGCGCCTGTGAGAGAGAGAAAATTACTAAAAACACTCAGGTATCCATAAAACAAAACTGAATCCTATTTATTATAATGAAAAGAAAAGAAGAACAAAGTTTGGTTACAGTAACTTCACTGGTGATTGGGAGACCACCTGTCAACCCTCTGAAAATCTACAGACTATTTTGGCTAACTGCCGTCAGACTGGGTATCCCCTGTCAACCCCCTGACAATCTACAGACTATCTTGACTAATTCTTCTCAGGCTGAGAATCCCCAGTTCAACCGCCTGACAGTCCGCAGACTAATTCTAACAAACTTATTCTGAGGCACACGCACTCGTCAATTTTTTTACTGTCAGGCTGAGAACATCCTGACAATAGTCTGAGAATCTATAGGAACGAGATAGTGCCTTTCTTGTCAGGCTGAGAAAGTCCTGACATTAACCTCCGAATTTACAAATACGCAGGGAGACGCGGAGACAAAATCTAATTTCGGGAACCAGCGCACTATTTGGGGGAAGATCCACCGGAGACACCGGCGTTCCTTGCTCCGACCTTTACTTTTGTGAGCAATTCATTTGCCAGGTCGTTTGAAGAGGTTAGTTCGGCCTAACTTATCAAATTTGGTCTTTGGGTCGAACGCCTTTCCAAATTTTGAGCCACGCGGGGGTCTCCACCGGTCTCACGCCACTATTCTTAATCACTGGCGAAAAAATTACGGGCTATTGCGAAACCGGGTCGAAGCGGGAACGGCACTTAAGATTGGTGAGAAAAGGTCCACTTATTTTACATCTATCTGGCTGCCGCTGCCCAGTCCTTTCCAGCCATGCTGCGTCTTTCCCAAAAATATCCAAAAGTTGCGACGGTGTCGGATCTGGCCGCTACCACCGGCTTTCAAGCCGACTCTGCCGTTTCCTGTTCGCCAATGCGCGCCTTACGCGGTAGAATCCGTCTTGCCAGTTGGCTCTGGCCTACGGTCTACTGGGGTTGCTATTGGCTGTGGATTTGTCATCTATAACATGGCTGCCAGCCTCCCTCTCCTGCCAGAGTGTGGTTGCGCATTTACGTAGTGTTGAAGGGTTCGTTGTGTCAGCTACGATGGTCCATCCGGTGCTGCCACTCGCCGGCGGTCGCCGAACCAATGCCTGGTGTTACCCGTGCTTGGAAGAGCGGCGCGAACATACTGCGCCGTCCCCTTACACCCAACTAAGCAAATAAATAACAGACCTAACCTACAATTAACTGTCTTCGCCTTAAATTTGGACTATTCAGGGCAAAATTAGGAAGAAGTTTTACCCGTATATTGCACTTTCATAATAAATGATAATTCAGTCGAAAAATTCTGTCTGCTCCGTGTTTATAGTTGTCAGACAGTTTCTATTTTTTAGAATTGTGTTAGATTGGACGAGAGATGAATCCGGCTTTTCCGATGCTCGTCGCCGTGGAAGTTTCACCCAGGTCCTCTTACAGTGTTTACATTTCTTAATTTAGCATTAATAATCATTATATTCAATTAGTGCTATTCGTAAAAATAAGTTAAAATATTTGTTTATTTGCTTTCCAGCAAACTGGATTTTCACTTCACAAAGTAAATCAAAATCGTCCGGAAATTCGACCAATTTTTGAATTTGATCACTCGGTTTAATTCAGAAATATAATTCAAATGGGCTTAAGCGGGTGCTGTGATGATTCGTCACATTTATGAAATATTGTATATCCTGAATATGTTTGGCCCAACGAGTATGAGTATCAGAACAGAGAGTACGAAATGAACGCCCCAGTTCTCTCATGACTCGTTCGATAGGTTTTCTTTGAGGATGCCTAACCGAACAAAAAATTGGTTGAATTCCAGTTTCGCGCAATCTATTCATCCATAGAGGCGATGTAAATTGAGTCCCGTTATCTGTCAATAATCTCGTGGGCTTACCCATTTCCGGAATGTATAAGTCACAAATCTTTTTTATTGCAGTTTTAGTGTGATTCTTTTTTATAGGATATAGTTTAACATATTTTCAAAAAGCATCCAAACAAACAAAGATGTGCTCAACTCTCCCAGTAGAGGTAGGCAGAGGACCAAAGGAATCTACAGTTACAATGTCACTCGGTTCTGATGAATAAACTAGGTGAAATTCACCCTCCATTTTTGTATTTACATATTTAACCTTTTGACACAAATCACATGAAACAATAAAGTTCCTCATTTCTCTATGCATACCCCTCCAATGGTAGAAACGGCAAGTATACATTAAAGTTTTATAGACAACAGGATGACCTAGTTTACAATGAATCTGTTCTATTAATTTCAAAGTTCAATTTTTTGGAATTACTATTTGCCAATCACGTGTTATATTATCGCAGTGAAATAAAACGTTGTTATGTAATTTAAATCGATCTTTGTATTGGGATGAATCAAGATCATCGCTAACTTTTTTTATGTAAGGATCGTTGAGTTGATTTTCAATATTTTAACAAAAATCTATTTTCATTTCTTTATCCAAGGTCAGCATGGAACAATTTTTTTCTTCAGTAATAACCAGCAAGTTGATTAATAGGTTGTTAATATAGATTTCTTCCTGTTAGATGTTCTCAAATTTACCTCTTGGATTTTGGCTGAAAAAATATGCTACGACATTATCGCGATCGGTACAATATTCGACATTAAACGCATACTGTTGCAAAATGATGCTCCATCTGATCTATTTAGAATTAAGGTGTGGCGTTGAATTCAAAATAGTCAAGGCTTAATGCACTTAACTAAATTATTTTTTATTGCATCAAACGCTGTTTTATGTTTCTCAGTCCAATTCCACGAATTTTTTGTTTTCATGATATCGCGAAAGGGTTCCATGTGATTAGCGTAACGAATAGCAAATTGTCTATAACAATTACATATACCGAAAAATTGCTAAAGTTGGTTCAACTTTTTTGATGTAGCAAATTGCCTGATAACCTCTAAACGATCTTTAGGAGGTCTCACCCCATTTATCAATAACTCATAACCAACGAAGTGTACCATTGACTGACAAAAAAGCGACTTCTTTAATTTTAAAGTAAAATTTTGATTATGCAATACATCGTGAATTAATATTAGAGCATTAAAATGTTCATAGGCGTCACCAGGGGTAGCAATCAACAAATCATCGATATACATCTTGAGAATGTTATCAAATTGATTACCCAACGCATGACTTAAAGCACGAATAAAGGCCGAACCCGCAGTTTTAATTCCGAAAGGAATTCTACGAAATTGATATAATTTGGATCCAAATGAAAAAGCGGTGTATTTATGCGAATCGCGATGCAATGGGACTTGCCAATATCCGTTTGCATGGTCGGTCGTGGACATATGATTAACACCATGAAACTTTTGCAGCAACTTGTTTATTAGAGGCGGTGACTCATTATCGGCTTCAATTATTTAATTAACAGAGCATGCATCTAAACACACTCTAATCGTCTCATCTTTAAGAATAACAATTCTTAGTGGGTTGCAATAAGGACTAGTCGATTGTTCGATGGTGCCGTTTTTTAACATTTCCTGTATTTCTTGGCCAACTAATTCGCAATAAGCAAATGGTACTGGATATGTTTTTCTAACCACTGTTTTATGCGGTCTTACGTTAATGGAATATTCGTATATTACAGCACTTTGAGTTTTTATTGTGAATAATTTTTCAAATCGCATGATTAATTCAATAAATGCCGCGCGCTCCCGATCATCGAGTCGTGTAAGCGAAGCTGCAATCCCTTTGGACCCCGTCCAAAAAGCCGGCAGAATCGTTTTCATTACATTTTTTATCTGACTGATTAACATCCAATTCCGATAGGTATCGACATTCATCATTATTATTATGATTAAACTGATTCTCAAAAATCAAATTACCGCAAGTCAATTCAGTAAAAGGAACTTCATTATACACAGAATCTATTTGAAAATTAATGGCATTTTCAGTTTGAGAAATATTCAGGGGTTGATCACAAAAATCAATATCAAGAATTTTATCATACACAGAATCAATTCGGTTATGAGAATTCATAACATTTTCATTTTGATCTATATGCATAAATTTATTAACTGAATTTATAATAGGAACTTCATTGCACATCGAATCGATCCGTTCATGATAATTCACAACATGTTCCTTTTGAGCGAAATTTGTAGCTTTATTACTATGTTCACCTTTCTCGGGCAACCTATATTCAGCACCGAGTATTTGCACGTACATAACGTCATCTTTAACGTACACCATGACCTTCTCGGACGGGGCTCGATCGAACAGGACCAATGACTCAGGGGCAGCATTAGCGTTTATCGAAACCGAACGCTTCATGTAATTAATATCATCCCATTACCCAGGAACCAATCGTTTCCCATAATAATAAAAATCGATAATCGCGGTACAACTAAAAAAGATGTCATATACGAATTTTTCCCCACTCATACATCCATCAAAATTTGTCGCCTAATAGTTGTTGGTTTGTTTCCTATAGCTGTTCGTAAAACATTTGTTACTGGAAATTCATCCATCTTTCCGTGCATCGAAATGTATTCGTAAAAATTCTTAGAAACGCAAATTATTTGACTTCCCGTGTCAATAAGAGAAGGAATCTTCACGTGAAACAAAGATACTATCAATTGGGGACACTGAGGAATTGCGGGCCTGCGATTTGGTATGTTTTGACCAGGATCACAGGTCACGTTATTAGTCAGGTCTCCAAACAAATCATAAGGATGTTGACTCGTTGCTTGGCCTGCCAGAACCGCGCCAATAATCAGTTTGAATTTTTTGTATGTTGTACATTATTAATCTAATTAACTTGATAAGTGAGAGGTGGCATTGGGAAAGTCAAATTAGGAAGTCTAAAGGAGTTTATCTGATCTTTTCCGTAACCCTGACAAGCCTGTAATTGGCCAATGTTTACGTGCCCTTGTTTCAAATGACAAAAACATATATCATCATGTTGTTGAATTTGCGTGCTTTGTACTTTTTGACGATAATTATTTCCCTGTGAACGCGAATTGATATTTGTTGAATTATACTATAGTGCTTTTCGCAAGGTTCCATAGGGAGGGGATGGGGGCAAAATACTAAGCCTCTTTGACCTGTTCCAAGAAATATGCTTGGAGATTACCCTTACTACCATCAAAACGTTTTGCGAGCCAAGCGGATTTAATTTTTACTTTAATTGGAATTGAATCAAATTCTTCCAGGAATGCGTTTTTAAATGCATTAAAATCTTGGATTCCTTTGACCTGAAAATATCTATTCAAAGATTCTAAAAATTCGTTGGGATTTCGAGTTTCATCTTCGAATTTGGGGGGTTTTGACTCCATGTGAATGCCCTTTAAGCATTCGAGCAGAGCATTGACCAAACGCGCGCCAACCTCTGTCTGTGGTTGTACATTACTTCGGAGTGTAAGCAACTCGCGTTGCTCTGTTTTTCTTTCTTCTCTTATTTTTAATATTTCCGCGCTTAATTGCTCGGGTGTCATTTCCTTAAGGTTAGCTATTTGATTATTTAAATTGCGGCGTGAATTTAAAATTTTTATTCTGTCATTAAAGTTACGCACACGTCTCGATCTATCGATTCCAGGAAGTAATGAGCCTTTTCTAGATCTCGTACGAATAGGTGTTAAATCACTGTTATTTATTAAACAGATTTTAGGTCAAATGAAAATATTTTTCAACAGACAACTAACAAGTCCACTGTTCTGGCGCCAAAATATAACACAAACTTTATATATTATATTTAAAGATATTAAATATCTGATTATAGAGTATTAAGGTTTGGTATTTTGATTTTAATTATTTCTTTTTGCATTATAAAATGGCTGAAATTTGAAATAAAGGAAAAGTTCTAAATTCAAAATGGCATCCGGAAGTTTAATTTAGTAGTAAACAAATACACGAAATAATCTGATAAAATGAAATATATACTGGACAGGTTCATTGATAGATCGAGAATTGCATTTCGGTTAAATAATGCGACATATATCTTGAAAAAAAAATTCAAGAATATTAAATAAGAAAATATAACGGACAGGTTAATGGTGTAAACAGATTTAAAAAGATGAAATATAAATCAGCCTTGTAAAAGGGCTCAAGAAAAAAAAACATCCTTACACGCAATTCAACATACAAAAAAAAATAACGCTCAAAACTAAATCATAAATAAAATTGTCTCTAAGATAAATAATAAAAATTCAGATTCGCATATGAAACCAAGAAAGAGTTATTGATACTAAACCATTCACAATGGAACTGGTTGCGACACTTTAAGAGAATGACAATGGGTGTTCGTAATTGCATCGCGGTACGATACATTTCCATCGCGATCATGACGGTTTCCGGGAACTCACCAATCATTCAGCTAATTATCCGCACGCTTTTCCGTCATTCTGGCGCTCTTATTATTTCACCAATAACAGGCGAGAGATTCGTCGCCATGTCTTACGAAAATTAACTACCGCCCATTAGCATATTCTACTCTCGGCGTTATTCAAATCTTGATTCGAATTAATTGTAGTCGCTAAGTGTTAGATCCCAAAAATTAGAAAAGGTATTATCGTGGAGCCCAAAAATCAGAGACTTTATTTAAAGTGGAAAATTCTTTAAAAAATTATGTTTTTACAATTTCATATCTATGTGATAGAAAGAAGTTGATTTTAGACGTTGAGGGTTATAGCCAAAAATCTGAAAGGGTATTTTCTAGGATTCCAAGAATCAGAAACTCCATTGACATCAGAAAATTCTCAAAAAGATTATTTTTCTACAATTTTATATCTACGTGATAGAGAGGGGTTGATTTTAGACGTTAAGTGTTGGAGCCCAAAATCGGAAACGGTATTTTCTAGGGGACAAAAATGCAGAGACTTTAGTAACACTGTAAAATTAGGAAAAATATTATTTCGATATAAATTTATAATTGCCTCTTAAGATGTGGCTGTTTTTTAAAGTTAAGGGTTCGAGCCGAAAAATAATTTTTGGTGTTTTAGAAGAGCGCAAAATGCAGAAACTCTAGTAGCACTGTAAAATTTAAAAAGATTATTTTTTAACAAAGTCATGATTGCCTATTAAGATGTGGCTGTTTTTTTACGTTAAGGGTTAAAGCCCAAAAATTGGTGCTGGTATTTTTGACGATCCCAAAAATTTAGAGACTCTACTCGGGATAAGTTTCAAGTGCCTTCACGGCACTACTTCTTGTTTTTGTTTTGCTTTGTCGCAGGATTAAAATCTCGGAACCCTTGCTTTTAAAGCATAGGTCTCAAAGTTTCAGGCGTTAGGACATGCCCCTTTTATCTCGGGACTGGATTTCTATGCTTTGAGATCACAGAGTCCGAGACTTTATATCACGTAAAAATTGTTTCTCTAAAATCACGCGCTTCCGTGAATTAATCTATTGAAATTTCTCTCCGGGTAGTAACGCTGCAAAATTCCGAAAAAGATTATTTCTACTACGTAGCAATCATATCTGCGAAATCATATTATAAGTAATATTTAATTATGTCTTATTATATCTATGATATTTGGGCTCCTCAAAAATACCCACTTCGATTTTTAGGCTCCAACCCTTGACATCTAAAATCAAACCCTCTCTACAACGTAGATATGAGTTTGTCACGAAATAATTTTTTTTAAATTCGCCCGTGTGATAGGAGTATATAATTTTTAGGCTCCGCAAAAATATCCTCTCTCTGTACCACGTAGATATCATTTTTTTTAAACTAATTTTTTTGGGATTTTCCTGTGTCAATAGGTTTAAGTTTATACTAGTGGATTGATGTTTTTGCAAAAACGAGGGTAGTTTTTGGATTTTTTTTGTGCATTCTGAAGCCCAAAATAGGCCAAAAATCTGTTGTTTTTTTTGTTTTTTCTAAATTTGAGTTTTTAAATATGGAATAGTTTTATTTTTATCAGGTGGGGTGATTTTTGGAAAATGGTTGTTGTTGCCTTAAAGATCCCCAAAAATTCCTAAATTGTGATACAAAGAAATTTTGGAATTTCGTTTGTAGATGTGCTAGCTTCATAGACCTAATTGTCGCGCTGAACGTTAATTAAAGGCATTAAAAGGTTATTGAAAAACGTGAATTACATTTTTTTAATATACACAAATAGAATAGAAAATGATATACATTGCGGCAATTATTTTTGTAACGATAAAGGGTAAACAGTAATTTTGCCCTGCAGTTATTCTTTTAAAATACTGTCTTCGTGTTTTATAAGTGTTTTCCATCTTGATAGCTTCATTTTTTCAGAAAAGTTCTTGCAGCACGTTGCTTTTTATAATAAGGGTTATTTTTTTTAAAAGTGTTTCTTATCCTGTTTCAAAGCAAAAAAATTTAGCCTAGTCATTTTTTTAATACTTATTTTTAATACTCTTTTTCATTACAGATGGGAGTTTTTAAAAAAATAACGGTCTAGCTTAGTTATTTCTTAAATATTTTTTTTCTTTACAGGGGGTAGTTTTTTCAAAATAAAGGTCGATTTTACAAAAGCGATTCAGAGGTCATTCTAAAGTAAAAAATAGCAAATAATTCTAACATAGTCATTTTGTTTGACTTAATGATTGTTTAATGATTTTTGTAGAGGGCGCCGCTGAGTTGCCAAGCGAGCTGCCGTCGCGCTGTTTTCTCGAAAATTGATAAATCCACAAAAAAAAATTTTGGATAAAAAATAGCAAAAAAATATGCATTATATTGTATTTTGTTTTTGGTTAGTGGCGCCGCTGAGTTGCCTGACCTTATAATAGGTATTATAGTTGGGATAGTTGTCGTACCAAAAACCATATCTGAAAAAAAGGTTTTTTTAATGATTTTAAGAATCAAGATATTATAACTCATGTAATTTCAAATAAAAAAATTGTATCACAAATGTTAAAATTCGAAAACACGCACTAATTTTAACCAAATTATTTGCAATTGAATTTTGATGACCATTACTTCTTAACAATTTTGGAAAATTGATTGCATTTTAGTAAATGTTCACTAATTTTTGATAGGAAAACTTTCTTTATAACTCTATTGTTTCCAAATTTGAAACTTGATTTTTCTCTGATTGAAATCGTTCGAACAATTTCTTTTTGAGAACATATTTTTTGAAAAAATAATTGCATTTTATGATTATTTAGTTATCTTTAAAATTAGAGACAATAAAGTCGAAGAAAATGTTTTCCTGGAAAAAATAATCCGTCATTTATTAAAATGCAATCGTTTTTCCTAAACTGTTAAGAAGCAACGGTTAGAAAATATTCAATTGCATAACACATAATTGAAAGTAATGTTTTTTTGTTGTTGTGAATCTTAATATTTTGCATTAAAAATGTTTTATTTGAAATGACATCAGTTATGATATTATGATTCTGGACATCATAGAAAACCAATTTTTTTCATGTATCTGACTTTTGGCACGACATCAACCTTAAGGAAATAAGAAATAAAACCGTAATTTTTCAAATGGAGATTCATGTACAGCATACGCGTCTTTGTCAAATCACCACGAACTTTTTTTTAGGAAAATGGCAAAAATCCAAAATCAGTTTGTTGATTTACAAAAAACTTTTTGTAAATATATAAAATAAAATTCCAAAAACTTTTTAAGCAAAAAGTAGTCCGTGAACATAGAACGGAGTCAGATTTGCATATGAATATGGAAAAACATTAATTTTTTAAATATTAAACAGGCTGTCGACTAAATATCAAGTTTTGGAAAAAAATTTCTGAATGCTCTGCCACTAAAAAAGACTCTATGAAATTAATTATATTAATATTTGTGTACTTTAAAGTAGATAAATGTTTACTTTATAAATTTTCATAATTCATTGTTTAACTTTGAATAATATTTAAGACAAAAAATTATTGACTGGTAAATACGTTATTTTTTATTGCATTTGTAACTCATCATTTTGCATTTCTATTCAGTTTCCCAATTTTTTCGAATAATAAATAGCATACTATGTAAATTAATGTTTAACTTATTTTTTTATTAGAAAAAACAAATATTTTCATGATTTTCAACAATATTAACTAGTCATCGTTTATTTGTGTAATGTGTAATTTCGCCTTTCTTAATTAGATCTAATAGCTTTATAATTTAGAAGCGTTTTCCTGGTACAGTCTGGGAGGTGCATAGTGATGAAAGACACAAATCACACAGCACTTCCTTCATTACTCTGTTCAGAAATTCATTAAAAAACTTCAGTAAAATTAAAAATATTTTATATTAAAAATTGTTTCAGACAACTAAAATATAATTAATATTTAATTATAAATAAAACATTTAACGCGCATTTTTCTAAAAAAGTATTTTCCACTGCATTTTTTATTTGAAGAAAATGAGGGCTGTGATTGGGGTAATTTATTTTATCGTCGCGGTAATTCTTAATCATATTGGTAAGTATAATTACTTTTATAATTTAAAATAGATTCTTAATTCCACTGTATTTGAAATTTCCATTTTTTCTTCTAGCCGTGTTGTTTAAATCCATAAATCAAAGATTCTAGAGTATCAAAGATTCTAGAATAGATCGGATAATTATATTCGATTATGAAGAAAAATATTCTCTGTGATTAAAAAAAGAACAATTTCATACATATAATGCGTCATAAATCATGATCCCTCAAATTTGGCCATTTTTGCCTTTTTTACGGGAAAAAAAAGTGGATTTCAGTTTTTTCAAAATAAATCTTGTCAGGTTTAATTAACATTGATGATCCCATAGGATGAAATAGAGGCTACAAAAATTGTTGTAAACCTAAAAAATACGAATCTTTTCGACCCATAATTTTTTGAAATGCAAGGTTTGAAACATAGACTTTTTCTTGCATTTTTTGACGAAAAACGGAGAATCTATTTTTGGGCAAATATCTCGTTTCCTCTTCGTAAAAAAAAAGTGTTCTAGTCTCAACAGCTCACGAAATATGACCTTGAAAAGCGCAATCTTCGTCTTGGTTCATTGATAAATAAATCATTGCTCATAATAAAAGTTAGCTATTACCAGATCTGATTACTTTTTTCTTTTTTTTGAAGTATTTTTGTGGTAATAAAGTGATCGAAACTATTTGAAAATGTGTGATATTTTTTTATTGATAAACAAATACTTTCTTCTAATAATTATTTGTAAAATTATCTGTTCATTTATTACTTTCTAAGTACTTCTCTGGCAAAAAAGTAATTGCATTTAATTACAAATTTGATGTATATTTTTTATCCAAAGACAAATTGTTTTATTTTTATAATTGTTCGTAACAATGCCTTGACATAACTTCTTTTCAGTACTTCTAAAGTACTTTTTTAGAAAACTGTAATTATAATTGA
>NC_046659.1:124224173-124237810 GCF_010883055.1 Belonocnema kinseyi | reverse complement strand
ATCAATTATAATTAAATTCTTGCCTAAAAAGTGCGAAGATAGTACACAATTACTACATTTTATTATGAACAATTATTGACGGCAAATATTTTTTTAATAATAAGAAAATATATCCCACATTTTTCATCAATTACAAACATTTTTTTGCCACGAAAATAAATACTTTTGAAAAAAAGTTGAAGTGTAAGCAGAACTGGTGATAGCAAGCTTTTGTTATAAACGACTATTTATTGGCAAATGAAAAAAATTAGTATACATAATAAATAAATTATATATACTCACTAGGGGAAAAATCTCATGACGCCAAATTGATTCCACTTATATTTATTTTCTAGAAACTTTGTCGTCGCATCCACAGAAATCGAGTTATTTTTCAAAAAGCAAATTCTCCGTTTTTGAACAAAAATTTTTAAAAAAGTTCAATTTTTGAAACATTGGGCCAAAATCGCCAAAATATGAGAGATCATAACTTATGACCCATTGAAGATATGGCGTCGTTCTTTTCTTGTAATTACAGAGAATTGAGTCTACTTCAACCTACCTGTGATACACTTTCCCGTGAAATAATTAGGTGCAAAGGTACAAAGTGTTTTTGGAAACTCAGATATTTTTCGCTGAAAATCCAAAACAGTGACGATTTTTCAATATACCATAAATCGGAACCTGTGGAAGATAACGAATTATTTTCTCCCAAAATTGTCTCATAATTTTGCCCTCACTCTTTTTTCTGCTGGGTATTTTCCCTAAAAATGTAATGTGAATCATCCGTCTACGTAAAAGTAAATTTTGGAACTATTGAAAAAAAAACCGGTGTTGCAACTGATCTGTTCTAGCGTATTTAATACGCCAAAGGGGTTGTCCAAAAATACATTGAAATTTTTTTAGTTTTCATCAAAATACCCCGGAAATATGTTAAAATCGTAAAAAAATTCCTTCTTAAAAAAGACAAATATTAGGTAAATTGAGTTGCAACTCAACGTTTATTTCCAAAAATAGCTATATAATGCAAATGAATAATTATTTTTTAAATATCGCCACCATAAGTCTGTTTTTAGGGGCCTAGAAAATACTCCATGAGTAAAAAATTGGGGTTTCGAGTATATAGTATTATTTATAATTATAAGCAGAAAATTAGAAAACTCGACTCTCACAACTTCGTAAAGAATTTAGCCTATAATTTTTCAACAACAAAAAAATTATTACTTTTGTGCAAAAATAAATCTTTTTGCCAATTCTCTTCATGAATTAGTTTTAAAAAATTACTTGTTCTAAAAAGAAATAATTCAGACTCTTCATTTGTCAACAAAAAAATCATTTATGCCATCTAGTGTCAAAATTTTTCCGCAAAATGTTGCAAAAGTCTTACAATTGGACCGTATGCATAGACATTAAAAAAATATAAACATCCTAATATACATACTTTTCTTAAATTTCTGTTTTTGCTTTTAATCACTTTAAAATAGGGTAATTCACAAAAAACCTGTTTTTATTTTTCGGTGGCCTTATCCCAACAATTTTTTCTCTCTGTGTTTTGTCTACAGTTAGAGGGCAAAGTACACCGAAAAACTTTTACTATATAAAATCATTTTCTATATTTTCTTATATATTTAAAACCATGGTTTATTTAAACAGTAAATGGATAAAATTTATTCAATAACTATTTTGAGTAGTCGAGTTAATTTAATTTTAGAAAACTAATTTCCTGGTAAGGAAAATTATTTAGGACTGTATATAATAAGTTTTTAGAACGTTATAAACATAAAAAACTTGAAAATAGAACAGTTTGATAAAACAAAGCCGTGGTGTAACATTATTAACTCTGTTTAAACAATAATAAGGCTATACTGATATACATTTTCCTGCACCTAGTTTTTTTATATTTTCAAAATATAGCCTTCTGATTATTCAAACGAAGAGAAGAACACAAGCCTTTTTATTTGTTTTAAGTTTTACATTGTTTGAATCTTCCAAAGAAAATAGCAATAATTTAACAAATCTTTTGAACATTTTTTGCCTTAAATAATTATCACTTTAAATGAGTATATTGCGTTGCGCTCCTAAAGAATTGTATATAAACTTCACAATTTTTGTTTTAGGAAAAAATACTACATTGCCTATCGAAATACAAATTTTCTTAAAACTAAACTGCTTAATGATGAAATTTTACAAATTTGATTCGAGAAATTTAGGCTCATAAAGATCAGTGAAAAGCAACGAATTTCTTAGTAAAAATACATTAAGTTATTTATGACTCTACACAGATAGAAATTTCAAGAAAATAATTCTCGGCACTGCTCCTTCATTTTATTCGCGCTTTTGCGCAAGAACTATGGTCTCGGGACCCATGCTCTAAGAGCAACGATCAGTGCTTTAAAATCATGGGTCACGATAATTTAAAAAATAGCTATAAAAATAAGAAAAATGTTGAAAAGAAAAATTTAAATAGATTAACGTAGCCTAGTCTGTCTTAATTAACAAAATATTATCTTTTGATTCTTCGCAAAAAGTTATGGAAAGTTAGACATTTTTTTAATGTACAACGTAGTAGTACATTGTAAAATTTTGATACCATGTTTCTTTTGTGCCACTTTTCAGCAGGATTATGGCTTTAATTATTTTTTTTTTCTGTTTAACATTTTTCTAGCGTTCAATAACATATCGGAATTATTTGAGGCATAGTGGGATTATAATGAATATATTTTTTAAAAGGCTGGGAATAAATAATAAAATAATTTTAAAAAATCAATGAGGGTCATTTGTGATTTTATTTATGAAGATTGCAATTCTTTCACAACAATTTGAGGAGAGATTTGGCAAACAGTTTTATTTATTCTTAAAACTACTAATTTTTTTGCAGCATGATTTGATTTGATGAGTTGATTTTTATTTTCTGTTTAGTGATTTTTATGTTTACTTTGCATCAACATAAAAAGCACTAGAAAAAAAGTAACCACTTACATTTAATGCACATACTTTTAAAAAAATAAATAAATTGTTGAGATGTTCAGTTGATTGTTATAACCAAGTGTATTGAAATATAATCGACATCAGGATATCTTCATCTTCAAAGTATATTTATGATTTTAATTTGCTTCCTTCCATCGTCAGGATGATACATGGCTATTCAAATTAAAGATTAAATATTCTTTATTAATTCTACAAACAGTTTATATAAATAAAGATTAATCGCAGGCATTCATGGGCCAAAATATATACTTTTTTAGTTAATATTTGTTTCTTTTAAAAACCTGCTGTAATTGTATATCCAATGATGTTTTATAAAAAAATTTGCTTTACATTAATATATTTTACTTTAATAAAGAAATTCTATAAACAAATACACATTTTTGGCGTTCTTATGCGAAAATGAATTGTTTTTATCTGATATTGTTTATTAAATTAAACAAAAGTTTATTTTAAAAAATTCGAACTTAAGTTAAAGAAGACTATAAGAAAGGATCTATATAATTTTTTTATGAAATAAACAAATAATAATGCATAGACCAATTTTTTAAGGAAAAATTGTTAGCAATGTAATTAAAGCAATGTCGAAAGCAAAGACGATTCCTTTTATCTCAAAAATACACAAAATGTACACTTGATTAAATAATTTGTTTATAGATTAAATAAATATTAATGCATGCCAAAATTTGTACAGAAAACAGAATCAAAATATAATTCCAGCCAGGCCAGAAAAATAATCGATTTCTCTTTGTCTAAAAACACCCATAATGTATGTTTGTTTTTATATTTTGCTTATGAAATAAACAAATATTTTTGCAAAGGAAACTTGTTTTCAGGATAAAATGATGACATTCTGACATTAGCAAGTTTAGAAGAATAGAATATTTATTTCTGTCTAAAAAAATTTCAAATGTGCATTTCTTCATATAACTCGTTTATTGAATTGATTAATAACATTAAATATTTAATTTTAAAGGCCCAGTATCATTCTAATTATGAAAGCAAGCAATTTCAGTGCTTAATTATGCTTTGAAAACGAATATTGTCTGATGTGAAAAATAAAATTAAAAATCGAAACCATTTTCGCTGTTCGCAAAAACATTATGATTATATAAATAAAAAAGTGAAAAATCCGGAATGCGGCACCAACTTGATTACACGTCTGATAGAAAGTTGTAGTATTTTCTGAAATTAAGTTTTTTTGTACGTTTCTTATATATATCTAGGTTCAAAGCTTTTTCTTAAGTTTAAAACTTTTTGTCCACTTTTTACTTTGTAGAATTGTATACAATACAATTTGTAAAAATAATTTTAAATAAATATTATTTTAAATATTTTTCTCTTCGAATAATGTTAGAAAGTTTTATTTTTATTCTAAAACTCTCATTTTTCATCTACTTTTCATTAACAGATGAGTTAATAATTTATGCAAATGAATGAAGATCCTTACACAATTTATTATTGGTAAGGGCCATTTTTCTTACATAATACATTATCAGAGTGACTATTTTTCAAATAATCTTTTTCTCCAAAGTGAATATATTTTTTTAAGGAGAATCTTTCATTCGAAAAATTTTTAAATTTTTTAGGTATGTGGGTCATATTGTATGTGACTTTTCCTCAAAGTAGTTATGGAAAACATTCTCGTTTAAAATAATGTTCATTAAATATCAGTAAGAGAGAACAAAAATATAGAAATTTGGAAAGAAAAAATAGTATGCCAATTTCAAAATTAATATTTTTTGTATTTATTTTCGATTTATGCATGATTAAAAAGTCGAAAAAAGGAAAAAATTTCAGATAACACAGCAACCTTTTAGGATTGTTTAGAGAATAGTATTACAAATAGTAATACATGATTTAAACAATATTTTTTAAAACCTTTACTTGATTGTTTTCTCTCTATCTGAAAAGTGTAAATCATGTTACAAAATTTAGAAAAAAAAACCGCAACTTTGTGACGCAATTCTAAGAGAAAACTGCGATACAAAATAATAAACTGTTCTAACATTTATGTAAACATCTGATTATCTGAAGCAGAAGTTCATCAGCGTTTCATAAATCTTAAATAACTTTTGACAGTAGATTTTAAAATTTTAAATATGAATGCAAACGAGTCTTGTAGTTCTCGATAATTGTCATGAGTTTTAAGTTTTGTATTTGATATAAATAATTCAGGTATAAGACCAAATTCAGTCCACCATGAATAACATAAAGGTTGCGGAAATATTGTTAATTCGGTTAAAAGGAATATTTTTGAATTTGTAAAGTGGAAAATACTATGCTGAAATTAAACATAGTCTTAATATGAAACGAATCCCTTTGATTTGTCAACACTTTACAAAGCGTTGCGGCCTCCGTATCATGAACAATTTTCAAGATTTAAAATTTTTTGTTGTTCTGCATATATGCGAATTTGAAGAATAATACCTTCTTAATGCTACTTAAAACTTTATATCATTATAGCTTTCGATTTCACAGGACCAAAAAATTGTTTTGGGAGTCTACTGGGATTTTAATAGGTATAATTTAGGTTTTTCGGATCGCTCAACCAGAATCCATTTGCAGAATTGAGCTAGCACGTCAGGATTTGCAGTAAAATTTTTTAAAAAATGGTTTAAAACCTGCAATTTCTATATAAACAAGTCTCAATCCCGCAAACTAACAAGCCATAGGCTCACAAGCCCCAAAGCAACAAGCCTTAAACCCACAAGCTCCATATCAACAAACCCACAAACCCTAACAAACAAGCTCCAAATTCACAAACTCAAAAATACACAAGCTCCATATCTAAAAAAACCTACAAACCCCAAACCCTCAAACCCCAGGTTCACAAACCCTAAACCCACAAACCCTAAACATACAAGCTTCATATCTACAAACATGCGAACCCCAAAACCACAAGCTCCATATCCCCAAACGTTCAAACTCTAAACCCACAATCGCCAAATTCACAAACTTCAAACCCACAAACCTCAGTTCTACAAAACCAAATGCCTCACATCTTATAATACCAATTAAGAAATTAGTATAATTTGGGGTTTGTGGGTTTGGGATTATTAGTTTGGGATTTGTACGTTTGTGGGTTTGGTGTTTGTATGTTTGAGTTTTCTAGATTTGTGGATATGGAGCTTGTGTATTTGGAGTTTGTGGGTTTGTAGCTTGTGGAGTTGGGGTTTGTGGATTTGAAGCCTTTTGGTTTTGGGTGTGTGAGTTTGTTGATATGGGGCTCGTGGGTTTGCAGCTCGTTAGTTTGGGGTGTGTATGTTTGGGGATCAAATCAAAACAGAAATTCCAGGTTTGTAACCATTTTTTGAATTCTACTGCTAATCTTGACGTGCTGGCTCAATTCTGCGAATTGATTTGTATTCAGCGGTCCCAAAAACGTAAATCATACCTATAAAAATCCCAGTACACTTCCGTAACCATTTTGTGGTCCTGTGTCATTGACAATTTCCTAAATGACAAAGCCACATAATTTTTTTTTGTAGTATGAATTCCATGCATACATATACTTCATATTCTAACTTTATATTTTCAAAAATTAAATACACATAAACAATATTTTTATTATTATTTTTTTTTCTGAATGATTAATTTATTTAAAATCTTTCATTTCTTGAACCCCAGTTTCAATAAGATTTATTAAACAAGGTTCCATCAAGTGTACGAGCATTTTCTGAAATAGTCTTTTTAAAGCTAACAATATAATATATATGTGTGCTAAAGTCATTTGAAATTCTAATTATCTGAAAATGATCTACCACTTACATGATAGTGTTTACCGTCATCTTCTTGGATTGATTTCACTTTTCTTTCCTATATGTAATAATAAAATTTCTTTGTAAAATAAAAATTATAATTCAGTACATCATTTCATCTGATAATACAATAGTTAATTACCGACTTAAATTTTTTTACAGAATCAATATGTGGCTTTCTCAAGAAACGTCCCTCATCGCCTAAACACCAAATATCACCGCACATGTTCGTTGGGCCTCCCAAACTTTCTGCTCGTTTTTACCTGAGTAATAAATATAAAGGAAAACGCCAAATAAAAAGTGAATTGTACGGTTTTGTCAGAGTAGGAATACAGAAGGAAATGGGTGAAGAGTATGTCATTGGTTATATGGAAGAAATAGAACCTGGAAAATGGGATTTATGTCCATTCGTTCATCCCATACCAGATCTAGGATTGGCCGTTAGAAGAATTAAAATACGCGTAGATGGCAACTATGCCTACAAGTATATTCCACTACCCGAGAAGGATGCTCTGGATGCTGTTTTCTACACGCCATACAATCTGAATTTTATTCGCATTTTCGATATAGACTTCAAAACTTTCCGTAAACCCCTTGAACCATTAAACCCAGTAGTTGCCGCTAAGCCTACTGCAACGGTTCAGGCTGCACCAAGTCAAGCTTTGCAGAAAAAGAAGAAAGTATCCTTTCGAATCTAGTTTTCGGTATCAAAAAACTCTTGTAAAAATTTAGTCTTGGGTGGCTCTATTCTAATGTCTCTTTATTTTTATTACACTAAATATTTTTCAATTCGCTAGTACGTATCACTTCTCAATCTGAAATTATCAAAGTAAAATATACTGCAACTGTGTTTATATGCGCTCTCACTCATACCCTGTCGGGCTTATATCCCTTGTTTATCGTTAAAAATACTCTTTATTAATCATAAAACGTAAATAGTTACAAAACTTGGTTTACTAAATTTTGTTACTTTATTAAATATTTATACAAAGTATCATGTACGACAAATTTAAATTAGGGTTATTCACACGTTTTATTTTGTTAGTAATCGTTTCATTAATGCAGCTTTCGCTGAAGGTGTTATATTTCATTATTTTTTCAATAAGTGATAAGGCGTTTTATGTTTCATTATGAACAGAGCTTCATCCCTACTGGGTATTTTTCTATCTTTTACATTCGGATCACTATTTGTGTTTCGCCAAACTTTTGTCTTCTGCCAATTATTTCTCTTTCTATAAGTGAAATCCCAAGTCTATCATGTATATGTATATTTCTCTTTCTATAATGTTTTATTTTTTATTTTATGTTCACTTTTCCAGATTAAAAATTTTAGAATTCGTATAATTGTGTACTTTCTTCCGAGTACTCTCAATGTGTATTTCGAATTTTATTTAAATTGTAACATCAGCCCCATGTAATTTACTTCCAGTTTGCTACCTTTGCTTGTAAATGAAATTAGTTTTGTCTTATCCACATTGACTTTGGTTCTCCGCTAATTGAAATAAACAGATCTGATATTCGCATACTTCGGTATTCATATTATGGCTATTCTTTTTCTCATGGACGCATTATATGCTGCTGTGTCATCGTAAAATGAAGACGGTAGCATTCCTATCATTCTCGCTACATCGTTCATATAATCTAGGAAGAGTATCGGAACTAGAATGGACCTTTGTGGAACTGAAGCTGCAATATATTGCTCTTTAGATATCTTTCTACTCACTGCTACAAACAAATTGCCTATGATTTAGATAGTTGTGTATAATTTGAATAAGATATTTTGGTACTTCAAGTTCATCTAGATAATAAATTAGACTTTATACCAAACAGTGTCGAAGGCTTTTACTGAATATAGCAATGACATTGCCGTCGATCTATTTTTATTTAAATTGTTACTGCTACAAATTGTTAGGCCGGTCCTATCCTCATGATACCTTTTTTTATTTCGCTGGCAGTGACTAGAATTATATCATTCTTATCCACTGTTTCTTTTGATACAAGATTTTATTTTGTATTGACTCTCTCCTTGGTATTATCATTTCCCATACTTGTTGCCATGTGATGAAATAATTTATAACGGACTGCTAAAGTATTTGCTTCTTCTCATCTGTAATTATTAGACCGTCTTTACCATGAAACGTAAGAATTATATTTTTGTTTTTCTTATTAAGGCACTTTGTCATTTTCCAGAGACTTATGTTTTTAATTTCTAAGTTGATAAGTTTTTTATTTCAATCAGAATTTTTAAATAAGAATGATTATCTTACTATTTTTCCAGATCTTATTTTTGATTTCGCGTACAACATCACTATTCGTTCGGTGTTAAATTTTTCAGAAAGCATTTCTATGTTTAATAGTCTTTCCAATGTATCAAGGCGGATTTTTGTGTTTGCATTCTGCCTTTTTTCCTATGATTGATAACAAAGTGGCTGTATTGATGACAGCGACAAGTGTTTAAAAAGTACTAAGACTATTAACAGTAACTTTAACTGGGCTATGGTTGGAGGAGGGTTCATCTAAAACTTCTAATTCTAGTTTAAAATTAATATTTTGGCTACGCCTATTTAAACAATGCTTGGAGCTGCGTTATTATATGGATGAAGAGTAAATTTAGCTGGGGCTACGATTTGATACATTTTGCCAATGGCAACATTCTCAAGGATTTTCCGATTAGCATTACATCTGTGACATTTTTATGTCATATTTTTGGTATTTAAGTAACCATACATCAGTAACTTTTTACTTGTTATAAAATTAGATTGAGGTCATTGACCTCTAGCTTTAACTATGATGGATTTTAATCCAATACTATATGAGCATTATCTTAAAGCCGAATAGCTTTTCTTATCACAGTAAATCAAGGTAAATATATTTTTGATTTTCTATTTAACCTAGACTCATTGATAAGCATAATATTTGTTTGGCGGTTTCTTAAAAAATCTAATAACTCACAGAGACTCTTCCTTATGCTAATGTCGAGTTGCGGTGCGGTCAAAAACACACCGCGTGCTGTCTTTCCTGTCCATGCTACTACCTTCTCTGCTTCTCGTCGTTCACCGTAGAACGATCAACTGACATTTTCCATGAATTTTCCTTCACACCTTATCCAGGCTTAGAACTGGTAGCAAAATGTAAAGAAAAAAATTTGTATGCAGGCGTGTTTAAAAATTGATGAAGAATATTTGTTGTCAACAATATAAGACTAGAATATGAATAAACTAATCTAATTAATTTTTCAGTTAGAGTTCGTACATCATAACAATGAAATATTATTTAACCAATTATTAGCTCAATAAAGCGAAATAAATATTGAATTAGCTACATATTTCGCTCTCGTACATTTCAGCCATTTATTTTACTTTAAACTAAACTCAACTTTTTACTAAAACTTGGTAAAATATTAATTTATAAACAAACTAGCAAAAACTTGCGTGAAACCTGACGAACGAACCCAAACCGATTTATGAATCCGACTTGGAAGGTCAAAATTGTGTCAATAAGAAATTGTTCTCTTTCGATGATTTCTTTTCTTTTTGTTGCTGCACTCCTGATTTTGATGTAGACTTCGATCTGCATTTCTTTAAAAATCTTGATGGAATTGAAAATTTTCGGAAAAGGCGTGTAAAGTTCAGCGTTGAATTTCGAATGATACACATCACAACCGTTTGTTGTGCGCGTAGTTGTATGAGAGAATTCACCCCAAAGTTCAGGAGGGAAATTCGAATTACTTGCTACGTAAGTTTTCTAAATGAAATCTACAACATTTTATAATAGCTTGACTAATCATTGCTTTACGTATACCTGAATGAATACCAGTTATGAAGTCTACATAAACAATTTTATTATTTAAATTCAAATAAAGTTAATTACGTTCAGAAACTAGTTAAGTCAACTAGCGACAATTTTCCTCCCGCCTTCTACTAATGGATGACGAGAAGCGGAGAAGTTAGTGGCATGGAGGGGGAAGGCACACACCCGCTGTGCTTTCCTGAACGCGCCGCAACTCGACATCAGCCCTTCCTTATAGCGTGCGAATTCTAGTGGCAAGATTCATATTATTAGTACCTCATCTCATTCCTGTCATCGCACGAAAATTCTGAAAATACTTGAAGGCGTTCCATTGCTGTAAAGCATAATTTAACCTTAAATTTACCTCCTTAACTAACCACAAAATCTCACCGATGTTGCATAAGCTGTTGAGTTTTTCAGGTTATACCAAGAGATCACAGAATCCCTCTGCTTTCCTTTGTCCTAATTTTTCCTCAGCTGTAGATCTGCCTCTGTGCATGGCGACTCCGGTAGTTGTAAGTACCCCTATTCACCTGTCTGTAATGTGCTTAGCAGATAAAGAGGTTGCAAGCAACTCTGTGGCGCTTGCTTTTTCTGATCGGAGGACATGCTCAATGTGTATAAACTGGAATTTGTTCCGTGGCGATATAACTGACGTGTTTCGACTTGCCTCTGCCGAGGTCATTTTTTTGTAAATTTTTAAAATATACTCCTCATTTGGAATAATTAGCTAGATTGTTACCGCGGCAAAAGGAAATCACCCGCACGTGGTTGCGTCGTTTGTTTTTTTTTTTTTTTCATTTTTTGGTAAACTTTATTAACAGTTTGAAGGTCCTTTGATATTATAAAAAAAGTAATTGAAGTAATTTATAGCACTTTTTGACCCTCATGAAATTCAAGTTTCTCCACTTACATTCTTATGCCTTAGGTATGTTGCAATGTTAATTAAAATATCCAGATTGATAATACATATAATGTATATTTATCTCACGCTTCGCACTCTGTCTTTGTACTTTTCCAAATTTGTGAGCGTACCTTCTAAAATTAAAGGCCAAAGCACCGAAAACTGTAATTTGATGATTGTGAATTCTCTTTTTTTAAGGCTTTTTTGGCCCTCGGTTTTGTCAAAAATGCAAACTTTTCTACATTATGTTCTGCTTTTATATCAAATGTATATTATAATTATTTTTGAACGTCATTTTTAGACTGCTTATACAGATATTGCAAAATAAATCACTAATTGTATTTTTCATGATTACTTTACTATCTTCTCTTCATTTCGCACTAATTTTTATTCTCAGATATACTGAAAAATTTATGATTTTAATAAATTTATATTATTTCAATTCATAATATGGATGGGTATTGAAACATACGTATTTTCACCCACTTGCTTTTATAATTTAAAAAAGTGCGCAACCTATGAAAAACAATTTTGTCAATCAATTCTTTATTGCGACCTGTTGTTTTTTTCCATGAAATTAATTTTTTTATGTTATTTGGTACGATTCAAACAAAAGCTATACGTCTTATCAAAAAATGATTGATCACAAATTTGTAGTTTTTTTTTTTTTTGCAAAAGCACTTTGTGTCTTTCGTTTCTTTTTCATAGCTTGTGTCGTTTCAAAAAAAATTGAATTTCTTTTTGTTTTAATTTTAGTTTGTACGAATAAAAGAAAAACTGCATGTTATATGAAAAAGTAAGTAATAACCAATTTCACAGATATTAAAAAAAAATCAATTAATAGCTATTTATCTTTTTTCGTGTCTTGGATATTTTGGCCGCGAAATGGAATTTTTTGTTTTTTATTATTTTTTGTGCAATCAAAATTCGAATTTTTGATTTACCAAGAAAATTTCGAAAGTTGTTATTATAATCTCTATTAGAGAAATTATTTAACGATGAGGCAGTGGCATAATGCTATGTTATACGCATGAGCAAACGATGGCGATCGACGAGACAACCAACTTTGGCATGTTGAGCTAGTGCGCTTGCCCTGCGCAGCGACTCTCATTAGTCGCTGTTGGCGTGCAATTGAAATCACATATAATTGACAATTATAGAAATTAGGACACATAATTATTACAAATTATATATCATTATCAGAAATTACGCAATTTGCGATGTAAAGTTAGAAAAAAAAACCAACGGGTATATTTTTTAAATAATAGCATATTTTCATTCATTTCGAAAGATGAATCTTTACATGATTAACAAAGGTTTTTTAAGAACAAAAATTTTATTTAACGAGTCGTATCTATACCGAAATTTTTGTACGAATAGCCAAATTTTTTTGGTACTAGTAGATAGTGGATCAATTTTTATTAACAGCAATGATGATTTTTGTTCATTTTTTTCTCATTATGAGCAGCATAATGTAGCTCTGGTCATAAATCACAATTTACGAAATTTCTGATATTAATGTGCAATTTACAATAAGTATATATTTAATTTCCATTATTCTTAATTATATCCGGTTTCAATCGCGCGCCAACAGCGACCAATGATAGTCTCTCCGCCGGTCAAGCGCAGTAGCTCAACATGCTAAAGTTGGGATTAGTGCACAAAAGTGCCAGAGCGGGAGCAAAACAGTAGAAGTCTATCGACCATGGCAGCGAGGACGTTGTATGACCTTGTATAGAAGTTGATCGTGATAAATAAACCAGTATTTTATGTGATAAAATCAAGTTTGTATTACTTTGGGTTTACCTAAGCCCCTGATTCAAGAAAATAACTCACAATATTATAGGTTGTTCAAAATTTGACGTTTTCTTCTGTAGATAAAATATTCACCTTTTTTTATTTTGCTAATAACCGTGAATATCATTTTTTAATCTTAAATAAATGATCTCTCAAATTTTTTAAATTGTCTCACCTTTGACATTCTTATTCAAAATGGCTGGCAAAGTAATATAAAATTAAATTTACTAGGCAGTCTGATAAGTCCCTGAAAAATGAAACACGGAGACGTTTTTTTGGCCAAGGTCGGTTTTATTTTCCAACATACTCTCCTTTTAGGACGATACAGCGAGTCCAACGATTTTCTAACTTTTTGATACCGTCCGAAAAGTACTCGGTCGGAAGGTCTCCAAAATACGCCTCAGTTTCAGCTATGAGCTCCT
>NC_046659.1:124179970-124224073 GCF_010883055.1 Belonocnema kinseyi | reverse complement strand
TGCGTTTTTGGACGCTTCGGAGCACTTTGGCCCGGTATAACCCACTATTTTGCCTGTTGCGTTGACTCAGGAGTGTAGTAGTGGATCCAGGTTTCATCCATGGTTATGAATCCGCGCAAAAACTCAGTCGGCTTACGCGAAAATAATGCCAAATTCTGCTGGGAAGTTGTCACACGAAATCGTTTTTGGTCCACTGTGAGCAAACGCGGAACCCATCGCGCGCAGAGCTTCTTCATGCCCAAAACTGAATGCACGATATTGCCCACACGTTCCAATGATATGCCTACAGCATTAGCTACCTCTCTCAATTTCACTTTGGGATCATTCAACATCATACCATGGATTTTTTCGACCTTTTCTGGTGTAGTGACCTCTTTTGGGCACCCAGATCGTTCAGCATCAACTGTGCTCGTACGGCCACAACGAAACTCGGTAAACCACTTATGAATCGTTCCAATCGACGGTGCGGGTAATACTTATTCAGCTTGGCCTTGCTCTTGGATATCGTTTTCTTGCGAAGATAGTAGTGTTTGTTCAAAACACGAAACTCAGATTTTTCCATATTAAAAAAAACTCGTAGGTTAGTCGCTTCTCAGTGCTGTAACTTGTAAATGCGTAAACATAAATGCTGAAGTTTTGACAGGCGTCATTTGAAGGATCAAGCTCGACGAAAATGGTTCACATTAGTGAATACTAATGCCATCTCTTAGAATTTTCAAGTACTTATCAAACTGCCTATTAAATTTATAAAACATGTCAACCTAATTTCGCAAACACTATAGAATTCACCAGAGTTACAAAAAGGATGTAAGCTTGAAATATGTTATACATACGTGGCAAGTGTAGACGCAACTATCACACAACAACCACGCACCCTCTTCT
Organism: Belonocnema kinseyi; assembly: GCF_010883055.1. NCBI lineage: Eukaryota > Metazoa > Arthropoda > Insecta > Hymenoptera > Cynipidae > Belonocnema > Belonocnema kinseyi. The sequence goes on along the minus strand of NC_046659.1, from coordinate 124,223,191 downwards.
TTAATACTGTGCTCACCGCACCGGCTTAAAGGTCAGTTGTTTTGGAGCTGGTAACCAGCATTCTTAAAATATTCCCTAAAGCTGGTAACCAGCCATTGGTTTTAGGAAGAAGCCATTGTCGTCAATCTCACCAAACGAAATACTAATCGATCACCAAGACTCTTCGGAAACCTACATCTGTGAACCAGCCCTAGGTTCTACGAATATAAGTTGTAAATAATGTTGAGCAAATGATTAAATAAAATAAATTTTTAAAAAACTCATATTTTAGCAACTCTCTCCTGTGCTTACAAGCCACCTGGCATTAGGCACAACGGAAAGTAAATTATATCTTTCTCGCTTCTTTAGAAGCGTGCATGTAATGAAATTAGAGTAATCGTGATACTCGCATGTGACAAATCGTCATTTTTTTCATGTTCAAGCTACTCACTCTAATTCCCTTAAATTTAAGCTCACTAAGGAGCGAGAAAGATAACCTATGTTCCCTGGGCCCGTCTGGCATATAAAGTCACTTGTTTCATTAAATCAGTTGGTATATCAGTCATATCAGATGACTTACTAACTAAATTCACCCCCCCCCCCCACCCTTCTCCTCTTCCATACCAACCAATTGAATCTTGGCTAATCAAGTTCTTTCTATGAAAAAAAGAATTTGAAATATAAAACGCCCGCAAAGCTACGACAAGACCACCAGAAGAGTGTAGCATAACAATTAGCATTCAGCGTGGGGCACAAAGTAAAATCATTTGTACAGCACTCTCTCATCTGTTATTCTCTAAATCCACCGTCCTCACTATCTCCATCTATCCTATGAGATACGTTAAATATTCCTTATTCCACTACCCTTGTCACCTTGACTTTCACTACCTCCCCTGGTAATCTTCAGACGGCCTCCTTCCTTCTTTTTCCATCTTTTTCTATGCGAAAATATATCCACCATAACATCCCCGCTCTAGAACCCTGGTATTATTCCTTATCACTACCTCATATTTTCGAGGCTATAGAGCAGGTATTTACGGTGGATATATGTTTCGACAGAAAAATAAGGTTTTTGATTTTTTTCGCCTGGAAAGAACTTAATTAGAAAGTATTCAATTCGTTAGTAGGCGAGGGGAAGGGATGAAGCTAGTCAGTGATCTAGCTGAAAGGGCTGGTATACCGGCTGTTTTAACGGAACGGGCGAGCTGTTATGCCAGCTAGTCTGTTAGAGGGTGTAAAAGGGAGGAGGGTATATGAGTTACCAGAATATGTATGTTTAAAAAAATTAATTTTCTTCAATCTTGTGCAGACTATAATTTACAAAAAACATAAATTATCAAAATATAATATCAATCATATTAATTTATTTCTGTCTGGATATTTTGGTTTCATTGGATGTTTCGCCGGGCATAAGAACGTAAGTGTCAAAACTCGAATTTTATGGAGGACAAAAAAAAACATCATGAAAGATGCAACTACCTCCTGGTAAAATCCTTTTTTTCAATCTATGAAAAAAAGATTAGTACTATGGAGGTATTAATTATGCTTATTAAATAGTGAAAAAAAACAATTAAGAAAATCATCACCTTACAAAAAAAAAACCAAGAACGGATTTTGACCCACACTTAAGTCGAATCCGACTATTATCATTTACTCTATTTTTAGTCAATAAAACAAATTTCTGAAAATTTTCCACTTAGGGTAAGGGGGTGGGGGCAGCGGCTACCATTTAATATTCAATAATTTTTTTAAAGTTAATAAGATGTTGAATTGATCCATGTTTTTCTGATTTCGAGTTCTACATTATTGTATATCATATTTCTATAAGTATTAATCACATGAAAAAACAATGATTTGGTAATTTAATTATTTCTAAAATGTTGTATTTCGACGGCTTTGACCCTCACCTTAGGGCAGAGCCGTCTGCAGCTTTTTATGAAAATCAATACACTTAAAGATAAGAAAATGTGATGGTTTGCTTCTGTGGTATTTTATGTACTGGAAAAATTACGTTTCAAGATATCCAACAAGAATAATAATTTATTTGAAATAAAAATAGAGAAAGCTGTAATGTAACCTCTTATTCGTTGACATTCTACTAGAAACAGACTTTACGCAATGTTTCTACTGTACTAATACAAGAAAACTGCATACCGACCGGATTGATAATAATAATATATAATCATGAACATAGGAAACACGGGACTAGGCATGCCATCCTAACTTGGGCGAGCGGGGTTGAATCCACGGGAGGGGGAGAATTCCATGAGTGGGGAGAGCCGCCATCTTACGATGTGCCATTTGATTATGCGCACGAGCATTTTTGTCGACAAACTGTGCATGAAAATATAAACATGTAGGCGCTGCCATATTTGTTGCCGGACATCAAAAGGTGGCGTACCTCCCCCCTCATTGCATCACCCCCGCAATGGCATGCCTAGTCCCTTGTTTCCTATGTCCATGTATATAATAATTTCTTCCATGTAGCCCACAAGATAAGTTGCTGTTCTACATTGCCGATCATTTATCGGCGAAACTTGTGACACGCGTATCACCTAAGCACTTGTAAATATTATTTTCTTCGAGCCTGCCCCCTCGCCAAGCCTCACTTATTTATGAGATTTATTATATTTTGGACTTGAATTACGTCTATCTAATATAATTAGATTGTGTGATATTGTTTTCTCCTGCAAAATATTGAATTTTTATACTAGAAGTATTGTCAATAAAGTTTAAGACTTTATAGTTCTGTCAGCGAAACTTCCATTCTTTTGTAGTAAAAACTGTTTTTTGTATTATTTTTATTTTTCAACGCCCATTTTCAAGATTTTAGTAGATAATACAATCTCTCTGATAAAATAGATGTATTTAAAGCAAAGTGGAACGAAAATTGTTAAATGATAGCCATGCTATAAAGAAAATCACCATTACCTCACGGTTTGACGTTGCCCCCCCCCCCCCTCCAATCTTACCCTCTGCCCTTTTTCCCCGGCACACTTAATTGTATTCTTCGCGATCGCATGCATAAATTTTAATATAAATACAGTTATAGATACAGAAATTAAAATGATAAAAATACCCAAAACTTTTGATATATGATATATTTCGAAATTCATTAAAAATATTTTGCTTTAAAATTAAACAGAGTAGGCCGCATGGTTGGACTGCATTGCTGAATCAGTGGTGATAGCTAAAAACGATGGTTAAACCAGGAGAATGCGCATATCCCCTGTCTGAGAACATAGGTATTAATTTATATCGTCTCGGATGAAATCCCACCACTAATACTCAGCGTAGGGGAAATTTTCAGACTGCGCGCTAATTGGCTTGCTAGTCACGTGGTACTACGAAGTGGTGGATGCCATGGCGTAATAATAAGGAGACAGATTATGCTGTCCAAAGCGTCTCGAGTTTTGACTGCGCTAACGGCACATCTATTGCTAGACTTAGGGGTTTAAACCCAATGCTCACAAGGAAGGCGACATGCGCAATGTGGTTCGCTATCTCCTTTTCTCCCGAAAGAAATCTGCGAGTGAGTGCCGTGTTGAATGACAACTAAAAACTGAAGTTATGTTCCTTTAAATATTGTCAATTGAGTAGGTGAAAACATAGTTATTCTTTTTGTTCCAATAGGATATTTGGCGCTTTGGAAAACAATACGCCATTTTTCCTCGCGAGATTTTTAATTTTCAAAATTCCAACGGTGAAGCTTACTTGACTTTGCAAAAACTTTTGCAAAAAATTGATACAACCTCAATTTCTACCGTTGTTGTGGTTGTTAAGCACTGGCACTCTTTCGCATACTTCTCCTGGGAGAGAAGGAGATAGCAAATCACAGTGCGCATGTCCCATTCCTTCTGAGCATTGGGAAGTCGGCCAATAAATGTACAGTTACCGCAGTCTGAACGTATGTACGGAAATCGGTCTTCTTATTATTACTCCATGGTGGATGCTGAGCAGATATAAATGAGAGGGGATATAAACGTAGTTCCAGCTTATTTTACTATGCTAACTTCAGATTTAAAAGGGGTACGTACTAGAAAATTTAAACATTGCATTCTTTTAATTACTTGAAACAAATAGAAAACATTGTATACTAACAAAATTTGATTCTCACTTCGTTCCTTTAGTCCAAAAAGCTGTACTAAAACGTCGCTTAGTAAAATAAAATGAAATGTGACATTAGAATAGAGCCGCCGAAGACTATATTTTGGAGCACTTTTTCCATATCGAAAACTAGATTTGAAACGATACTTTTTTCTTTTTTTTCGACGCCGGACTTGACGTAGGCTGAACTGGAGCAGCAAGCTTAGTGGCACTTAATCGGTTTAATGGTTCGAGGGGTATACGGAAAGGTTCATAGTCTATATCGAAAACGGAAATAAAATCCGGGTTGTATGGCGTGAAGAAAACATCATCCAGAACATCCATTTTGGGTAGTGAAATATATTTGTAGGCATAGTCACCATCTATTCGTATTTTAATTCTTCTGACAGCCAATCCTAGATCGGGTATAGGATGTACAAACGGACATAATTGCCATTTTCCAGGTTCTATTTCTTCCATATAACCAATTACATACACTTCACCCATTTCTTCCTCCTGTATTCCTACTCTGACAATACCGTAATCTATACTTCTTGTTAGGAGTTTTCCTTTATATTGACGACTGAGGTAAAAACGGGCAGAAAGTTTAGGGTGTCCAACGAACATCTGCGGTTGTATTTTGCGTTTCTTAAAAAAGCCAAATAATGATTCTGCAAATAAAATATAAGTAGGAAATTAATTATTATATTAACTAATGAAATTATCTACAGAAATATAATTTTTAATTCACAAAAATTTTATCATTAGAATAACGAAAGGAAATTAAAATCTGTATTTAATAATCTGACGCTCCAGTATACAATTAAAAATAGGTTTCAGGAAGCGATTCTTCTACAAATGCGCTCATTTACAGAAAACAAAAGAATTTTCACGTCTTGAAAATTGACCACAAGATAGTGGTCTTAACGCTTTGCGCAGTGGTGAAAAAAATATTTTAATCTCAAAACCGTGTTCAATTTCAGAGCACTATTTTTCTCTTTAGGAATCTTTAATTATTCTTTTATTATTTTGAATCGAATTAAAAATATTTTCACATCCCAATGCAATTCATGTTGAACAGACTTTGGTTTCACATCTGAATTATTTATATTAAATTTAAAACTTTAAACCCATGACCATTATCGAGAACGAAAGGACTTGCTTGAATTTAATGTATGAAAATTTGAAATCGATTACAAAAAGTTTTTCAAAATTTATGAAATTCTGGTAACCGTCTTTTATTTTAATAATTGAGCTTTTTTCGATTTTAATTTTTAAATTCTATCAATTGATTGCATAAAACTACATAATAATATAAATAATGCACAGTTGTAAAATATTTAATATTTGAGTACATATAAAAAAGGTCCAAAATTGCATAGAAAAATGATATATTTTTCTTAAAAAAATTATATATAGAGTTCAGTGAACTCCTACGAAGACCCATAAGTTGGTATAAAAGCATTTGCTTCAGAAATTGAGATGATTAAATAAATTTCTTTAAAAATTATTATTGTTAATTGAAATTTTATCTTAGAATTGAGTTACAAAGTCGCAGTTCATTTTTTAATTTTTCAAGCTGCTCTTAAGTTTTTAATTGAATGAAAGTAATAACCAATTAAAGGTGTTACAAATTACTGTGCAGACAAGAGATTATTATTTGCAATAATATTCTCTTTAAATAATGTTGAAAAATTGCTTTTTTTTTAAATCTTGAAACTGTTTGTTCCTTTTTTATTAAGCAACGGGAAAATTAGTGCAAATTGACAAACATAATTTTTAAAATAATTTATTATTGCTTATAACTGTCTTTTTTTAGAGTAGTGTAACAAGGGTGGAGGTTTTTCTTAAATCTCTCATTTTCTTCGACGTTATGGTTATGAACAAATAATAAATAAACACAAAAAAAGCAACTTTTATGATGGTTTTCCATTTTTTGGAAGTTAAAAAAATGAATCTGTTTAATGATTTATTTTATAAGTGAAACAGTCCTAAACAATAATACATTGTTTAAATAAATATATTAATTGATTTGCAATAATTATTACCTCACTTTTAGCGAAAGTTAGATAAAAAGATACAAATTTTTTAATAAAAATGAAAGTTTCTAGCCCTTTTCAAAGATAATATTATTGAAATTAACATACATTTTTTGAATAATATTTTATGTATCTTGCAAGGACTGTAATTCTACGACGTAAAACGCAGACAAAAATTATAAAATAAAAAATATATATTTTAAACATTGCTATTGAAAAAATTAGTAAAACATAAAAATGGTTTGTTCAAAGAATCAATTTAGTTAGATTTGTTTAATTATTAATTATATATATATATGTAAGAAAAGTACAAAAATTTTCCAACTTCAAAAAAAAAGCCACAACTTTTAAGTAGAGCCGTAACTAGCATGGTAACTAAGCAAATTGTATTAAAAAATATCGACTTCAGAAAATATTCTTCTGCAAATAACACTTATAATTAAAAATCGCCTACTTTCATCGTTAGAATAATACGTGGCTTTAAAAACTTAACATTTAATGTTATTGAATGTTATTGAAAATTTATGTTTATATTTATGAAGTGAAAAAATATTAATGCGAAGCAAAATTTTTCAGAAAGCAAAATTGTAAATAAAATTTCAGTAGGGTCGGCACAAAAACGATATTTATTGGTTAAAAAAGTTTTGTAATATGCATTTGTTTATAGAATGAACGAATATTACAATTTCTTTATAACAATTAACTGTGAGATTTAACAATTTTTTAGCTTTCAAAAGTTTCTATAAATTTTTTATCTTTCATAAATCCCAGGGACTAAAGTATAACAAAAAATTTGTGTCGAAAACAAAAAATGAAATAAAAATCAACATTTTTTTCGCTGCTTGCATTAACATAAAAATAAAATAAACAAAAAAAGAATAAAAAAACGACTTACCATTCACAAAAAAAATTTAGCCTTGAATTTTTCAACAATAAAAATTTAATACTTTTGAACAAAAATTAAACTTTTTTCTAATTTTCCCCTTAAATTGTTGAAGAATTAGTAATTCTAATAGGAAATCATCTAGAGTTTTAATATCTTGATAAAAAATAATTAATGCCAACAAGTGTGAAACATTGGCTCAAAAATTTTGAAAAGCGTACATCTACTATTACTAATATTGTTCATGCTTTGTAAGCACTTTTATCTCTCTATTTATAACAAATGTTATAAATGAGCTCATCAATGAACATAATCGATTTTTTAAAATTTCTGTATCAATCTTAAAAACAAAAAGAGTTTTCATTCTTTTATTATTTATTTATTTATATTTGGTTTTCTTTACTGAATTAGTAAATACATTTATTAACCAAATAACTGTTTTTCTTACTAAAGTTTAGGAGCCCAAATTTCGCTAATCGAATTTGTAAAATTTCACCAGTGAGTAGTTCAGTTTTAGTAATTCATATGCTTATTTAAAATGATGTTTATTCTATGGAAAATTAGAGAAATGTAAAACCTATAAAAAATTTAAAAATTGAAAATTCGTATGTGCTTCACTTCTTTTAAAAAATCAGAGGGAACAACTTGAAAATTAAAATAGACTAGGTCAAGTGAACTATATATCAGTATGGCCTTATTATTGTTTCAACAGAGTTCAGAATGTTACACTAAGACTTCGTTAAATTAAACTGTTCCACTCTCAAGTTTTTCATGTTTATAGCGTTTCTTAAATTATAATATAAAGTCCTGAATAATTTGTTTACCAAAAAATTAGTTTTCCACCATTAAATTATCTTAATAAACCAAAAAAGTACATTTCTACTAATTTGTAGTGGCTTACTGTTTAGTTTTTACTAATCAAATCTTTGTAATTTTGCCAGTTATTAGTTTAATTTGATTAGTTTATTGTTCAACAATATGCTTTTTATCATAGAAAAGCATAGAAAATGTTTTTATATAACATACGTTTTTGTGTATTTCTTACCCTTTAACTATTGACAACAATTTTTCAGGATTAAAAAATCGTAATGTACGACAATCTCAATTTTTCTTTAAATTTGATGCATTTAACTTCTAAATATTTTTCTATAAATCTAAAAAAATCAGATGAGTATTTTGTTACATAGAGAAAAAATCTATTGGGATATGGCCGTAGACCAATAAAAACATGTTTTTTTGTAATCCACTGTTGTTTGAAAAGACTAATAGTAAAAACGGGAATTAAAAAAAAACGCATACATATTTGGGTGGCTAATTTTGTTTAAGTTTCCATGCATATTGTCCAAGTGCAAGTTTTTTGCAACATATTCAGGGAAAATGTTGACACTAGTTGGCATAGATCCTTTTTTTTCTCTCTGAATGTGTAATTCTTTAAAAACAATTTTTGTTGTTTTCCGTTGAAAAATTCCAGGCTACATTTTTCAGAATATGGTGAGAATCAATTTTTAAATTTTCTGTTTATAGTTAGAAATAATGCTAAAAACTTTTAAAATTGTTTATTTAACAGTAGTTATTTTAAAGTTTAGTGTTTCCTTTCTCCTTAGCGAGAAGTTATAATTTTTATTGAATCCTAATAATAATCAAGGCGTCATTTTATGCTTCAAAGGATCCTCTAAATTTATATTTGGTTTTATTTTATTTGAATGATGATTTGAGAAACACTACCATCATTATTGTTATAGAAAATCGTAGTTAACATTTTAATTAACACTAAACAAATAGAATTGTGAAGAGTTCTTAAAAAAATAAAATGAGTCCTTTATCATTAGGATTGAATGAAAATTCTATCTTTTCCCTAAAGACAACGAAAAAGATAAACTAAATAAATACTGTTAAATTAACCATTTTAACCTAAATTATTTTTTTCTGAAGTGTGCTTTGAAGCCTCCATAAAAATTTACAGAAATTAATAACATATTTTTTTTCGATTTTATAAATAATTTCAAAGATAGGCGACTTTTTAGATTGAGTGTACGTAGTGTATATCTTTAAAAAGCGGAATATGTAAGAACGCCGAAAATATCTATTGAGAAGAAAGTCACTCTTTCCTGATTTCTTGGCCTTACCTGAAGTAACATTTGTTCTGAGTTGGTTCTTTTGTAACAATTCGCAAACTTTTAAATATTTTTACAGGAAATTGTTTGTTTTTCGCTAATAAATTAATAATAATTTCGAATAATAGAACTATTAGCTTTTTTAATTAGTAGAGTTTCACTAACTACTTATTGAAATTTCAAGAATATATCTAGATGGAAACAGTACAGTTAGAACGGAAGTTTGAACATAGTTAGAAGCAGATATTTTGATTTGAACGATTTAAAAAAAGAAATATATATATAGTGCAATAAAAATGTATTTCAAATTATTAATATTATTATATTTACCAACAGGATTAAGGAGTTCCATCATAATGAAACAGAGAACAGCAATCGCTGCCCTCATTTCCTTCAAATAAAAACTGTTGTTGTTACTACACTCGCCACTTTTTTCAGTGCAAGACTCTGTAAATAATTAAAGTTTCATCAAATTTTAAGTATACTTCAGTTGTCTCAAATAATTTTTAATATAAATTGTTTGAGCTTACTGAATCTATTTTTTGAATTGCGGGCTAGAATGACGAAGAAAGCTCCAGTTGTTTCCCTATTTTATCACTATATACTTCCCAGAATGTACCACAAAAACGCTTCTGACTTATCATGTTTTTATATCCAATCGAGATCAGAGAAATTACACACTGCAAAGCGGAACGAGGACTAGTTAATATTGTTGAAAATCACGAAAATATATTTTTTGTCCGAACAAACATTTAAATGGTATTGTATGTTTTAATATGAAAAATTTTGAAACTGAAAATATATTCTTTAAAGTTAGAGAATAAGTTGTGAATATTTTCAAAGTAAGTCTTTGTCTACTTTAAGGTACACAAATATTGATATCACTAATAGTGAGAAGCCTAGTTTCGGTAGCCGGGAATACAGACTTTTTTTTAAACTTGATATTTAGGCTCTAGAACCTGTCAAATATTTTGAAAAATTTAAATTCTTCTATATCTATATGCAAATATAACACAGTTGTACGTTTACGAAATACTTTCTTCTTGAAAAACCATATGCACCTTTTCAAATTAATTTTTGCAAAGTTTCTTCAAAATCTATTAATTAACTTGGGATTTTTTTTCATCCTTCTGTTTAAGCAGTTTTCGATGCTGAAAGGTTCTAAAGAACTTTAAATGAGCGAGTCTAACTCAGGAGAAGAAATAAAGACAAGAAAAAAATTTGTTATTTCAAATATAAACAATTTATTTGCTTGTCGCTTACATATCGCGTATCTTCCCAGACATTCCTACTGTTTTAGGATAAAGTAAGATGCTATGGTCTATGGCTTCTTGTACAAAATAGAGTGATCTCTAATATTCGCTTTTCAACAATGGTGACTACTTATGACTCATAACCCGGTAATAAGAGTAGAATAGAGAAAAATTAATATTTTCAGATTTCAGCGCAAAAGTGAACATTATTCTATTCTTTTGAATGCTCAATTTTTCCATCTGTCTAAAATGTCACAATAAGAATAAGATACCTCCTAAACTCATTCACTTCTATTTTCATAGCGATCGCCATACAGTTTTCTATTCTCCCAAAGAGAACGTGTTTTCAATATATTTAATTCTTTCCAATTGTACCAGTAACGCACCTCACAGAGATAATTCTTATTCCTCAGAAGTGATCATATTTCAATTTTATTTAATTCCCTTTAATAAGTTTACAAAATATGTGTAATAAGTTGTTTTAATTCCTTCATGTGGAATGTAAATTCTCAAATTTTACTTCTCACCAATTCAACTCTGCCTCTCTAGAGTTAAAATTATTTAAATTCACACATTTGCATAGATTTCTTTGTTGCCTTTATTTTGCCGTTTAAATAAATTATTAAAATATAAATGAATATAAATTTGAATATTTTTGGAATTTAGAAGTAATAAAAAGATTTAATAATCAAAAATAGGTTAAATAAATGCTTTCGTTAAATCTAACTAAGTCGATTGAGAGGAATAGGATACAAATTCTTAATTTTTCTGAATTCAAGGCTCGTGACCGGGAAGTGACTCCAGAGAGTCAGCGCGGTTCTCTAGCTTTTCGGTCCAGCGAGGATAAAGATCTACTCGAGCTGTTCCTTACACGGCTAAGAATTCTATCAAGTGTTTTATACTTGTAGATTTTCCTGTTCAAAGCAGACAAATGCTAGTTTGAGGATAAAAGCAACTCAAAGAACACAATTTGAATACTTTTTTCCTTGTAAGGAACCCTTCGGCTAGTTCACGCAGCTAAGTCCCTAAAATCTCTTTGAATGAGACAGAGCGCCTTGATTCTGACCTATTACATCAGAGCAGAATGGTGTAACCACTCTGTCCATGCCAAGGAGTCAGAATCGAGATCTCACTAACGCCAGGAGCTAAGAATACAATTCCTAGCCCCGCGTCCAGGGGCCTATTTCATAAAACCTTCAAGTTATAATTTACAAGTACAATTCTAGAGAACTGTAACTTGTATTACAAGTGGGCGTTTCATAAAGTTATTGGTACTTTTTACAAGCCACAAGTGCGGCGACTCCTTTTACAAGTAATATCGCGCAGTTTTACAAGTGTTCTGTTTCATAAAGGTTTCTTCTTGTAAGTAGCACTTGTGATTTGTAGAAAAATTTCGGAGGGTCTTTGAGGTTAGGTAAAAGTGTTAAGAGTAAATACAAGTTATATTTTAAGGAATTTTACTGAAATTTCTGACAGTGAAAATTGTGTTATGGATTAAGTGAAGAAGCACTTATTAAAGTTCCGGTATAGTTATCGGATATTCTGAAGTCGATTAAGAATTACGTGCGGTAAAAGAATTGTATATATTTATAGGTTAGGATAGGCTAGAAAGCGTGTATTTTGTAAAACACTGATCTTTTTCGCCTTTGTTATTTCCTTCGACGCCATGACACAAAAATTATCTTCTTTAAGAATTAATCGCCGATACAGCAACATGAACAGTATGGTATTACGGGTTGCCTGCTATAAGGTAGATGGTCGTTACCTTACACATGGTCGTTACCTTTTATTTTTTATTTTCTTAACGGTTACAAATGCGAGTTATATGTAATATACCGGGTGGGCTATTTTAATTGATGCACACAAATATCTCTTGTTGACAAGCCAGATACGAAAAAAAATTCTGCACAGAAGTTGTTTAGGTCAATGAGAGCCATCTGAGTGTAATAATAACTAACACCTTAAGACAATGTTCAAAGGAATTTAAAGGCCAAACTCAGTTATATTTATGGATACACCGATTTTTAACACCAGATTCAGAAAGGGCGAAAAATTTTACTTTTGAAAAGATAGTTTTTAATTTGTCAAAGTGATCTTCAGAAGATCAATGTTAAATGTTTAATAATCGTCCAGAAGCTGTTTTCTTTTAACTTTTGAGGGCAAAAAAATGTTTGAGTAGGCTTGCGGGGCATCGAAAATAATCATCTTGATCTTTAGGCAAGGGAATTAACGTTAAACAAGCACCCCAAAGGAAACGGAACTTACAACGCCCAGGTCTTTGTTTCTGAGTAACGCTAAAAGTATGATTACGGACGAAAGTAAGGTTGACCTTCAAATGACCTTTAAAGTTGACTTTGAGCACGTTTTCCCGTAAATCGTTAAAAGTTTTAAGAAAAAAGCTTCTGGACCATTTCCCACATTTGAGCTTGTCCTTCTGAAAATCACTCTAACAAATTAAAGAAAATTTTTTCGGGCGTAAAATTTCCTGCTCTTTACGAACCCGGTGTCAAAAATAGGGGTATGTATTTGAAAAACTGACTTTGACCTTCAAATTACCTTGAAAATTGACCTAAAGGTCACAGTATGAACAACAGTTAAATTGGAAGTAAAAATAACAAGTTTGATGGCGAGTCATCTAAAATTGTTGGCATTATACAGATTCGAGTTGCGACTTTTTCTTATTTGCCTTTTTACATTCTCATTAGAGAATTTATTAAATTTGTTTAAAATTTTACCCCTCCTCGTTTTTTTTTCAAATTTATACGTTTCGATACTCTATGAATAGAAAAAAAAAGTTTTTACGAGTGTTCCCTTCTGTCTGTATGTCTGTCTGTAGGTATGTCTGTATATCCTTATGTATGGCTGACTATCTGTGAGGGCGATGACATTTGAAAAAATGAATCTATTAAATTGTCCTTTGATACAATCGTTTAGTGTCGAAAAATGAATGTCAAGTTCCTTAGCCAGCCATTTTGGCTAAAAATTCAAAAGGTGAGCGCATTTTGAAAACTTTCGAGACATCTTTCACGAGATAAATAAATAGCATAAATAGCTTTAAAAATGTAAAAAATTAAATTTGGAGAAAAACGAACGAAAAATTTTAAAATTATACAACAATATTTTAAATAATACAATTTTTCTCCTAATGTATATCAAGAAATTTATTTTCGGCCACTTCACGCTAACCTGCAAATTTGTGGTTTGAATCGTAAAAAATTACATTGAACATTAACGAATTCAATTTATGGAAAAACAACACAAGTTGCAATCACGTGTTCAGCAACAAAATTGTTATTTTTTGGTATATGATGCGCATTTTTTCATTTTAAAAATAAGACCATGAAAATACGAATTTTTCAATACCAATTCCTATTATGAATTGTAATAATATCTATCTTTCTGCGGCTAAAAATGCGTCAAATTTAATTTTTATAAGTTTTCAGGAGCAATAAATTTAATATAAATATATTATAAATTTACAAAATTTGTCACAACATAACGTTAGGCTCATTCTTATCCAAAAAAATCGAGTACGAAGCACGAGATATATGAAGCGAATACGTTCGTTAAAGCCGAAGGAGCTTTAAGAAAAGAGAATTCATAATCAGAAAATTACATTTTGCAAAGTGTTGAGCTTCAAGTATAAACAGCTTTTGCACAAATGTAGGGAAAATACAAAGACCTACTTGCCTGACTGGAATCGTCGCGACCCCGTCAACAAAAGGCGTTATAAAACATAAAATATTTTCAATTTTTGAAGGAATATTTTTTAAGAACTTATTCAAGGCTAACTTTGATCACTTTGAATGATCATATAGTTTATATAGTCAAATATTAATTTTAAGTATACTAAAAAAATGGTTGAAGTTAAAGCATGGAGGTATTTAAGTTGAGGCCATGCAACGAGTATAACAGCTAGTCAAGTCAGCCCTAAGATCAATATTTTTTCACCCATACCGAAAAATAAAAGCTTAAATAACGCAGAAATTTTTTTCGGGAAATGTTAATAAATATTAAAGGATCGTTTGTGGCCTTGCAAAGAGTTGGTTGAAGGAAAAAGTTTATTTACGAAAATAATTATTATCCACGGACGCATTTAAGCTTTACAGCAGAAGTTTGACATCTCACTTTCTCTGTCGGTAATCATGCAAACAACATCGAAGTTCGAATTTGTTTACTCGCTGTAATAGTGCTGCTTTGACACAGCTGATACGTATGTAAAAACAAATTTGTTTATTTGCATTTAAAGTGCAAACATTAGTTTTTGGATTATTTGTGTATAATGTTCGTGAGCGATTTCTGTTTCTTTGCCTCACTTTGATAAATATAAGCCTCATAACGAGCCCATTAACAACATTAATAATTGCTTGTAGGGTTTTACAGCACGGTCGGTATTGCTCGAAAATAGCAACAAAAAGACTTTTTTCGCAATTCTAATTATTTAGGGCCAGAGACGCATTCCTGCATACCTTCTATTTAGCGTGCTACAATTTTCGCACAATATCTCATTTCGTGTGGACATAAGTTGAGAAAGAAAAGTACCGATCCAACTTCAACTTTTATTTTCTTCGAAATTTTTTGTTTTCAAAGATTCCACCGGAACAAAGCAGAAACATGGACTTTATTACCTCCTTTTTCGTTTTTCAAACTTTCAGAGCGATACCTTATTTCCTTTAGACGTAAGTTGCGAAAGAAAAATTGAGGGCTAGGTTTGGTCACGTGACTTTTTAACAACAACAAATAGCAAGCAGGGAGTTTGACTTACTTCTATGTGGAACAGGACTATGGTTGGTTGGTTGTTTGTAATTTGGGCGGGCGCCATAAAGCACCCCCTGGCGATCAAGGTACAAAGCTTATTGTGGCGCACTCATGTTTAGTCTCAAGGCAGTACTTCGAATCCAGCTATCCTCGTCGAGTGTTTTTGGATTTCGGCGGCTTTTCGTTGTCACCAACATTCTGAGACTATACCTTTCAGGTGCCAGGCCTACCCATTGCACAGCAAGGGGCGTCTTTCCTTGTCACTCGTAAAAAAAAGTGATCCTCGCCAGCTATTCAATCCGCAAGCCTCTCGAGGAGGCTAGGATGGGGGAAAGATCCCTCTGAGGTCATCAGTTAGACGCACAGATTAGAAGCACTGTTCTGGTGTGTTATATAAGTCTATGTGTGTGTATGTCCATTACTCGAAAGCGTCCAGCGACCATCCCGCTTTGTTGTCCCGTACGGATCCTCCAGGTGCAAGGAGATTGCTACAGGTACCTACAGATACCTACAGTTCAAGGTCGGTTCCGAACCACTGAAGCCCCGGTAGAAGTAGAGAAAAAAATTGCATTGGTACCGGATCAGGGATCGAACCCCAGACCTCCCCCTAATGCCAAAGCCCTACTTGGAGAAGCTTGACTTGGGGCGGACAGCTTAGTGTACTGTCTTAGTTTGAACGACACAAGGGGCCTACGTGAAACTTGGATGTTTAATTTAAAAAGGCGTATTTTGATTCGTATATAATCGCCTGTTGATTTTAGCGAAACAACAACAAACGGATTCAATGGACAGTCTTTGTTTCTAGCATCTTCGACATATACAATGACGTACTCGTCACCATTTATCTCCATTACTTCTACATACACCCGGCCTGGGTTTAAGAAGCTTAATACAACTCATCCTCAAGGACTCTTCATATTAGGAGTAGCGGAAAGTTTAGGGAAATTTTACAACTTGGCCTTTGATATTTCGATTTTAGTTAATGAGCGTTTCTTAATGAGGCTAAGCATTGATTCTGCAAAAATAATATAAGTAGAAAATTAATTTTTCTGTTAAGTAATGAAATATTGTAGCAAATCATTATTTTTAGTTTAAAAATAAATGTGCTAATTATATTTTAGAAGAAAAGAAAAATCTGCCCGTGACGGTATCGTTGAACACTCTCAAATAATCGGTGAATCATTTTCCCATAATTTAGGATTTTATACGCCTCTGCGGAAAATTGTACACTTGAACGCAAAACATACGATAAGATCGGGAATGAGAAACACCACAGATAACCACTTGAAAGAGGCTGCCACTCCTGCGACGTTTAGATTTCGGTGGTATTGCGTGAGAACGCATACAGGTCTAGTACGCGCAAGCGCACGTCGAATTCAAAGCAGCGCGCACTTTCTCGCGCGTGAGTCTCAAATAGGGCGGGGGTGGAGGGCAAAAAAATTCTGCTCGCGCATTTGGAGTCGGGAGGCTTGTATCTGTAGAGCACTCGTATCTTCGGACTTCAAGTGTATATTAATTTGTGAGAGTGAAACAAACTATTTAAAAACTGTTCTGTATACTTATTTGAATACAGTCTAGTAAATCTCATCGAAAATTGAGGTTTTTCGTAGAATATTGCCAAGATTTATACAAAATCAGTAATATTTCTTTCGTTCCGATCAACCTCAAATTATAATAGAAAGTATCTTAAATTCAAAATAATATTTAAAGAGCATTTATTTTAAAATTGACTTATATGCAAAACAGCAAAAAATGTCCATATCTTGAAAATTATGCACGCGACTTTGTGCAATTTTAGCGTACTAATTTTTCCTTTCGGAATTTAGAAAAATTCTTTGAAACTGAATTTAAAATATTCACTACTTTTCCTCAATTCTTGGTAAACTGAACTTAATTTCATATTTATTAATTATACTAAATACAACATTTTTTCCCCAGACTATTAACGAGAAAAACCCTTGACGAGAAAGACCCTTGCAGAAATATAAATATGGACCTAGTAAGGCATACCCAATTTATTTCAATCTACTTCACTCCAATCCACACCAATCCATCCCAATTCAATCCACTTAACTTCAACCAACTCCAATCTAAAACATTTCAATAAAATTTATTTCAACCCACTCCGATTCAATTAATTCCATCCTAATACAACCAATTTATTCCAATCCAATCTACTCCAATCCAATTTAATTCAATCCACTCCATCCACTCGAACCCAATCCACTCTAAAACCATTATTCCAGTATTTCATTCTAAAACAATTCAACGAAAAAAAAGTCACAAAATTTTTTTAAATTTGTTTGTATATGCTTCGTAGTTTTCGTTTTATTCGTTTTATTCTACAAATATAGGAAACACCACTACCCACCAACTGTATTTTCGAGAGATTTGACACTCTTAAACATGTATTCTGAGGTTAGCTCGGGTTTACTATGATTTTCGGGGTCGCCGAATACAAATCTGGCGTCGATTTGACCTTCCAATGACTAATATTTATTTCGAATTTAAACCCATTCCCGATATCATTGACGCGCGAACAAGGGCATGTGGCTGCGCGCGAGGCAGTCGAAAGGGCGGTGTAGACGTCGAAAAAGCGCTGACTATTAGTCGCGAAAACCATACCTTCGCCGGTCCTATACTAATATTGAATTATATCAATTTAAAGCGTAGCTTCTAAAGAATAAGTAGGTTTTCTCAATTTTAAGAAATATTGAATAGGCTACAAATTATTAACGGTCAAAGTTGGTGAAAAATGTCGAATTTTCAACCTTTGAAAATTCATAACTTTTGAAATATGCATTTTACGAAAAAGTTACACGGAACATTTTCGTCTTAAAATATTATCTAAAAAAAATTGTCCAGATCGAAAAAGTCATTTTTTCATAATTTGTTTAAACAATTGCGATTTAAACAAAACGTACCACTTTTTCGAAAAAACGCCGGGTATATTCGGATTCAACGGCTCAAAATACATAAGAATCATACCTTTTTATCCTTGGACATATTATTGCATACGGCAGCATTGCCCGCTCCCCGACTAAAATGCTTGCGTTCCGATCCAAATGTTTTTCATTTCTCTGAACTTAGGAAAGAGAATCAACTTTAAGCTCACATTAAATGTAACAGTTTTTATTTGCCTTATAGGCCTTATTTTAAAAAAATATCGACGTCCTCGAATTTCATTGTTTCTTGATGTTGGGGGTAAATAGTCAGCTCTGGCCGCGGGTAGCAAGGCAAAGTCTCGACCGGGCTAGTTTTCCAAAATGGCGATGTACAATAGCAGCAAAGGTCAAAAAAAGTCGTCTTCTTATCGGAAGATCCCAGATGAGATTTATAACGTCAAAAATTTATTTGAACGTGTCGAACTAAATATTAAATATCGGCCTCGTGAGTTTTGCGATTTAGCATAGATGTTCCCTGTAGTAATAAATTGTGATAATCCTTGCTAAACCTTGTTGCTTATAGTGTTAGAAATGCTGCGCCATTTCGGAAATCTCACGTTAAAATTAATTAACCTGATAGGGACGAATATGTTGGTTATAATTACTAATCGTAGTGGCCATATCATATAAGTCGTCGGTCACTGGTCAAATATTTTGTTAAGTCCTGACTTTGTGGTTTTGAGAATTTGATTTAAAGATGAAGAATATTGGATGGTGGACCTAATTTAATGTTCAATTAGAATGTAAATTCACAAAATTTAAATTAGACCAAAATCCAAATTAAAAATATAATTTAACGTCTAATAATGAAATTGATACAAAATCCTGTTAAATAAAATAAGAATCCAACGACCAAATTTGGACCAGAAAGAATAAACAAAAACCAAAAATCTTATTGTAATTTACAATAATATTACAATAAGATTACAATAAGATTTTTGGTTTTTGTTTATTCATTGTGGTCCAAATTTGGTCGTTGGACTCTTGTTTTATTTAACAGGATTTTGCATCAATTTGATTATTGGACGTTGAATGGGATTCCTAATTTGGATTTTGGTCCAATTCTAATTTCGTAAATTTTGATTTAGCTGACTTAGATTGAAGGTCATTTCTATAATATTATGTTTTTTAATCAGATAGGAGTTAAACATGGTCCTTGAGGTGTTAAGAAAGGTGCAATTATGGTAGTATTCTTCATAAAAGATTTTTGATCGAATGTAGAAGAAACGATGTTTTACCTAGAAAAATTTTTTTTCCTGACTAACAAATTTCGAGATTTTTATTTTCACAGTAATTTTTCTAATAGAAAATTTGAACACACTTCAAACAATTTTAAATTTTACTACTAAATTTATTTATCAAAGATGTTTCAAATCATGTTAATTTTTGAAAGTCAAGAATTTCAAGTATAAGAAGTGAATCCGAAGTTTTTTTTACAACAAGATGAAGTAATTAATTTTTTTTAACATCAGATTCTCCTCAATCAAAGATTTTTAAGCAGCGATGTAAAACATGATAACAAACCTTCAAACTTAATTTATCAGCAAACTAGTGTTCAAGAACAAAATTTAAATTTACATTGGAGTTTTGAAGAAAGAGGTAAAAATCCTTGGTTCGTTAATTTGACAGATATTAAAATTTCTGATTCAGTCACAGATATTCTCAGATTAGGTCAAGGTTTTAGTAACCGTGTGATAAAAACTAAGGCAAAACAAATGATGGAAATAGTAAAAGATGTTGAATCAAATATATACAAAATTCCTATTTTGGATCAGCAGGATTTCCGAAACAAGGTGTTACACTTGTCAAAGATCTTTGTTGAGAAAAAAAGTTTGCATATCAATTATATTGATCGTAGAATTTCTGAAGGTTTCATGATGACGAAAAAGTTTCTCAGAAACAACCCTGATATGGTCTGTATGAATGCTGATAACGGCAATATTACTGTTTGCATGAAAAAATCGAATTATATCAGGGATATGGAGAATTTGCTTTCTGATAATAATAATTTTAAATTATCGCATGAAAATCCGTTAAAAAAATTAGAAAGAGACACTTTTAAGATACTTGACAACTGGAGAAAGAAAGGACTTCTGGGAAAGGATATAAGATGGACTGATATTAACACTGAAGACACAGTTCTTGCAAGATGTTATGGGTTGAGAAGGATTCACAAGGATGACTATCCCTTAAGAATAGTTATTTCAACTATTAATACTCCCAAGAAATTTTTAGAACAAAATTTTAATTTGATTCTCAAGGACTCTATCAAAACTTCTAAATATAATGTCAAAAATAGCTCGGAATTTCAAAAAAGTATCATTCAAAAAAATGTTCCGGATGACCATGTAATGATTTTTTGGGATGTTATTGCAATGTTTCCGAGTATACCCCTTGAATTAGTTAAAAAGGCAATTTCAAATAGATAGACTAATATAAAAACCCGTACTCGTTTATGTCAAAAACATTTTATTGAAGGGATAGTTTTGATTATGGAGTCAACTTATTTTAAATTTAATGGATCTTTCTATAGACAGAAGTATGTTACTCCCATAGGTTCAGTCATTTCTCCGAAATGTAAAGGAAGATTTGAAGTAAAGGAAGATTTGAAGGTTTTTGTTTTTGGGAAATTAGATTTTGTTTTGCCTTTTTATTTTCGGTTTGTCGACGATACCTTATTATGTGTTCCTCTGGAAAAGTTACAGATCGCCATTGATACTTTTAACAGTTTTCATCCAAAACTTCAATTTACTCATGAAATAGAACAGGATTATAAAATCAGTTTTTGGACATAGAAGTAATTAAAAGTTGAAATGGTAATATTATTACTAATTGGTACAGGAAAAGTACATATTCAGGTAGAGTTTTAAATTTTCTTTCTGCTCATCCCTTTCAAAACAAAATTGCAGTAATTAAAAACTTAGTTGACAGAGCTGTAGGTTTGTCCCGTTATTCATTTCACACAAGAAATTTGAATATTGTTAGAAATATTCTTTTTCTGAATCATTATCCAAAAAAGTTAATTAAGAAACATATTGCAATTAGAGTTCAACAAATAAAAAACAAAGAGATTAATAATTTGCTTGTAGATAATCAGAAAGAGTTAAAGGAATATAGTTCGTTAATACTTTTGTTCTTCCATTTTTTGTTCGAATTCTAAAACTATTGAACTTATGTTAAAAAAAAATTTTAATTCATACTATTTTCCGCATTCCATTTAAAATAAATTCGGTGATAAATTTTTGCAAAGATCCTTTAGATAATTTTGAAAAGCGTGGTGTTGTCTGTAAGATCACTTGCAGGATCGGTAAGATGAATTACGTGGGACAATCTGGCAGACTTCTTAATACTAGGATAGAGGAACAGAGGACAGAGGGAATTTGTGGAAATGCTTTATATTAAAAAACAAAAAAAGTTATCTATTAATTTAAAAACCGATTTGAATGGGTGAAATAAAAGTATGATAATATGATTAATTAAATATAACGTAGCTGTTTCATGAATTCTCTTTTTCTTTAACTTTCTCTATTTCTGATGTAATTGTGACAGATA
Organism: Belonocnema kinseyi; assembly: GCF_010883055.1. Classification (NCBI taxonomy): domain Eukaryota; kingdom Metazoa; phylum Arthropoda; class Insecta; order Hymenoptera; family Cynipidae; genus Belonocnema; species Belonocnema kinseyi. The sequence continues at coordinate 124,201,582 of NC_046659.1, read as the reverse complement.
TTTATATTGTGTTTACAACAGATTTGCCTGCCGACCCTTATTCGATTCTCAGGTATCAAAGAGAGAGCACCTGTTCGTGGGTGCAGTTAATTTCTACTACTTAAATTTCTCTTGCCTTGATAAGGGTACTGTAGGAGTGCCCAAACGCTGGTAATGCAAATTTATTTAAGTATGTTTTTTATTTTTATTTTATTGTAATTTTATGATAATAAAAATAAAAAAGACGAAAGAAAGAAAAAGAGATGAAAGGGGATGTGGTTGGCTGCCTTCTCGTTTTTCTTTCCTCTTTTTTATTTTTGTCCGAAAATTTTATTTTATTTTTTTTTTTTATATTACAATAAGATTTCTGGTTTTTGTTTATTTATTGTGGTCCAAATTTGGTCGTTAAATTCTTGTTTTATTTAACAGGATTTTGCATTAATTAAAATGTAGTCCTAAAGATGTATTCCTCAATTTTTAAGAATTCTTATTTTATATAATTTATTAATTATGCGCGTGAGGATGTAATTTCCATTAATAAAAGTTAACTGTATTATTTGTCAACCGTAAATTTACTATTAATTCTTTCAGAAAAAAACTCTGATCTGTCATCCTTGCTCAAACTTTTCCTAATCCTACCCCTCTCTGTGTTGAGCTAGTGGAGAATGAATTCAAAATTAATAATGGGTGTTGTAAAATAAATAAACTTATCACTTGACACATTTTGGCCGTTCAGGGTTTTCCCTTTATTGTCGTAAATGATCTAGTGTCCTTTAGGCAAAAACCTGAAGAGCATTTAAGAATTTAAATTATGAAAATACATAACAATGTTTTACATGAGCTATATAGCAATTTATCGTTTCGGTATGTATTCCTCAGGTCGGCGCCATTTTTCTACTTGCTTTCCGTTGACATCAAGGATTTTGGGTGCCCCCAAATCGAGGAGGTGCCCAACCTGATCCCCTGATTCCAAAGCACGACTCGATGATGCCCGACTTGGGCTGGCCGGTATAGTGAAGTGTCTAAGTTTGAATAGTTTGAGAGGTCTACGTGAAGATTTTTCGTCTACATTGAAAAGACGAATGGAATCCGGATTGTGTGGATTAGAGAAAAGAGTATTCAGAGGATCGTTTCTGTCTAGTGGAATATAATTCTCGGCATAGTTTGCTTCTACGCGTATTATGATTCTTTTATAATGATGACCTCCTGATTTTGGTGAAGGAATAACAAATGGATACAAAAGACTGTTTTTTTGTTTTGCATCTTCGACATATCCAATGACGTACACTACATCCTCTATCTCCATTATTTGCACGTAAACCGGGCCTGGTTCTATGGATCTTAGCACATCATTTCCTCTAGGACTCTTCACATAGAGAGTAGCGGCAAGTTTAGGCAGGTTTTCCAACTCGGTTTTTGACATTGGCTTTTTACTCAATGAAAGTTTCTTGAGGATGCTGAACATGGATTCTGAAGAAAATATATAAGTAGGAAATTAATTATTTAGGATTCCATATGGCTTCAGAAAAGTGTATATTAATTTGCAAGCAGTAAAAAGACTATTTAACAAAATTTCCGTACACTTATTTAAATATTTTATAGTAAATATTATGAAAAATTTGCTTTTTTAGTACACGCAAAGAAAGGTTCGGTTGCGGCAAACAGAAGTTGGGTTCTTCCAACTGAACTGTCGGGTTGCCTATGGACTGACCATACTCATGGGTTGCGGTAACCGAACTGGTTCAATTATACCAAGTTTGGTCACTTTAACCGAATAGTGCGGTTGAAGTAACCAAACTGCTCACTTAAGATCAGTACCCACAACCGAACTGTTCGCTTACACCAACCGAACTGTTCGGTTACACCAACCAAACCGATCGGTTACACCAAGCGAAATGTTCGCTTACACCAACCGAACTGTTCGGTTACGCCAACCGAACTGTTTAGTTACACCAACCGAACTGTTCGGTTACAGTAACCTAACAGTTCGATTGCAGTAATTGAACAGTTTGGTTACTACAACCGAGCTGTTCGGTTACATCAGTTAATCCCCCTTACCCTACATGCTATGGAAATTGATGGTAGCTTAAGGATATTAAACAATAAATACTCAAATAAAATTATTATGGAAATATATATAGTTTATTTCTAAGTCCTAATGGTACATTATGAACAATGATAAACATGTCAAGATTTTGTCCAAATGCGGGACATTAAAATATTCGTAACTTATCGAATAAAATCGCCATTCCTGCACACTATAAAACTTCGATTGTCAGTAAATCCACTGCACTTTCATTCACTTCACGAAACGCCTATGAAATTTTATGAAACACTGTCGCTGCGGTTTGGGAAGCGCATCATAACGGTAACAGCTCTTTCAGAACGCGAAAATTCTCGAGTTTGCGCAGTATGCGTAGGCTGGCAGACGAAAACGAAATAATGAAAATAAATTATACAAAACCATTAAATAAATATACAAAATAAATAAATAAATAATTTTTAATATTAATATTTGTATGGTATAATACTCTATAAATCTATAATATATTTTAATAAATGTCCAGCGCAGGCCAGAGCACTAGTGCGCATGCGTAGTGGAGTCAGCCGTAACCGAACTGTGCGGTTCGCGCAACCAAACTCTTCCAACCAAACAGATTCAGTCCTGATAACCAAACCGGTTCGGTTGCCACAAACTAACGTTTGGTTCAGACAACCGAAATACTGCCAACCGAACCCAGTACAGTCCGGACAACCAAACCATTTCTTTGCGTGTAGATTTTATCCAGGATTTATGCAAAATCGGTGATATTCATTTAGTTTTGATATATCTCAAATTATAATAATTTTTAAATCTAAAAACTGCACCTGCTCGCAGCAAAATCACGGTTAAATTTCATCCATAAACACGTCTCATAACCGTGAGATTAAATCTTCATCAAATCATGGTCAGCGGTAGTTGCCCGAAGGAGAGAAAAAAAATACCAGACCATACTTACGGAAATAACCACAATTGATCTGCTCGGGGATTTTGGCCTCGTCATATATTTTTATTGCAAACACAAATGCTTAGAATAAGGGCAGATTTGGCGTTTTTGGGAGGATTTAGAATGAACGAACTTGTTTGTTTATGGCTAAACATTTCGATTATGTTTTTGTACAATTTAAAATTGCATGTATTTTTAGACGAAACTTCTTTCAGGATTTTCGTGAATTGTCATTGGGATGAAAGTGACTTGAAAAATGTACGACCTCTCGTACAATATGATACAATATCATACATGTAATGAAATATGCTGCAATATAATACAAGATGGTACAAAATCGTGTATGTGATGGAATATGATACAGTAGTATAAACTATAATTTAATATAGTTTTTTTGTTCATTTTCTCATATTTCCTTAAAGAAAGGATCATGGAAAGTATATTTTTTCTCGTCTTTTACTTTTTTTGCTATTAATCGAAATGCTGTTAATTATTTTTTCAAGACTTTTCTCATTGTGAATTGATAAGAATACAAATGAAAAAGACAAGAGTAATAGAAAAGACAAGGGAGGATATTTGGTTGGTTGTCTTCTCATGATTCCTTCCTCTTTCTCATTTTCGTCAAAAATAAATTGTTTTCTTTTTTAGGAAAATTGTTATCTTTTTTCAAAATCTAATACAAAAATTTCATGCTGGTTGTCCAAATTCATTCTTTAGATTCTTGGTTTGACCCCTATAAAAAAATAACTCTTAAAGCACATGACCTTACTCTAAGATGTCTGATAGTCCCTTCGTTATGCTGGAAAATTTTTTCTTTTGCCGGTACAGGCAGAGAAGTTGATTGCCGATACTGACAGAAAACTTTTTTTCTGGCACTGGCAGGAAACTTTTTTTCCAATGAAGGCAGAGAATTTCTTTGCTGGCACCAACTAACTATCAACTCCAACTTTTTAAATAACATCCTTATATAGTTAGTATTTTTTGCGCTTATTAAAGTTCATTGCGGTTTTCTTAACTCAAATTATTTCTAATACCCAAAATACTACTCTCTACTGATAATTAGATGTTTTTGTAAATTTTATTAACATTTTATTATTGCTTCTAACAATTTTGTCTTACATTAGAATTAGAAAATCGCGTTTTTTTGCGATTTTTTCAACTTGTTTTCAACGTTTTAGTTTCATCAAGGCAATAGGCAATTCAATATAACAAAAATAATTACTTAAATAATTTATTATTTATAATAATAGTCTCTTGGAATAGTTCTAGAAATTTGCAGTTTTTTAAGCTCTCTATCCACTTTTCACTTAAATAGAGGTAATAATTAATTTAATTAAACAGCAGTAATTGTTCAAACAATCTAATCCTTTTTATAACTATCTTCTCCTACAGTTGACAGTTAAGTCCCCTACAGACAGTTTTAGGCATTTAAAAGATTTTTAGCGTTTCCTTGACTTTTTAGTTAGAAAAAATGATGAATAATAACATTAATATTATTCAAAACAGAAGGACCCTTAAGCACTATTTAAAGCAAAATTTATATTTAATAATTTCCCTATAAAAAATCTGAAGAATAGTCTAAATATCGCTTTCATTTAAAATATATTTATTTGCAAAAAAGAAAGAAATTGTTCCGAAATTAATTATTTTCGTTGTTTACTTATTGTTTCTTCATAACTAAAAAGCCAAAGTGAAGTTAAAAATTTCAGAATCAAAAGAAGGTTAGTAATAATTATTTAAAACAAGATAATTACAAACAAGTATAAATTATTGAAACAATTATGTTAGTTAACTTGCAATAATAATCGACAAGTAAAAAAGTTGGAGAAAAACTTCAACCTTCCATTATTATTCAAAGATATTACTATTGCAAATAATAATAATGCGTTTGAACAATTTTGATCAATTCTGGCCTCACTGCCATTAAAAAGTGAACAGAACGTTAAAAATTGCAGAAGAAAGCGCAACTGTTTGTGAATATTCTAAGAGGAACTTGTCAAAAATAATAATAAATCGTATAAAATCAATGTATGCAACAATCTAATGATTTAACGCTAAAAACACAAAACCCCTAAATTTTTACCCATGGGATATTTTTTGGACCCGACAAACAGACTTATGGGGAATATATATGTAATGTAACTGTTCATTTGTTTTTCATAGATATTTGTGATAAGAAATATTGAGCTTGAAATCGATTCACCTGATATTGACGATTTTTAATAAAATACGTGATAACATTCATGGGTTTCCGGAAACTCGCGCTCTAAAATATATTTACCTCGCACTTTGCGCTTAGTAATTTATTTACTACGCGCTACGCGCTCGATTTTTGTGCATAGACTTTTTAAAACTAGAGGTGAACGCATCGACAATAGTAATTTGGTGAATGTGAATTCTCTTTTGTTAAAGCTCCTTCGGCTTTAACAAACACATTCTGATCACGTACCTTGTGCTTCGCACTCGGGTTTATCTCTAAAATTTGATATCATTCCTATAAATATTGTTATTAAACGTTTTATTGCAACTTTTGTCGTTTTTCCACAAACTGAATTTCCTTATTCACAATGTTTTCTTCATGATTTGAACTTCACACATACGGTGTACTGAGCAGCCTTACAGTTTTTTTACTTCTAAATTATGCAAGTATGTATATTTTTTTTGCTTGTTCTCGAAAATCCATTAATATACTTGAGAATCTTTAAAATACTGTGAAATTGTTGCATGAAAAAGTGTAACTTTTGGATTTTCCATTATTTATTATGTTTTTAAAATTTTAGTCTTGGTTCATTTTCGTATAATTTTTGGAATTTTGTGAATGCTATGTTTAAAATGACTGGCTAACAAACTTAACCTTTAGTTTAGGAAACTAAAAGAGTGTATCAGAGGCCAATCTAATAAAATGATTTTTTTGAAAGTTATCGTGCTGACAGGCAGACAGTTATAAATACATACTGAAAAACCGACAGACACGGTCGTAAAATCCTTTTTTTTGATTTAGGGGATCTCAAAACGTGGAGATCAAAAACTGGGGGGAGGGCGGTTTGTCAAATTTTACAGATATCTAATACCTTCTCTGATGAGAATGTAAAAAAACCATTGATTAACTTTCGTTTGCTCTGCTTTCGGTGGAAAAATCTTATTTATTTATTTTTGCTTAGCTTGTGTCGTGTGACGAAAAATTTGATTTTTGTATTATTTTTTTTTTATAAATAAAACAAAAACTACGTGTCATATAAAAAAGTGCTTTATAACAAATTTGTTGATATTTTTTAGGTGCACAATGTTCGCCTTATCCTATTTATTTCCTATCTTTTATAGTTTGCTCGCAAAATGCAATTTTTTATTTTTTATTTGTTTTTGTGCAGTCAAAATTTAAATTTTCAATTTTCACAAAAAATTTAAAAAGTTGATATGATAATCTTGTAGCGCTATCGAAAAGTAACATTTTTCTTTTCAAGTACTGTGAACAACTGTAAAGAGAATTTATTAATCATGAGAAGAACTGTACTCAAAAAGTTTCAAAATAAGCTCACTTTTAGTATTTTTATCCAAAATTTCTGACTAATGATCTTGGCATTTAGCTTAGGGCGCTAAAAGAGTATACCGAAGGCCATTCTAATAGATTAATTTTTTTTAAATGTCATCGTGCTCACAGACAGACAGTCATCAAGAGAGACAGACAGGCATACAGCCACACATTCGTAAAAACCTGTTTTTCGGACTCAGGGCGTCTCGAAACGTAGACCTTTTGACGAAAACTAGGAAAGTCAAATTTTATTAAAAGCTAATACTTTCTCTGATGAGAATGTAAAAATTATTTATTTGTCATGAATAGTTTTTTGATAGTTCTGTTTTTAGTTTAAATCATGAAAAAATAGCATTGAAAACATAAAAAGTTAAATTTTTTGAAACGCCACACACGAGACGAAAAAGAAAATAAAAGACAAAAGTTGTGATAAGAATGTAAGCATGCAGCGGGCAGATTTTTTTACTGTTAATGATGTTTTTTATGAATAAAGCCAAAACTACGCATCCTATTAAAAAGCGGTTGATAAAAAGTTTGTAGATTTTTCAAATGCACAATTTTGATGAACTCATCTTTTATCGTATTTTGCATAGTTCGGCCGCAAAATGTAATTCTTTTGGATTTTTCATTATTTTGTATGCTGTCAAAATTTGACTTTTTCAAAAAAATTCAACAAGTTGTTATCATAATTTGGTATATCCTTCATGAAGAAAAAATTTTCTTCTCTTGACTTTTTTTATATCGTGCGTTATTTGGCTTCAAATGTTCATTTTCGTGTATTTTTTGGAATTTTGTAAATACTATAACTGGTCATTTTTGATTTTATCCAAAAAGTCTAAAATGGCTGGATAACGAACTTGACCTTAATTTGAGGACTAAAAGAGTGTATTAAAGGCCAATCTAATAGGTTAATTTTTTCAAAAGTTATCGCGCATACAAACAGACAGACAGACAGACATACAGACAGACGCATTCGTGGAAACTTGTTTTTTAAATACAGTGGGTCACAAAACGTGGACAAATTGACCAAAACTAGGGGGGTTCAAATTTTAGACAAATTTAATTCCTTCTCTGGTGATAATGTAAAAATCTCTTATATATTTTAAGACAACTCTGCTTTGTAAACTTGTTTTTTATCTAATACAATGTGTTTATAGAAACGAATTATTTAGGCACACCAAAAATATTTACAGTAGCTACTCGCTCTTTCATTTGTCCTCGGGCTTATCAGAACAATAATATTTGTTCTAAATTTGTTCGCTTGCAACAATCGAAGAAAAATTTCAAAAAACATTATAGTATTTTTTTTATTTTTGATTAATAAAATAGTAAATATTTCGACTAATTGAATAAGTGGCTCAACTTTTGTTTTAATTAGTCGAGTTTCAATAATTAGGTATTATAATTCCACTAATTTATAGATTTAAGGAGCACAGTTTAAATTGAGAAATAAAAAGATTGCAATTAAAAATATGTACTTTAAATCATAAATTTTATTATACTCACCAATAGGGTTAAGCAGCAACATTAAGATGAAACAGGGAACACCAATCACAACCCTCATTTTCATTAAATAAGGACTTTAGTAGTCAATCAATTTTTTATGACGATGCACGGACAATGTTTTAATTTTGATCAATTTTTAAGTAAATTTAGGTTTATTCAATTAATTTTTTATTATTAATTAATCAATTTAACTAAATTGTTAAAAATAAACTTCCGGATAGGTTAATGAAGGCAGCACCAGTTGACGACAAAAGACTGCACAGATTTGTCGAGACTGGACCAGGAAAACACTTCTGAATTATCACGCTACTATATTCAATTAAGAGGTGGAAAATTGCATATGGCACAGAGGAAAGATGACTGATTATTATTTTAGACAATCATAACAAAATTTTATTATTGAGTCAAAAGATAGTAAACATTAACTCACAGAGTATGTCGTTCATTTTTAGGAAAAATTGACAAACAGAACACAAAAGTAAAATGATGATTGACAAATGCAATAGAAAATCACGTATTTACCAGTCAATACGTATTTTTCCTGAATATTTTCAAAAGTTAAACAATCCGAAAAATCGGAAAATTGATATTATTTTTTATTTAAATACTCAAAAATTGTATGGACTATCGAATTATACGAAACAATTAAGAAAAGTCGATTGGAAAACTGTTTTACTAACGTAGATGACAAAAACGATTTTTCCTGATACAAAAAATAATAATAATTAAAAATACAAGAAAAAAAATAGTTAATTCCACCTATTTGAAAAATGTTTTAAAATATTTTTTATCTTCAAATATTAAAAAAGTTTGAAAACGATTCAAAAATAATAAATAATAATAAAACGTCAACTACGAAAATGCTTCAAGAATCTAAATGGACAAAAATGATTTTCTGCTCTACAAAAAATCTATAAAATTCACAGTTTTCAAATTTCCCAATTATTTTGATATACTTCTTTACTCATGCCAGTTTTCTATGTGGGATAACTTTTGTAAAACAAAAATTTTTAACTTAAAAAAATTGAATTTCACTTATTTCACAAAGGGCTAATATTTATCTTCATTAAATATTTAAACCGCTTAAAAACTATCTAAAACTGATACAAACTTAATAGAGTAGATGTAAAAAACGGTTTCGTAACTTTAGTGATACAAAAATATTTTGTATATGTAGAAACCTGTATAAAATACCCAGTTTTCGATTGATATATTTCTTTTATTATTCTTTTTGACTTAGATTTAAATTTAAAATAACAATTTCTAAACAACAACCAAAAATATGTTGAAAAAGTTGACCTTAACCTTGAATATTACCTAATTCAGAAAGTGCCTGTTTCTTCTTTTTTCTTCTGAAAATAAAATACTTCAAAATACGAAGAAAAAGAAATTATGTAAAGAACAGTCGAGTGCAAGAACTTTCAAGTTGAAAGTGAGTGAATCTCGTGGTACTTGTATGACATTTTTTTTCCTTTAACTTTAATTCCTCATTTTTTTTCATTAAAAAATGTGCAATTGTAGTTCTTGAAATCCTTTTCCTTAAATATCTTGCTTTCAACAGGGATGGCATTTTTTTAAATTATTAAAAAATGTAATAATGACATCATGAAACATTTTTAAAGCATGGAGCCTGGTTTCATGCTGTCACGTGAATTTCGAAAATTAAAGAAACCTTTTTTACAAACTTTTTTTTGCAGTATTTTTTATTTTTCTGTATAATGCGTCATTAATATATAATATAAACCATATTAACTTAATTCTTTATTTTATTCTACATTAATTAAATATTTTTTATTATGAAAAAAGCAATCACGTTCACACAACAAAACAAAACACGGTTACCGTGTAAAGTTACATAGTTACCATATTTCCTCAACGATATATTAATCTCAATGTTTTTTAATTGGGTCATTGTATCCGGAAAATGAAAACTTTTTACAATTCCAGGAAGAAAAATTGTTTGAGCGAACGAAAATTGCTTAAGTCGATCCAAACTATGTAAAAAAAAGTTCTAATTTTGATATTCAAAAATTCAAAAGTTGTATAAAAAACGGTATGGGTAAACACTGCAAATAAACAAAAGCAATAATTTTTTAACAAAAGGCTTGGGTGGGGGGTGGACCACAAAAAACTGTGCCTGAAAAATCTGAAATATAATTTTTTGCAAACATTAAGATATTAGAAAAAATTATCTATTCGATTAATTTATAAAACTTTCATTTTATAAATTTAATTATATCAAATTTATAATGTTTTTAGTTACATTTCAATAAATAATTAATAACTAATTTATAAAACCACAATTCTCGTAAATAAATAGAATAAATGCATTTTCTCTAATGTGTTAATGAGCATTTAAATAGCAAAAGCGCATTTCTCGAAAAAATCGAAAAAAGAAAAAATAATCACTATTAACGAATGTTGATAGTAATATATTTTTGAGAATATTTCGTAATTATTTAAACAATTTTTATTCGCTTTTGACAATTATTTATAAATACAGCGTAAAATGTTGTTATTTTATGTAATTAATTGCACAATTAACGAATTTTAAGTCGAAAATATTGTTTACGGATATTATCGTTTATCATTCATTATTCTCTTATCTTTAAACTTATACCATATAATGTTTAAACAAATATGATCAACTGAAACAATGATATTTAATTGCTGTATTTAAATTAATTTTTTTTCATGAAATCATTCCTGTACGTTAATGGAATCTAAGGATTGAAAACAATTTGCCTTACCCAAATTATAAAAATGAAAAAGAACAGAGAAGTCATTTTGAGGAAAAAAAAGGACTAAATCTTTCTTAAACCAATTGAATTAAATTTTATTTCATTTAACCCCCTTTGGGTTCTCATGTTATATTATGACACGTACATATCCTTTTTTTACGAACTCAATAAAGATTTATAAAAACATTTGTGTTTTGAAATTTTGTCACATGCTTATACTGCCCAACATTTCGAAGGCTTTTTTGGTTAGAGATGGATTTTTATTTGATCATTTTTGCACGGGGCTGTCCCGGTATATATTATCAGTCACAGACCCATTTTTATAATGCAATCAAGTGATCTGATGACAGCAGTCTGCCAAGACATATTGGACAAAACCTGGTTTTTTACCCCATCATTGACGGACTGGGTTGCAGTCACGTACACGCTAGGGGGGCCTACAGCTTAAGGTGGGCTCCGAACCACCAGAACTTCAATAAAGGTACATTGAAAAATTTCCAGAGGTACCGGCTCAGGGATCAAACCCCGGACCTCTGAGGTGAATTCCGAGTGTCTAACCAACTGAGCCAATTATTATTATTATTATTATTTTAAACAACATCGTCTACACGTTCTGAGATAAGAAAAAAACTAAAAATAAGCGACATACTGTACTAAAAGATTCGCAGAAACTAGACTACTCCAACTTCCCCCAAAAAAAGGCGCAAGTTAGTGATTATTAATGGTATACATATTTTTGAATATTTTAAAACTAAGAAACAAGCAAAAACGAAAACTGTTTCAACAAAACTGAAAACAGGTTTAAAAATTGCTTAAAATCCTTAGGAAAAAATATGACTTCTAACATCTGATACTTATGACAATAATTACTAAAAACAAGACATTTTCGCGCTTTGTAGGGAAAAAAATTAAACAAACAAAAATGGTATGGATGATTACCAGATATCTTTCAAAAGTATACTCCATTCTTAAAAACGTTCGTGAAAATTATTTAAATAAAAATCAAATATTCTGCACAGAAAGTACAACTTTTGCCATTCATCAACTTATTATCACTTATCCTCAAATATTATTAACAACAAACTTTTCAAAAAATATACTTGAACCACACATACGCGTGAACAACATTCACCGCGCATGTGAGGGATGGTTTGTGCAATCCACGTGCAGGCGAAACTACTTCATAGTTCTAAGATTTGTCGGGCAAGCTCGTGAGTGCTCTGTCAATCTTTTCTCTAACACTCTCGAAATATTCTTGTAATTATTCACGAAGAATAAAAGTGATGAAACGTTTTAGAATCTTCACATCGAGTCCGTCAATTCCTAATCGAAATTCGCAGATTATTTACGAAAATACATCAATATACGATCAATGTATTTCAAATCCGAGACCTAGCTACCAGCTCGTGACTTTCTTCCGTTCACTTTTTTTTTTATTTTGGAGCTAATTATCATTAATTGGATCTATGGGAGCGTTTACTCGAGCATTTAGGTAAATTTGGCGACTACTATCGATGTATTTACCCTGCTCGAAGAGAGTGTGTCCTGATGAGCTCGAACCCGGATCATGGGCAGGCCACGGTTTTATGGGCTTTTGCTTCCGTATATCGCTCAAGTTTTTTTGTGATTTTTTCCTGTATTTCAAAAGTCATAAGGTTTCTTCCATAATACGGCTGGTTAAAAGCACTATTTATTGCTTCATCTTAATACATATTTTTCTTAAAGCAGATAGTGAAAACCTTTTTGTTTGAAAAACTAATAATATCTTCTGTATTTGATCCTGAATAAAAAGTTAAGGACAAGCTAAATATTTCCGAAAATAATGAAATTTTCTAAAATTGTTCTAAAAGAAGATAGTTATAAGCAGTTATACATTGTTTAAACAATTTGGTTCGTGAAATTGATTTTTTTATCACTTCAAACTAAGTGAAAACTGTAAAACATTTGAATGTTCCACGAAGAAGCGCAATTTTTTAGCATTATTCATAAAGAATATTATTAAAATTTATGACAATTGTTTGAAAAATTTAACTATAGATCTAATTATCAGTTGAAATTTAAACAGTTTAAAACAAAACTCGAAAGAATAATAATCATAGTCAAAAAATCACAAAACCTACTCATACTGACTATTTTGAATGAAATATACCAAAACAGATTTTCTTCTTATGTGAAATACGTGTTCACTTATCAGACTTTCGGAAACTTAAAATATTTTATTTTAAACGCTTTGGTTTCTTCTTAATTAAAAAAAAAAAAACATTTGAGCGATATACATGAAAATTAGAGCGAGAAAATTGGACCACCCTATTGTAAAATCTATTTTTGTGGGAACAGCGTTCACCCTGAAAAATTCAAATTAGCAAAATTAATATTGTTTGATAACTATCATGTGTAGATTAATAAGAAGCTTCATTATTCCGTAAACTTTTATCGTATTTCACATCAGTTTTCATAACTTATTACTATTAATTTTTTTAAGTTAAAAAAAAACGAATACATCAAGTGAGTACATAAGTCAGTTTTGGTCATTATATAGCATTTAATTTTAATTGTATTGGTGAATAGGTGGCGAAACTTGTTTTCGTGTTTCACACTATGGCCGTTTTATTGTTTAAATAAGTTCAAAAATATGACAAAATCGTGGACTACACGCTCGTGTAGAAAGAAAAGAAGAATTTTCCACGAGAAACGTTATATTTGATATTTTATTCAAAAATGATTTTTACTTTATACAAGAAAAAAGAGTTGAATGTATAAAAAAATAAACCAAAAAATAATCATTCTCGACGAAATTTTAGTATTTCATAATTTAATTATAATTTCAAATCAGGCAGATTTAAATGTATCCAAAAATAAAAATTTTTATCAAAAGAGTTGAATCCTAAGCTAAGAAGTATTTTAATTTCAAACTAAACGTATTCAATTTCGATAATAAAATGATTTTTCCCTCCATAATAAAAAGATACGTTGTGCAAATTATTGTTTGAAAGAAAAACAATACAACATAATGCAAAATCGAAATTTTGGTCATTACTCATTATTTAATTTTCTTTACTTATTTGCTTTAAGTTTCTCAAAATATAATTTTTTGAGATATCTGGAGTGAATACAGATTTTTTAGGATTTCAGATATGACCAAAAAGGGATCATTAACTCTTTGAAATACCAAAAATCCTAAATATCTTTTAAACTCATTTTTTTTATTCCGAAAATTCTTTACAAATCTTCCGATTTTGACAAAAATAATAACAAGGAATCATTAAAAAATGTTTTTTGTCACCTTGAAACAGTTAAAGATTTTGGTAAAACTCAAAAGTTTTATGTTGGGATATTCAGAAATCTACATTTTTTAATGTGTTATGAAATTTCTTATTATTGTTTTATATTTTTAAAAGTTTTAAATAGCCTTTAAAATAATTTATATTTTTTCTAAAATGTTGGAAAAATTATGCAAAATTAAAAAAACTGCCTTCAAATCTATAATATTCATTTTTAATATTGCCTCAAAATAAATGTTTTAATAAGAGTTCATTAAAATTTTTTCGAGAAATCTTCAGACAACTCATTAATCGCTTTCAAGCATTTCAAAATTCTTAAAAAGCTTCTCTATTGTTTGTTTGATGTTTCCAAAACTTTAAATTTTGCTTCAAATAAAATTATTTCAAAATTATTTCAATAACTGTAAGTATCTCTTAATCTTATTTTAAAATTTGTCGAAAATTTCTTAACTATAAAATGTAAAAATTTTGCTTTGAATTATTATAGATTTAAAGTAGAAATGATAGGAAATTACATGAAATGCTTTTAAACATCTTTAAAAATATTCCATCAATACTTTTTAAATTACAACATGTTAAACTGTAACTTATCAAATTTGTACAACTTTCAATCCTGAATCTCCAAATTAAAAAATTTCAGTTTTGTACTAATAAGAATTATGCGCAAGTTTACAGTTTTACAATGAAAAATTCTGTAATTTTGGATGATTTACATTTAAAATTTATGTGATTAAAAATATTGAAAATCAAAAAGTCTTGATGGTTTTAATTTTTTTAATTTACAATGAAATATTATGTAATTAAAAATGTGGTATTTGTAAACAATAGACATCAAGAATTAAAATAATCTTCAATTTCAAATCATCAATATTGGCCCATTTCAAAAACATGTTTAAATTTCATGATTTTGAACTGTAAGCATTGAAAATTGAATAATTTTCCTAATTTTCAATTTCAAATATCTTTATGATTGATCAATATCGAAGATGTAAAATATCCTAAACATTGAGAAATATAGAATCTGTCAAAAAATTATATTAGTTCAAAGAAACCTTATGTTTAACATACTTTGTTTCATATTATGAATTAATTATAGTATGCCATGCAGTGTGGTGATTATTGAATAAAATAATTTTTTGCAACAGATAATTGAATAGTATATTATTTATAATAAACCTGCCTAAATCAGCGAAAAAAGGCCTCCAGGATAATTATAGTTCTCGTACATTATTAAATGCATTAACATAATTGATTGAAGAACAATAATAATAATTTGCTGAAAGAAATTTAAGATACATATATTGTGTACTATACCTAATAATATATAGTAAATTTGTATAGAATCTTTGAATATTTTTTTAAAGAAAATTAAGTGTATTTTTTAAATAAGAATGTTCTTTGAAAAAAAAGTAATTATTTCAAACAAATGTAATAAATCACTCTATAATTTCATTACAAAATGAGTGATACTCTAGAGGAATAACCTCACTTGAACACATCAATTGCAAATCGTTTTTCTTTTCCGTATCCAATTGAATTTTCTGTTGATACAGTTTTTTTTAGCGGGTACTTCTTCTCCATAGATTTTTTCGTGTCAATGACAACAGAAAGATAGTGTCCGGTATACTCATATTCGAAATATACCTGTGCATCGTCAGGATTAACTTTTATTTCGCGTAAACTCATAATTTTTATGGATTTACATTTTTGGTCGTTTCCAATTCAGTAAAGTTATACACGTCATTTTGAGTCATTTCTTTAACAATATAAAAAGACTCTTCAACTTTGGCTGTCCTCATTTTCTGACACCACTGAGATTGTGAAAAGACAGAAAGGTTTTTGCATGCGCTATCGATTCTGGCGTACATCGAATCTTCTTCATTATAGGTGTGACCTTTTTCTAAATATCTGTAATTGTAAATAAATATTACTTGGGGAAAGGAGAAGTTATGTGTCCTCAAACTTTAAAACGGTGCATCCATTGGAAAAATGGCAAGGCTTCTAAGTTCTAAACTTGAAATCCACCATTGAAGATTTTCGCAGTCATGAAGAATCATCAAGTATATGATACCAATATTTACCTATGAGTAATAACTACATTGACCTTCTTCGCAGCCCTGATGTACATTGAATACAAAATTTTGTTGCGATTTTAAGCTCCACAGTTATCGCTATAAAATCGAAATTCTTTTATTCCAGATTTAGCCTTTGTTTCAATATATCGCCAAAGGCAACTGCTAATCTCATTCGCTCCTTTGCCGCCAACTGTCTCATTCCACACATTACAAACTCCCTCATGATTTGCTACATCAGAAACTGTAAAGTTGTATATATTAAGCTTTCTTTTATAATAAATCATAGACTCGTTTGATCGAGGAGTTGTTAACGTTTGTGGAACATCGAAAAAAGCCACGCAAAGTGTATTGTCTTGTACAAAAGCTTTTTTATCTTCTGCCATTAGTGTCCTTACCACATTCTTATTTGCTAAGTAGAGCATCATGACTACAGGGTTTGTCCGGAAAGTAATAGGACTGATTTTCTTCCGCCGCGACTGTACTTCGGAGCGTGCGCGCACCGACTGGATTTGGTAGAGGGCGTTCCTAGCTAACGAACGAGCGGCTGGTCAGTTGTCTCCGAGCACTTGGAGAATCAGGACAGGCATTTTCACGCGACGTGTTTCTGTGAGTGGTGCAAGCCGAAAATGCAGCGTTCGTTAGAGCAGAGGTACGCAATTAAATTATGTGTGAAACTCGGTAAATCTGCGACAGAGACGTTTGATATGATGAAGCAGACTTACCCAGATGTTGCTTTAGCAAGAAGTGGTGTGTTTCGGTGGCACCAGGCCTTTTTGGAGGGCCGGGAAGAGGTCGCCGATGAAGACCGTGCTGGAAGACCTTCGGCTTCGACAAACACCGGCAATGTGACTCGTGCGCGCAAAGTTTTGAACTCAGACCGTCGACTGAGTATTCGTTTAATTGCCCAGATGTTAAATTTATTTAACCAAGACAACAAGACGTCGCAGCCGACTGGAAGTTGTACCACAACAACGTCCCGGCTCACACCGCCTTTCTTGTGAACAGCTACCTGACCAAGGCGGGCATTCCAACGCTTCCGCAGCCGCCCTACAGCCCAGATTTGCCGCCCCCCCCCCCAGACTTTATTTGTTTCCTCGCCTGAAAATGCCGATGAAAGGCAAGCATTTTGAGACGATAGAGGGGATCCAAGCAGCATGCACCGCGGCTCTCAAGGCTATTCCGGAGAATGGCTTCCGTGACGCCTTCAATGCTTGGAAATCGCGCTGGCAGCGCTGCATCATCGTAGAAGGAGCTTATTTTGAAAGTTTTTCAAGAATTGTAACGAATGGTTCAATACATTTTTTTAAATCAACTCAGTCCTATTACTTTCCGGACAACCCCTGTAGCTTGTTGAAGATTTTTGTGATCTTCTGTTAAGTTTTTAAATGCTGAGCATTGATCACATAGGTCTTTCTTCGGCTTATGATACTCCAAATTAAATTGATGATTAAAAGTTTCTCTGTAATGATGCTCAGACGCAATTTCAATAGCATTTTTTTCATTCATGCAGCTTTTATATCTTCGATACATTTCGTTTAAAGAAAGACTCTCTTCCAGAAAAGTTTTATTAGCTGTCTTGCGACAGTAATGCGAACCTCATATCTTCTTCTGTAGTGCTTTCACTTTTTAGATTTCTGATTTTTTTAGACACAGTTTCAATCACTTTCGGAGATATACCTGAAATAATTTTATTTTTTCAATTTATTACCAAAATTTATATTTTTTATGAGCGCAAATTCACGATATTTCAAACTTTCAAAAAGTGTTTCATAATTTTACAGCGATTTATTCATAGCACAACTGCACTGATTGTAAAATAATCATTTTCCTTATAAATTATATAATTTTTGCATGCTATGCGGAATCCAAAAATTGAAACATTACATTTTAAGCGTTGAGCTTTAAAAGTTAAAAACTATTATAAAAATGTTAAGTTTTCGAAAAAAAGTGCAGAAGTATTTTATTACATTTTTTTCCGTCTAACTTTGAAAATTAATTTATTCTTCTTTTTGAGATGCATATATGTGACGTTTTATTAAGTGCATTTGAAGTCTTACCTAAAGTTCTTACAAACATCGTACGGCAAACTTTTGATTTTCCCCTAGATGTCTCCAAGAAAAAGTCGTGCGTTACTTTGTTATTCTTGCGGCCTAAACATGCTTTTCTTTTTGGCGTGGTTCTTTAGATTCCATATAGCGGGCAATATAATCCCATTGTCGTGTGTGATTTACCAATCCCCAATAGTTTTTGAAAATACTTAAACGTTCACCTACCGATAGCGGCATATTTTTCACTTAGAATAAACTAAAATTATATTATTTAAAAAAATCGATAAAATTAATACTGATTCATATTAGTTTAAAATTAACTTATTGTGAATTTAAATCACTAATCATTATTCGGCTGTATTAAATCGGCAAAGTTGAATCTCACTTAATTTCTTAGATTCACGAGAAACTTATTGTAATAAAAAATGAAAACTTGAATTGTTAAAAAGTCCGAAATCCTGCATCAGCGATACCACAACAAAATTTTAAGTATAAAATTTGTTTGATGAAAATTCGATTGGATACGGAAAAAAGAAGGATTTACAATAGAAATGTTCTATCGGGGTTACTCTTTTAGAGTATAACTCATTTTGTAATAAAATTATGGTTTGATTTATTACTTATGTTTCAGATAATTACTCTTTCGATGATCATGTTTATTTAAAAAATATACATAATTTTCTTTAAAAAAATATTCAAAGATTCTATACAAATTTACTATATAGCATTAGGTATAGTGAACAATATACATATCTTAAATTTTTTCAGTAAATTAATATTATTGTTTTTCAATAAATTATGTTAATGCATTTAATAATGTACGAGACCTATAATTATGCTGTAGGTCCTTTTTTCGCTGATTTAGGCAGGTTTATTATAAATAATATAATATTCAATTATCTGTTGCAAGAAATTATTTTATTTAATAATCACCACACTGCATGGAATACTATAATTAATTCATAATATAGTGATATCAAAATAAATGTAGAAAGTGGAGTTGTATTATCTTAGTTTTATATAATTATGTAAAATAGTTTGAATTAAAAGCTGAAATAAAAGAAGGAACATTTATATCAGAAAACTTTGATCCCCTGCGTCAGTGAAAGCACTACAAAATTTCAAGAATGAAATACTTCGGCGAACGTAGATTTGAAGAAAATTATTTTTAATTAAAGAGAAATTCAACTATATATAAAAAAACTTTCTAAACCACGCAATTTTAAACTGTAAACATTCGAAATCAAATAATCGTTTTTGGGCAATTTTAAAAATGGAAGAATTTTGAATGGATAATCTGTTAAATTCAAGCATTTTCAATCGAAAATCTTGAAAATTAAACTACGTATAAAAATCAATATTTTCAAAATTAAAAAATTTTTAATTACTAGATGTTGAAAATTTGAAATTTTAATTAATGCAAGTTTTAAGTTTAAAATCATCAAAATTTAAGAATTTTGATTTTTTCTGCAGTAAAATTAAAGATTTATCTGAAAGCTGTGAATAGGTCTAGAGTCCAGCTACTTCTGGCGTCTTATCATCCATACATATCTAGATCTGAGGTCCAGCCATCTATGACCTCTGGCGTCTTATCATCCATACATATTTGAATCCGGAGTCCAGCCACCTCTGATCTCTGACGTCTTATCATCCATACACATTTGAATCCGGAGTCCAGCCTCTTCTGATCTCTGACGTCTTATCATCAATACACATATAAGCGGTCTGGCCTCCTGGCACGGCAGCATTCTAATATTGTAACTGGAAGCAGAAACTCTGCTCGAATAAATATTGAAATCCAAAAGTCTCCAAAATTATAATCCTTTCCTTAAATAGAAGAAGAAATACAGTTCACAAAGTTGATTAAAATTTTAGTATTATTTTAGACACTTTTACTTTTTGTTCAATCTAGAAAAGTAGATATCCATTTGATAACCATTTAGTAAAATTTTTTGAATCTCATCTTTTCGGAAAGAGGTTACGTAAAATATAGATACATTAATCTCTGCATTTTCCTATATCTTTGAGTAGCTGATAGTCATTATTGTTTTATTAGAAATGTAAAATTTACCGTTTTATAAACTGTGTCGGGACTTGAAGGGCATATGCGATAAGTAATAAAAAATTTTTATTGTATTTGTCTAAGCATTTGCAAATTTCATAGTGTCCGAAATTTGAGTTAATGAGAAACCTTAAATAATAACAATAATGTTATATCATATTAATTTTTCGGAACACTGTCACTCTGTATAAGAATTACGAACCTGTAATTTTTTGTTTGTTGGTTTTACGAAATAATGATTAAATTCGATTTAATTTGAAAGACAATGTTCGGAATTCTTTAAATCTTTTTTGGTCCTACAAATCTGAAAGTTCCTTTAATTCTCAGAAATCCTTGCGATTTGCAAAAAGTTGTAACATTCTGAATTCCTTGAATATATGGAACTTCTCAAATTACTTTAATATGAATATGAATATTTTGGGAATTCCACTATATCTTTGTACTTCTGATTCTCTTAAAATTCTTCAACAACTCTAAAGTACCGAAAAATTTTTAAATTCTCTAGATTCTCTTAATTCCCTGAAATCCTCGAGTTTTCTGAATCCCTCGATTCTTCTGCATTTCTTGAATATTCTGAATTCCTTATACATTTTTAGTCCATTATTTCTCTTAATCTCTTGAATTATTCTGATGCAATGCATTTTTCGAAGCACTCAAATTGTCCGAAGTCCATAAATCATCTATGTTCAAAGAATTATATAAATTCAATGAATCATCTAAATTCCATTAATGATGCTAATTCCTAGAATTTCCCGAATTCTCTAAACTCCATGAACTCTACAAATTCCTAAGATTCTCTGAATACCTATAATTCTTCGAATTCGTAGATGCCACCGAATTCATAAAATTCTTTGAAATTGGAGAATTCTTCAAACCCTTTAAATTCTCTGAATACTGAAGAATTATCTGAATTCTGAAGAATTTTTTTAATTCTGGAGAATTTTCTAAATTTCGTAGAACTATCTGAATTATGGCGAATTCTATAAATTATGGAGAATTCTCTGAAATTCAGAAAATTCTCTGAATGCTGATGAATTCTCTGGATTGCAAAGGATTGTCTGAATTCTGCTAACTCACGGAATTACTTAGATTTTCGGAATTCAGAAGACAACCAGGAAGTTACAAGAATTCAAAACCAAAATTGAAGATTCAAAATGCCTTCCACCTGATTTCGTAAAGATGTCTTAACGTTGTCGTAAAGACGTCGCATAATACAGAAATATCAAAAAATAGCTGGACTACACTGTACCTCACAAGATGAGCCATTTCTCCAAACTATATTCAAAATTATCTTCTTTTTAACCACTACCAGGTGTATACATATGAAACCGGTATTTTTTCAAGAAAAAAACACATTTATTTCAAGAGAATGATAACAAATATTTTATTCAAAGTATGCGCCCT
>NC_046659.1:124166213-124179870 GCF_010883055.1 Belonocnema kinseyi | reverse complement strand
ACGCCAATTAGCACAAATGGTAAGTTCCGACAGTGCCTACAAGTGTGCCTACTGGCCGCTAGATGGCAATACCGGTTTCATATGTATACACCTGGTACAGTGAAAGCTCAATCATTTATTTTGCATACTTGCAGAAAACTTATCCAATTTCCACTTTCGCACAAAACGTATGATTGGTCACACCTTCCTCCGACATGGCGACTGGATGATTAATGATGTTATCCACATTGTGAAGATTTTCAAAGATGAAGAAAAAATCTGTACAGGTGTTATAGTCACGCCTAAACATATCTTAGCCCTTGATTCATGTTTTTCTATTCAGCTAATTGGGTGCAGTGTTGAATCTGGTGCACCGGGTAGGGGTCCCATTAAAACTCACAGAATATATCATGTATTGAGGAATTTAATGCTTAGCTTGCTTCTGATTCGTCCACCTATATCTCTCGAAAGTCGATTTAGTCGACCGATACTACCTGCTGGAGAAGCCCTACCGGTAGGCATACATCCTACTGTTATTGCTTGGGGATCCAATGGTCAAGTAAGACCAATTATTGCAAGTGGAGGTACACGGCTGGCTTCATTGTGCCCACCTGTGGAATCATGTGTCTCTTGAATATTATTTAATTAATCAGAACGATATCTGCATTGATAAATCACATGAAGCACACAGTCGCTGTTTGACTGAGGATCGGGGTTCGGCCTTGGTGGTGGGTGATAGACTCTTTGCTGTTCTCGCTCAGGCTGGAAATTATAGTAATGGTATCCCTGATGTTTTCATACGCATGAATAATGGAAACTTATACTATACGTGGCTCATGAAAGACATTCAACCATGTCTAAATAATCATACCCATCTGTACAATCCGGCGCGCTGAATGTAAGAAAAGTGACCGAAAATGAGAAAGAACTGAAGTTAAAATAAAGCGTAAAGTTTAAAAATTTTCAATTATATCTTTGTTCCTTATCCAAAATCCTGATGTCTCCTTTTAAAGATTAGTGTTACTGTAGAGCTGGCTTTTTGTTTGAGTTTTACTCTTGAGAGCTTGACTCGCTCTTTACTTGAGTGCTAAAGCGTAAATACTCAAACTTTAATTGCTATCATATTCCCATTCCCAGTAAAAAAATTTAGCTGTGACAGAGATATTATTTCTTATTATAGTTAACCATTTAGCTAAAAAAGAACGTAGGAACTTAGAAAGATCCCTGGATCAGCAGAGACCAATATCTTTGATTATTTTCCATATACCAGGGATTTCGTATAGTCACTACCCATAATAAGCACCTATAGCTATATTAGAGGTGTTAAGAATAGGTTTCTGAAGGAGTTATCAAAAAAGCACTGGTGTATTATGGGGGCATGCGCTTTTTGGAAGCGCATCCGAATTTTTTGTCATGAAATTATATGTAAAGAAATGTACAGAAAAGAGTGATACTCAATTTAACTAGTGTTTGCAAGAAGTTTGGTTTTCATCTAAGTGGTTGTAAGTGGTGAAATGTTTAGACTTCTTTGCGGTTCAATTTTTTTTAGCAGGTTCTTTGGTTTGCCTGAGTGCTGCTGCAAATTCTTGACGATTGGCCCTTATTGTTGATTTAATAGGATCTGAAATTGTCTTAAGCCAAAAAGAGTGTTCACCATTAATAAATTTCAATTTTCTTTTCATTTAAGTATTGTGAAAGTTTTATCTTCTAGGTTTCAGCACAGATTAATTATTTTGTATCTTATTGAATTATCATGCACATGCCACTATCTGTTGCCACAATCACATGAGCAGTGAACGCATTGGGTCAAAAAAATTATTTAAATTTCTGAAATAATGACAAAAGCTATATTTTAAATGAGAGGGCTACTTCAAACCGATCCTTCTAGAAATATCAAAATCTCTAAAACAGACCAATTGCCAAATCGGATTTTTGTTTTATTCAGTTGTAAAAGTTCCTTTTGCGTGGACGAATAATTCCCATTGCATTGTATTAAAAATCTCTACGAGGAAAAAGAAAGAGGTAAAAATTATAAGAACAATTTTTTTAAGGTACGTTATTTAAAACAATCTACACTTTTTTATCTTTGTTGACAGTTTTAATATTTTAACTCGCCTCCATAAATATAACGACATGAAATACAAATTAACCTTATCTACTATATTTCACTTCCAATTACCGGGACAGTTTGATGGAAATCCCCTGCTAGCAGCAATAGTGCTTCTCCTACAGTTTTTCCCTCCCCCGCAGATGTGGCAGAGACCTATTTAAGACTCCCAGAAAATTTTTTGTTTGACCTCGGGCACTTATCCTAAATTATGATTTTGTATGTTTTAAAAACTGTGGCTTGTCCAGAGTATTTTTTTATATTGCAAATCAGAGAATCGGTTTCCGGAATATTTAACGGTAATTTGAGTGCTGAGTGAGCAGTTCTTTCTCCACAGGCTTTCCTGTGATGCAAATTTATCAGCATTATGTGGATTCCCGTCTCAGCCATTGAACGGCTAATTGAGGAGTTCTGGACAAGAAGACGACAGGCGCTCGAGAACGAGTAAAAGTATTGTCCAGGCTGTGACGTCAGGTATCAAAAGTGAAATTCGAAATTTCAAAAAACTAAGAATATAGTTAGATAGCTCTTGAAAAATGAACCTAAGTCTTCATTTACAGTTTTTCTCTCGGGCTGCAAATTTTCCAGTAAATAAATAAAAACTGACTTTTTTTTAATTGAATAAACCATGTTTTTTTCACATTCAACTCGCCGTAAGTAATTCGTTCATCAACTAATTAACAAATTTCAAGCGGATTCTTCCGCCAATATATTGGCCAACTTTTTGGAAAATCTCAATTCGATTTGATTTTTAGTTCCATAATTACAGCGAGTTTATTACGAACTCGCGACGCGACACCACAGGATTTTTCAGGGGACGCCGCTGGAACGCTGACTAGTGCGAGCGAGTGGACAAAACAATGGATAGGCAAGAAGGATGTTTCAGGCTTCAGGCGGCGTCCCCTGCAAAACCGTATGGTGTCGCGTCACGAGCTCGTAATAAACTCGTTGTAATTATGGAACTAAAAATCAAATCGAATTGAGATTTTACAAAAATTTCGCCAATACATTAGCAGAAAATTCGTTAGCTTGAAGCTTGTCGTAGCTCAAACTTCCTCACTCACTTTTTTAATGTGAAAGTCTAAAAACGTGGTTTTTCATTCGGATTAAAAAAAACATAAATTAAGTCAGTTTTTATTTATTTACTGGAAAATTTTTAGCCGGAAAGAAAAACTGTAAATGTAGACTTAGGTTCATTTTTCAAGAGCTATCTAACTATATTTTCGGTTTTTTCAAATTTCGAATTTCACTGTTGATACCTGACGGCACAGCCCTTGCACTACTTTTACTCGTTCTCGAGCACCTGTCGCCAACTTGTCCAGAACTCCTCAATTTGGGGCACCTTCTGACGCTCCAAGTCTCCCTACGGGTCCCAGCTGCATTCTTATTATTTCGCACCACTTTCAGGTAGATTGCTCCCAAATGAGCTTTCTACTTTTGTCGGTGGCCTAGACCTTAGAGCAGTGGACGCCAAATTTTTAAATAAATTTTCAGGTATGGTCAGGCTCCACCCAGCTTTTTTTCTACTACTTTCGGTCTATTTATCTACCTTAGTGTGAGTGAGCTTACTCCAGCAAGGGTCTTTTGTCCACAGGTATGTCAAAGTAAGGAAATGTTAAAACTTTTAATTTTTCAATTAGCTATTTGAAAATAGCATTATCAGCATCCATGAACTGTTCCGATTCTTTGGAATCAGAACAATACAAAAATTCCAAGTATATTACTTTTAAGTCAGTGATCGCAAAATTACGAATTTTTTAATCTCACATTCTTTTCTCATTTTCTAACAAAGGACCCTTGAGGAAAGGGGTGGTCTGGCCAAGCCCGCAGGTACTGCCCTGAAAGTAGGTCGTAGAGCAGCCAGGGCAGGGTACCCTGCTCTGGGAAAGAGCGTGCCGACTACTGGTTTAGAGCAGTAGTGGGTACGCTCTTGCCCAGGGCAAGGTATTCTGCCCTGGCTCCCCTGAAACCTACTGTTAGGGCAGTATCTGCGAGCTTGGACAGACTATCCCTTTTCTCAGGGGTCCTTTGTTAAAAAATAGAGAGGAAAAATGTGAAATTAAAAAATTCGTTATTTTGCAATCAGTGACTTAAAAGTAATATATTTGGAGTCTGCATATTTCTACGATTTCAGCGACATGTAATTTGTCTATAATGGTTGAAAACTTGAGATTTTTTTAGTATTTAATTGACTGTTAAGCTGATGTTTCTTGATATTAAACTCCTTCAAACTTTCAACTTTTCTAGATAAGCAATATATCATTGGAATCAGAAAAATTCGTAGATGCTGATAATGCTATTTTCAAATCGATAGTTGAAAAATTAAAAGTTTTAAAATGTCCTTACTTTGACATGCCTATGGACAAAAGACCCTTGCTGGGATAAGCTAAGGTACGTGAACAGACCGGAAAGTAGTAGAAAAAATTAATGCGGCTGGAGCCTGACCATACCTGAAAAGTAAGCAAAAAGTTTGCCGACCACTGGCTAGAGGGCAGTATCCATTTGATTGCGGCCGCTTTGCTAGCGGGGGTCCACTTTGTCCTAATTAGGCAAATGTATCAGTTTATTTGATAGAAAACTCATCTATGGTCCAAAAATGGCATAGTGGAATTTTCAGATTAAAAAATTAGTTTTCAACAAAGTAATGTATTTTTGAACAAAAGTAAATGGAATACTGGTATTTTTAGATTAAGAATGTAGTAGTAGGTGTTTAATTTCCCATTGCAGTTTAAAATTAATTATTTAACTAAGCATTGATTTAAATGATTTTTCGAACGATACAATGTTATTATAAAAATAAAACATAATTATTTATACCTAATTATTTTAATTTATTATTATTTGCGGTTTGTCTGTTAAAAATTATGAATTCTTGGAAAGAAACAGTTGCTGTAAAAGTTACTTTTTATGTGTTAAAATTGAAGCTTTTTGGTGCTTGTAAATCTTTGACTAGGGCTTTCTCGCACAGAAATCTTTTTGAAGCACTCTTTTTGCGAATCAATAGAGCTAGCCAATCGCTCAAAATAACTGTTTTGTTTTTCCCTTAAATTTAAAAATTAAACAGTTACGCAACTCTTCATGTATAAAAATCAGAGTATATAAGGACACACTGTTCCTTTGAAAATGGTTTCCCCAGAAAAGGATGCTTCTTTTAGGATGTTCGTTTCATGGTTCGTTAGAGCTATGTTTTTCTAAACATTTTTCCATTTTTTTGTTTAAAATAATTTGCGTAAAAGCTAGACAGTTTTTCAGCTTACCTGTAAAATTTGCGATATGGCATTGATGCCCATATGCAGTGTGCCCCTTCATTTAATAATACTTATTCTAAATCTTGCGAGATATATATATATTTATGTAAAATATTAATAATATTGATATTGAATAGCCCCTTAAATAGAATATATTGAATTTGAAGATCATCCTCTAAGTATTATTATATAAGCACCTAATCTTTAAAAACATAATAATAAATTAAAATAATTAGGTATAATTTATTATGTTGTATTTATTATTATAACAATGTATAAATTGAAAAATCATTAAAACCAATGCCTAGTTAAATAATTAATTTTATACTGCAAAGGGAAATTAAACAACTAATGAATTGTACAACCTAATAGTCGAACTACTTTGTTAAAAACTAAATTTTTAATCTCAAACGAATTATCTACCAAAATAAACTGATGCATTTTCAAACTATTCCACGGAAAATTCCATAATGCTAGCTAGTCAGGGTCAAAACATAATCTCAAATCTGCCATAACTTATTCTAATGTTAATATTTTGATTACAAGTTACATATCGTTGGAATCGAAAAAATCATAGATTTCGGCTATAATATTTTTAATTTGCTGCTTGCAAAGCTATCACATTTTTATTTTTGTCATTTTATGCCTGATTAGGGCAAAGGGGACCCCGCTGGCAAAACTCGACAGAGCGACCTCTTCGCTGCCGGTCACTTGCGTCCTATGGTCAGAATCGACGGGGTGCCTCGCTGAATTGCGTCCTCGCCCTCCGTCCCTTCTTTCCTCTCCACTCGTCGCTTCACTCGTATTCCTTCAATTTTTATTTTCCTAATTTTCCCTTCGCACGTTTTCCAGGCTTGGGACTGGCAGCGTTCTCGACTATAGTAATTTATATTTTCGATGCAGGCATGTTAAAAAAATGTAAGGAAATATGTATTGTCAATAATAACCAGTAAATAATATTAAATTGATAATATTAAATCGTCAAGCTAGGAAAAAGCCAGAAATTGAAAAAAGTACACAAATTTCACATATTTCCCATTCCATGAGCCAAAACTTTGTGCCAAAACTGGAATTTCCTAAAATACTAAAAATAGCCATTTTTACATAAAAAATAATATTAAAATATCTTGCTATTTTTTGTATCTTTTTCTTAAACATATACGGGTAAAAGTTTGCAGGAGATTTTACGAATGAATTCCAGCCTAGTTATGAAACCTACTTGCAAAGATAACATTGCATCAATAAGGAATTGTTCTTTTTCTAAAATGTCTTGTCTCGTTTGACCAGTGCTTCTCATTTTCAAATGAGTTGAGGCTTTAACTTCTTTCAAAGCTTCTGTGAAATTGAAAATATTTGGATGGGAACAGTTAAATATTGCATTCAATTTCGAATGATATGCTTCACAATCATTCGTTGTACGCTTTGTTGTAGGAGCAAATTTAGCCCAAATTTTGGGTTAAAAACTAGTATTACTTGAAATATAATTTTTAAAAACATAATTATAAAACTTTTCAACTCTTTCGTCTGGTGGTTGAATTCGCTTTATTTTTTCATTAAAAAATGTTTCAACTTCGGATGGGTCTAAAAAGGCAAGACCAAATAGGATTCTCAAAAATGAACCAGTTTCTGTTTTGCGCTTTTATATTCATTGCTCAATCCGAGTTCTTAAATTTTCTACCACCAACATTGACCTACATGATATCTACAACTTTTAATAGGGATGGATTCGTTAAATCTACGTAAATTACTTTAGGACTGAAAATCTTACGGAAGTCAATTGCAACCGACCTCTTCCAGTCAGGGATGTGAGGAGGAGTCGAGTGGAGAGGGTATGACGAGCAGGTAGGCCGCGATCAAATGGAAATCGACCAACTTGGAGGAGGATCCCTCAAAGAGCTCCTCATTGTTTTTGTTTTGTGATTTTGAGCAGAGCTCCGTTTGTTGGGGGTAAGTCTACTATAGAATACTATGCGTTTCGACCTGTTGTCCCAAAGTATCTCTTAAGACACCCCCTTAGAGACCTGTGCCTTTCCGTTTCTACGATCGCGCCCTCGATATTCCAGTAGGGTTTGCTTTTGCTCGCTGGAAGGATCGCTCCATAGTTTAGATCCTGTCGACTAGAATCCGTCAAATTTTTAGAGTGGCTACACCTAACGATCCTGCCTCTCTGGTTCATCTATTCCAGATCTACAATCCGAAAAGACCTCTAAGCCCTCCTGTCAACTTCAAGGTCCCGCCATCCGTAGTAAGAGTATTTCATCTTAAGTGAATCCGGATATTATTGTTTACTTTTCAGGAGCTCTTCAATGAAATAACAAAATCGATATTTTTTCGGTAACGATTTTTATCAAGGAACTGAACAGCTGTTGAAAATAAAACAATAAAATTAAAATACACATAAGGCCATGTACATAGAGGGTGACGTGTCCAGATTCCTTCTTTACCGAAACTTTTTTTATTTCCTGACTGAACTGCATACGAGCCTCAAAATTAGCTTGAAAATTTAGTATAATAGAAAAGAAGCAATAAGAAAGGTGGTTCTGGTCATAAATTTTATTAATTATGGAAAGAGCAACAAAACTAAACTATTTACAAAAACACTTTTTTATAATCATTAAAAATTAGGAAGAGACCCAACTTTCTTAGTGCTTCTTATTTATTATACCAAATTTTCAACTCGATGTAGAGCTTTGTGTGCAAATAACTTAGCACACCACACTAAAGTGTGTGATACTACGATTGTAGAAAGAATGTGTGGTGGTGGGTGGTGAAATGAAACAACAAGAAAAATAGCAAAGGTTAAATGCTGTATGATGCAGACGGGAAATTACATTTTTTGAGAGACTCTTTTAAGTAATTATTATATGGTGAAACTATAGGGCACCACAATTGCTATATAAAAAATGCAGGTTAAAAAGCCCATTTAGAAAGTATGTGCCTCTGAACCAATTGGTTTCTAAAATATTTTTTTGTTATCGAAAACAAATTTTTTTAATTTTCCACAAAATAAAAACAATTCAGCCACAGAAAAATAGTTACATTTTAGGTTAAACCTATATATTTTAACCAAAAAGAAAACGAACATTCTTCTCTGGAATCTTTTTCTATTATTGCAAAAATTGAGATGCCCTAATTCACTATGGCAATTATGGATAATCGGTAGTTCAAATTTGATTCTCAACACAATAATTCTTTTGTTAGAAAATGTTTATAAATTTGTTAGTTACCACTGAAGTTTATAAACACATCAGGATTATAATGTCTTAAACCGCTTGAAGGCCGAACAAGAATCCCGAAGTTTTTGTCACCACAATCAAGGCAGAACTTCCATTCTGATTGTTTGTTGAAATGTTGGGTTTTTGTAATAAATGCTTTAAAGTACTTTTTTAAACTTTATATATTAAAACACAAACACAAATAATATGCGTAATTTAAATTGAAACGAAGTAAATAATTGTTTAGTATGAAGAGTTTTATACTTATATTACGACCGTGGGATCAGCTCGGACGGTCAGATCTGAAGCCGCTGGTCTTCAATTGCGTTTAATTCATAATTTTCTAATTATTTTACTCGTCACACAACATTAAAAAAACGAGTTCTATAGAAAAAAGTTTGAGAAAAATGGTAGACATTTTGAAAATAGTCAATGCTTTTCTAATCCTTTTTCACGGAGCTATCGTCGTTTGGCGTGAAAATAAAATATTCAATTTTTTCACATAATTTTCGACGAATAAGACCACAACCCCTGATCAAGGAATGGTCAAAGATTGCTAGTTAGTAAACTATTTATTTCTTTTAAAGCCTGAAGAAAGAGTGCTACAGCTAGATTCGATACACTAATTTTGTCGGAAGTTATCGTGCTTATGCATCGATGGGTGGACCGATAAACCAATATACAGACAGACAGACTTCATCGCTGAAACTTGATTTTAAGCTGCTGCATCTCTCAAAACATTGAGGTACGTTGAAAAATCATGGTGTGAAATTTCTGATAATTATAATACTTTCAGAATCATTATTGATGAGAATTTGATAATATTTCGAAAAAAAAGGAAACGGAGTGACACTTTTCAATTTCTATTTTCTCAAAACGCGACAATGATACCACAACAATACTCGATCGAATCGGCTTCCCACTTCTCATGCCCTTTCCTTGTCACAATTGAGGGTGTACATACTGCCTAATGCGTGAATGTGTATCAAGGTGTGAGTCGAACCATGTATCGTATTCGTAATTATACACGTTCCTAAAAAAGTTAAGAAAATTTGCACCCCCAACAAGTTCAGTCTTAAAGTAAACACCATAGAGTCTATCACCCGCAACCAAGGCAGAACCGGTATCCGTAACTGAAAATTGCTTTTCATCTCTCGGAACAATAGCGCAGTAATATTCTGGTCCACATGGAGGCTCATAAACCATTTGTACATTCGTAATTATTTGTAATAATCCATCGGATCCCCAAACAATAATAACAGCATGTTCGTCTGCAGGCATTTGTCGATTAGCAAGATCTATTGGTCGACTGAGTGATGAACCTTCCCTAGGGATAGGTTGACGAACTAGAAGAAAGAATAGATGAATTTTTTTCTTTATATCGTATAAAGAATGAATTTTAATACCACCAGTATGCGATGCTCTAGATTCAACTGTAAGTCTTTCTTTGTTTTCACGATAACATCCTAAGTCAGTTAAGATATAATGAGGCGCGACAATAACACCTGCACAAATTTGTTTGTTATCATATAAAACTTTCGCAATGTGAATAAGATTATCAACCATCCAGTCACCGTATCTTGCGCGAGCGTGACCAACACCAACCATACGTTTCTTGCGCAAGTGAAGATCTGATGAGTTATCTGTAAATATAATGACTTAATTATTTAGTATCCACACGGGTGGTTAAGGGAAAGAAGAGTTTGAATTTTGCTTGGAGAAAGCGCTCATTTAGTGAGGTGTCCGCTCCCATCTTATTATACCCTTACTTTCCCCCTTACTGCTTCCCTTTATTACTTCCTTCCCTGCTCATAATTCATCCTAGTTATCACTTTCCCTCTGATTTTTTCGGGACTGCGGGCGATGTCAATTCGCCGACGGCTACCTTTGACGCCCCCTCCCTTCCTATTGCGCTTTTTGGCGATGAATTCACCTTCTGCGCTGCTGGCTGGAAGCGTGGTCTGTATCAAAGATATTAGGTCCTAGACATGGCATGGGTCAGTGGTGGGGACGGCCGATATATATATATATATATATCTAACTATTTTTTCGACTATATCGAGGTGTTGCCCTCTTGAACTTTTCACCGTTGCTATGGCAACCGAATTATCCCTGCACGTCAGCAGGCGAGCGGGGCCAGGACACACACCGAAAGTTGTTCACAAGGTTGTTGAATTCCAAACCGAACGTGATTTTCTGTTTCTCGCGTTCGACTTCGCCATCACTATAGCAATCTTTGCTATAGCTGAGTCGGTCGGCTGGCTCTGTACGGCCTGTACGCTAAAAATGTTGTGTGCACTGAATTACCTAATTATAATAAAATTAAAGCGAGCCTAAAAATATTCTATTTATTATTTTTTTTTTTTTAATTTCGAGGCAATAAATAAATGTTAAAAAATCTGCCCACTATGCGGGCACAGTCTCATCACGCGCTACGTGCGCGGATAGCTTCACTCGCTAGTTTAAGCACGCCCAGGGCGCCCGACTGTTGGATCTCGCGCTTCGCGCTCAGTGTTGTATTTATCTCGCGCTCCGCGCTCGATTATGTATTTACCTCGAACCTGTGTCATCATCATCGAGAAAAAAATATTACATTTTCATAGACACCCCTTTTTTTACGTGAAAAATTAATTTAGGAAATACCCCGTGCGCCAAGGTAAACAATTCGTCGAGAGTGGAAAATGGGTTAAGCGAAATCTGCTGTTTGCGTGAAGGAACTCACCATCTTCGTTTTGACGTGAGTCTTCTTTACATGTACGCTGAAAAGCGACAATGATCCATACGTCAAACTTTAGAGAGTAACTTTTTTCTCCAAGACGGCAAAAATAATCACGGCTTATCACATAAAAAAATGATTTGATAACAAAATTTCGTCACCTATTTATTACATGAAAATAATTGTTCTTGTTTACAAGATTGAAGAAGTAAGAAAAAAATCTTGATTAGAATATATTGATTTTTAAAGAACAAGAAGCTTTAAGCATTATAAAGCTAGGCGTAAATAATTTAAAAATATCTTCCTTTTTAATTTTGTACGCTCCATATTAAATTGGACACTGTACAGCTATTAAAAGAATCATATACAACTAAATTCATAAATATTTAAAAAATGCAACATTTCAGAAAATATTTTTCTAGGCCTATAAGCTTGCTTTATTATTTATTTTTTACTATAGCTTGCTTTTCAGAATTTTGATTACTTTAAGCCCCCGCCGTCCACGTTCTTTTTACTACCTCCGACCAAAGCAGTTTTCAATTGGTTTTCACACGTAGCCGAAAAGCGCGATACTTATGCGGATTAATCCATTCTGGCCTCATATGAGGCAACTTTTTTAAAAGAGAAAGAATTACGCGTCAACTTGTTTCTTCTCGATAAAATTAGATCTCAAAAAATCGCCTGGGTCACGTATGACCCACGTGGACAGCGGTGGATTGACCAGAAAGAACATATTTAACCACAGTTCTCGTTGATTTAACCAGTCATTTTTTTATCGTATTTAAGCTGTGCCTGTGCAAGTATGTGGCCGAACTAAAAGCAATATATATCAAAGATATTTATATACAGTAGAAGTCCGATAACTTGCCGTTCGATAAGTGTACACTCCCCTTAAAACGTGATCACACATATGGCGCGCACACTAATTGTGGTTCTCCCACTACGTGTGCTTTTTTGAAAATGACTTGCGCCTATGATTGATGCATGCGCGCACCTAATATCGTGCTATTACAGGGGGCATCCGATAAGTCCGCAACTCCTGGAATTATCCGTCCCCATAGCCCCGAAGTTGGAAAGTTATCGGACTTGTACTGTATATGCAAAACCACAAACTTGCCTGCCGCGCTAACTACCGATAAGTGGTGCAACTAATCTAATGCCGTATCCAGGACCATCTTTGTCGGTATTGACTATGTGCTGCTATATGCAATTCTCACATTCAAATTTTAAAATCAGTTATCCTAATTTTGGCACGCTGAGCTACTGCGCTTGCCCGGTGCAGCGACTCTCATTGGTCGCTGTTGGCGCGCGATTCAAACTGGGTGTAATTGACCATCAAATAAATTAAGCTACATGATTATTATAAATTTTAAATTAATATAAAAAATTACGTAATTTGAGATGTAATTGTAGTAAAAAATAATAACGAGTATATTTTTTAAATAAAAGCACATTTTCTTTCAATTCAAAAGATGAATTTATATTTCATTAACAAAGGTTTCTGAAGAACAAAAATCTTTATTTAACGAGTCGTATCTGTATTGAAATTTTGATACGAATAGCCAAATTTTTGTTTTTTACTAGTAGACACTAACTCAATTTTTATTATCAGCAATGATGTTTTTTGTTAATTTTTTCTCACTATGAGCGTCATTATGTGACGTCTCTGAATTAAGAAGAACTATTTTGAGCTGAAAACGTTATTTTCGGGTATTTATCTAGTATGATTGTTTTTTGCAATGGAAATTTGTACATGAACTTGTGCAAATATTCATGCATATTAGACTCAATGTTAGAAATATATTTATTGAAACATTATTTCATGAAATATAAGTTAGTATTTGGAACTAAATATGTCAAAATTGGAATCACTAGTTGAAATACCTGACAGCGTGTGAGACGGTGTCTACAAAATTAACCGTGATGTCTTTTGAATTAGATCTCTCTTGCTACTCGTTTAAAAAGATAAATTATTGAAATTTTTTTTGTTTAAGGTAGACTTATAAAAGAAAGTATGGATAATATTTTGTCGATTCGTATAATTTTTAGCAGGAGAAAATTAAAAAGTAGTTTTTGAAAGGAATATTTGCATTCGCAATATATATATTCTGAAATTTTAAACCTTTTACATCTTTTTCACTTAGTAAAGTAATTAATAAAAATACAAATTGAAAAATAAAGAAGTTTAAACAGTTTATTATTCTTTATGAATATCTCTTCTTAAATAAGTGCTAAAAAGTTGCGGATTTTCTTAACTCCTAAACTTTTGTTCCACTTTCCACTTAATTAGATAATTTTTATTGCAGGTAAACAAGCGTGCCTGTTTAAACAATTGATTTATATTCCCATTTATATTTATAGTTTATTTATTATTTATATATTTATATTTATA
>NC_046659.1:124155247-124166113 GCF_010883055.1 Belonocnema kinseyi | reverse complement strand
ATTTATATGTATAGCTCACTTATATCTATAGTTACATTTGTTAACTATTTTTTCGCTAATTCTGTTTTTTTCTTACCCAAGAAAAAAGCCTCTTAATATCCTTTTTTTTAACAAAAAAAATCTCTAGTGGAAAAATTTTCGCTAATCAAATCTGTAAAAGTTCAGTTGCACTTAGTAAACTTTACACAATTCTAATTCAGAGAGGCAATAAAGTATCTTTTGCGTAGGAAAAAATATCTAAAATAAAAATAAATTTCTTCATAAGACACTTAAGTCCATTCCTATTAAAGAGAAATAATGTTTAAAAAGTTCGTTAAATAATTACAATTTTCTATTAAAAATGAGAAAAATGTACAACCGAAAAAAACTTTAAAAATTGAAAATAAAACTCTGTTGAAAATTATATAATAAAGGCCCTGAATGTATATAATTAATGTGGAGCCCATTAGTTCCTTATTATCTTTAGATTAAAAAATTCTTCTCTTTCTAAACTTTGTTTAAATAACAAGATGGCAATGTTTTTCCACCTGAGACTGTCTAAGTCACGTTCACAATTTGAAAATATGACCTCCTTATTCATTCAATAGAATTAAGAAACCTAGGCAACCGCGTTATTTTATTAAAATTTTCTAGTAATATCTTATTATTTTTTACGGCTCATGAAAATCCTAAATATGCATACTTAATTCATAGCACATTCTACCATTGCAAGTTTTAAATTGTGATATAAAATTCTACAAAAAAAAATAGAAGGCAATATTATGAAAATCGAAACATGCTAGGTCACGTTTACAAATATAAGTTTAATTTTTTTCTCAATATAACAATTTCGTAATAAACAATTATTTCCTATCGCTCCACCCCTAATGTTTATTAAAAATATCAGTTTACTTATTATTATTATCTTCCAGGAAACTTTCAGCAATCCCTTCATGCAGAATGCCACAAAGAACTAAGAGAATCAAATGTATTCTTTCAGACACTTAGAACACAAATTCGATACTTAAAATCATGAAATTCTACCCCCTCTATTTTTGCAAAGAATAACATAGACAATATCCTCATTTTTACAATTTGATATCTCCATGTTAAAAAAGCTTCTCTTAAGGTGTGAATCCAAAACACGAAATATTTCTCATCAGTATTATAAAATAATCACTTTGCTCTTTTTTAGTATATTTATTTGAATTATTTTCATTATACTTGAATTGCTTTGAATTCTTTGAAGTTCTTTAAATTCTATTTATTTTTTTAATGTTTCAAATTCTTTCGAATGTTCTTGATTTTTTTAAATACATTTTCGAGTTCTTTGAACTTCCTTGAAATCTTCTAAATCCATCCGAATTTCCTGACATACCTGATTTCTTCTAAATTCTCTGAATTATCTAAATTTCTTAAATTCTTTAAAGTTCCTATAATTTCCTGTATTATTTTCCAGTTCTCGGTATTTCTTAAAATTATTAAATTAACTGAATTCCTTTATTTTGTGTAATTGCCTGATTTCTTTAAATCTTCCTAATTATGAGAATTCGTTAAATGCCAAGGACTTGAAAATAAAAATTTTAAGAATTTGGAAGAATGGAGAGAATCGAGGGATTTAGAAAATTTAAGTAATTTTATTCATTTATGAAAGTCAGAATGTTCTCGGGCTTTGGAGAATTCTAAAAATTTTGATATTTTCAGTTATTCGTAGATTTCCAGGAATTTCAAGAATTCAGTGAATACAAAATACTCAAGGATTTCCCGAAATTTTGAATAATGAAGGAATTCAAGAAACCCTGCAAATTTCGGGGTTTTTTTAGAATTGTAGGAATTCATAATTTTTTAGGATTTCGGATAATTTCAAACATTTAAATAGTTCCAATTTTTCAAGGAACTCAGGGAATTCTAAATTCTCAAAAGAATCAGGGAATGCCGAACGTTCAGCGGTTTCAGTATTTTACACGATTAGAGCGAATTTCCGAAATACTGAGATCTACAGTAATTCCAAGAATCCAAGGAATTTAAGAATTCAAAAATTAAGAACGTTCCAGGATTACAGAAATTTTAAGGAATTTTGCGATTCTCAGTAATCCATGAAATCAAGGAATTGGAAATAGTTGTATTTAAGGAATTGAAGAAATTCTATTGACTCAATAATTTCAGAGAGTTCTAGAAATTATGAAACTTTTAAGAATTCATAAAATTCAAGGAGTTCAGGAAGTTAAAAATATTCAAGTATTTCCAGTTATTCTAAATTCAATAATTTCAGGGAATTCAAATAATTTAGAAAATTCAGTGACCTCAAGGAATTTCCGGAATTCAGAATATGTAAGGAATTCAGGGAATTCAAGGAAGTCAGAGATTTGTATTATTTCAAAGAATTCAAGGAATTTAGTGGATTTCGAATATGGAATGAATTCAAAATGTTCCAGGACTTCAGAGAATTTAAGGAATTCTGCGATTTTTAGTCATTCAGAAAATTGAGAATATTCACGGAATTTCAGAAATGAAGTATAATCAAGGAATTTAACAAATTCCGAGTATTCAATAAATTGAGAGAATTCCGTTTATTCGGGGATTTCATAAAATTCCAAATGTCTCAGGAAATCAGTGAATACCGAATATTAAATGCTTTTATGGAATTCAAAGATTTATAGAAATTCTGAAAATCTGAGAAACTTGAGGATTACAGAATATCCCAGGAACTCAAAGGAACCTAGATAATTAACAAAAATTGCAGATAATTTAAAGGATATCAAGTATTTCAGGTCTCTTAGGGTATCCGAAATTCCACGAAATTGTACTTCGTTATTTCTTTAAAATGCTGCATAGCGGGACAAAAAACAAAGTCAGTGGAAAAATTTATTTTTAGAAACAATTATTAGATGTTTACGTAAATTATTCAAATAATTTATTTTTGTCTTTAGCCTCTTTCCCTTATAACAGAATTAGAAAGTCACCGTTTTTTTTTTTAATTTTTAAAATAATGTTCAGCTTTTTACTCAGCGAGAAGTAATCATTAATTAATTTGAAAAGGCCAATGTGTAAAGACATTATTATTATTTATAATTTACTTCTCTATTAATGCTAGATAGTTGCTGTTCTTTCTAATTCTTCCCATATTGGTCCACTTTTGAGTTAGAGTAAGGTAATAATTAATTCAAGTTAACAAACCTTATTGTTTTGACCTACTTTAAAAAATAATATTATTTTCAAATGATGACCGAACGTTGCAGGTTTGTTCAAAATTTGTAACTTTTTCTACTTTACTTTTTTCATTTTATTTTCACTTTTTTTAATCGATAATAATTCCAAAGTTTTCTTTTACGCTTTGCAATGATTTTCTGTGTTGTAATTCAAAACAATTTTGTGAAATTAATTTTCAGATCTGGTTATCTGTTTATCAATAAAACTTCAAAGGAAAACTACAAATATCAGAAAAAAAAGATTGTTAGAATTAAAGAGAAGATATTTGTAAACAGTACTGAATTGTGTGAAGAAGCATACGTGCTAACTTGTAATAAATATAAGTCATGCACAATAATGAATTTTTAAAACAACTTGATTTTTATTACTTTTCGCACGAAAAAATGGGCAAAAGTTTTGAAATTTCAGAAGAAACTTCAACTATCCAGAATTAATAAATAAAAAGATCATTATAAGCAAGAATTGATTTAAATAATTATTTTTGTAAATTAAATGCTAAAAAGTTGCGAATTGTCTTAACTCCTAATCTTTTTACCAACTTATCACTCAATGATGTAATATTTATTGCAAATAAACAAGCACGCCTGTTGAAACAATTGATTATTGCTTTTTAATATCTATAATTACGTTTGATAACTATTTTATCACAGATGCGGTTTTTTAAGGCCCTAGAAAACAGTCTCTTAATATCCTTTTTTTTAACAACAAAAAATAGATTTATCTTTTTATACATTCGAACAAATTTTCAGGTGATATGTATGAAAAAACGAAAAAAATTCGATCACCCTATTGTGCATTCCAGATCAGTTAATAAATGTTCGCGAAGCAATTATTTGTTTTTTACTAGTGAATTAGGAAATATTTCGACTAATCTATTCATAAATTCGTTAATAATCTCTAGTGGCCCAATTTGAGCTAATCAAATCGGTAAAATCTCACTAGAAATTGGTTAAGTTTAGGCAACTTTAATTTAGAGAGGCAATAAAGTATCTTTTGAGTATGAAAAAAATCTCGAAAATGAAAACAAATTTCTTTAAATGAGACTGTAATTTTTTTATTTTAGACTGGCTAAATCCCCTTTACAATTGGAAAATGTAACCTCCTTATTCTTTTGATAGAATTAAGAATGCTAAACGAATGCGTTATTTTATTAAATCAATTTTGGAACAAAAAATTACTTTTTATTGCTCCACCACTAAAGTTTATTGAAAACATTAGTTTACTCACAATTATTATCTTCCAAGAAACTTTCAGTAATCCCTTTATGCAGTATGCCACAAAGAATTAAAATAATCAAATGTACTTTTTTAGACATTTCGAACACGAAATTGGATACTTTAAATCGTAAAATTCTACTTTTTCAAATGTGACTTAGCATAGTTGAAAGACTAAAAATAATGTACGTGTTTTATATCCAACCTCATTTCCGTACCTCAATGAGTCTTCATACCCAGAATGATTGTAAAAGAGAGAAGTGGTTCGTTAATTTAAAAAAAATATTTGATTAACCTCCTTTACTTTAATTGGAACAAAACAGCTATCACTGAAAATGACAATTTTTTTCTCAATTTTAGTGAACTGTTTTCTTTCTAAAATGTTTAAACACCTATTGTCAGCGTTACAAACATTATTAACCAATTTCTTTTAAAACCAACATACGTTATTGAAAATTGAAAAAAGAAAAGAAAAATATTACCCGTATCCATTCCACACAAACTTGTTTTAATTATTGTGGTCCACAAATGTATGGGAAATTTTTTTAAATTTTGATGCTCGCCCCCAAATTTCTTTAAATAAAAAGAAAAATAACTCCGTTTAAAAAAACAAGATAATAAGAGGTTTCGTGTGGTGCATGAAATAGACATAATTATTCAAACCATTTATTACTAATTATAATAAAATTCTCACAAATTAATATTTTTAAATATAATATTTTGAAAACATGATAATATTATCTTTGAATAATGTTAGAAACTTGCGGTTTCCCCCTGATATTTTGAATCTTTTGTTCACTTCCCAATTAGCGAGATGATAAATAAATGCAATTTTACGAACACAGTTGTTTAAATAATTTATTATTGCTTGTGACTCTTTTCTCTTCGATTATTGACTGAAAGTTGTAGTTATTTTTAAATTTTTTGTCTTTATAGTTATAAGAAAATAATAAATAAACGTTGCAGAGAATTATTTTCAAACCAATCTCTCTCTTTTTTGTGAATATATTTCTTTTTAAATAAAATGTTTAAAAAAGACTGAAAATTGCAGATGAACCGGAAAATCATAAAAGATTTCAGAAAAAAAACGGAATTATCTAGCATTACGATAGAAGACGACAGTTAAAAACAATAACAATTTGTGTTAAAAATTACGTTCGTAAAAATTTAATTAATCGGCACTTTAATTGAAAATTGAACAAAGAGTTTAAAATTTTAGAATAACTTCTACTTTCTGTTATTATTTAAAAAAATACTATTATGAATATTAATTCTAATAATAAGTGGCTTGAACAATTCTTTCGGTTAAATATGATTGATTTTTGCTTGATTGTGACTGAAGAGTTAAAAAATTCTAGAAAAAATACGAATACCTAACTATCTTCTAAAAGAAAACTGCTATAAACATTGATCAATTGTTAGACAAATTTGGATAATTACTAACTTATCAGTACGATTTAATACCTGATGTGTAAAAAACAATATTGATTTTTTTAAATGCGACGAAAAAATCATAATAAGCTCCAAAAAGTTGCAAAACCTAGATATTAGTTAAATTCAGTCATTTAAGTAACTTTTAATTGTTAATGTTTATTATACATCATTGATGCCATAATATATTTGGTAACACCAAAGATATACCCATTAATAGAAATATTAGTTATCTTCAGTCGGTAATGCAGCCTTTAGTCGGTATTGTTACCTTCAGTCTCTTAGACTTCAAAGGTAAAATTTTCTCAAAACAGGAAATAAGGCGATTTTTCCCGAAAATGTAATAAATTCTTACAAATTAAATTAATATAGGTACTAATACGAAATCAAAACACTTCAAACTCGTAAGATTTCAAGTAAAATTCTGGCTTTTTCAACAAAAAAGTCTTATTTCTAACCGGAAAGATGAATTCTTAATCAAAAGATTAATTTTATATCAAAAAGGACACATTTTAAAACAAAAGTCAATTTTCAACTACAATAATGAATCTTACACCAAAGAAATTAATTTTTTAACTAAACAAACACAATTTTTGAGAAATAAGAATTAGGACAAGTTTTAACCAAATTATTGAACTTTTAATTTCAAATATTTTAAGGAATTTTTATTTAGTCCAGTAAAAAAGTTGAATTCAATTTAAATTGCATACAAGTTTCATGGATATTAAGCGATATCGTTCAACTTCATGAAACATTTCAAGTGATTTTAAAGTGTTTTATCGTTTTCCAAATAGGTAAAGAGATTTTAAAGAATATCGTAAAATTATGAAAGATTTCAAGGGCTTTCTAACGAATGTTTAAGAATAAAACAATACTTCATTAAATTCCAAAGGATTTCTAGAAATTTAGAAGATTTCAAATGATTTAGAGGTATCTCAAAGAATTCCAAAAGTTCCAAGGATTTTATTTCGAGCGATTCCAAAAATTTCGAGGGATTTGAAGCTATCTCAGAGTTTTGCAATATTCAAGGATTTTTAAATTTTCTATGAAAAATGATCCTACTTTAATCAACTTTAACGACCTCATATTCCATTTAGATTACACATTCATTTCGTTCAAATATTCGTTAGATTAGCACTATGTCTCGAAGTTAGAGTACACAGATCCTTAGGATCTGACGACATTGGTGTTAATGGCCAAGAATTCAGCACCGCTTTGATTTCACTCAAATAGGTACAAAACTCTTCATAAGTGAACAGTGTTTCGCCTATTATTCTTATTGAGTTGTGTTTTAGCGACTTCACTGCAGCTTCCCAGATCCCACAAAAATGAGGTGTTCGCGGTGGCGAAAAATGCTGATCCGTTAAATACTATTTCGTTAGCTTATTATGGTTATCGGATTTGAGAACCTCGTAAAGTTCACCCAACTGATTCTTTGCGCCGACAAAATTTGTACCGTTATCTGAGTAAAGCGCTTTGGATTTTCCTCGTCGAGCAAAAAATCGTCGCAAAGTCGAAATAAGCATTTTCGTCGTCAAATTTCCTACCAATTCAATATGAACCGCTTTGTAGCGAGACACACAAATGACCTCTGTATTTTGCTCGGCGACAATGAGGCAGAAGGGTATGGTTGGCTGCGTCTCTTCGGGGTAATACACAAACAATAAGCCTGCATAACGTGCAGTGATTTTTTCAGGGATGAGAATGTTCCGAAGGTCAAACGTTGATTTTCCACTGCACGACAGTAGAACCATACATAGCCCTTTTCTATTCAGGATCGTCCTCATTGCTGAGTTGACGCTGAGGCCAATGCGATTCCGGCTGAGTCAGCCATTCCGGACCCTGCCTTCAGAGGATATTTTCCAGAAACTCTCCCAGAAACTGTCTTCTCGATACGAAATCTGCCGGATTTTCTTTCGTTGACACGTGTCTTCAATCTTCTTTCTTAGTTAGATTCTGTATTTCAGCGACCCTGTTTACTTCAAACGTTTCATACTGATGAGGCGATAATTATATTCGATTCAGTGTTATTGTAGAATCTGACCAGAATCTAAAACGTACGAATTTAGTTTTAAAAGAGTCCCTC
The DNA here is from genome assembly GCF_010883055.1 of Belonocnema kinseyi. Classification (NCBI taxonomy): domain Eukaryota; kingdom Metazoa; phylum Arthropoda; class Insecta; order Hymenoptera; family Cynipidae; genus Belonocnema; species Belonocnema kinseyi. The sequence continues at coordinate 124,158,193 of NC_046659.1, read as the reverse complement.
ACAATTCGTCTGCTTCAGGAATCTGTGTTGCTCTGGATATATTCTATTGGTTCAATAAGTGCATTTCGCGTTGAAAAATGTACCAGTTCCTAGCCATTTCCGCATAAATCAGGTCATTCCACTGTACATTGAGCTTCCAGAGCCCCTGCATCTGAATTTTTGCGTAGGTTATCACTGGGGCTGCCAATCCCAATAGAGCATAGAGCTGCAAAATCTGTTATAACATCTCTCTTTTTTTATTCTCTCCTGATCTGGCAATGCTTGAAAATGAAAATTCAAAGTGTCCTGCAACGAATTCCAGGCCACTCCTGGCGTTTTGCTTGATTGATCGCAATCAAGTTTAAGGTTAGTTCGACCTGCAGCTTGGCAGATCCTTGATGCTATTCTGGTCATTTAAAGCCCACTTACATAGTCGTAATTCTCCCTTGCTCACAAGTTCTATCAATTCGACGCGTAGCTTTTTTGCGTTTTCCTTTTAATCGAATCCGGTAAGCAGATCATCTATGAAGAAATCTTGCTTCAACGCTCTGGCATCAAGAGGAAATGATGATCCCTCATCATCAGCTAGTTGTTTAAGGCAACGAGTAGCCAAAAAAGGAGCAGCGGAAGTTCCATAAGTTATTGTCTTCAACTGATGGGCCTTTACTGGTTCTCCAGAGTTGTATCTCCAGAGTATCTTTTAATATTCCCTGTCCTCGGTGTGGACCCAGAAATAACGGTATATTTTTTCAATATCTGCAGTTAAGACGATTCTGTGTTGATGAAAACGTAGAATCTGGTTGAAGATACCATCTTGGATGGTTGGTCCTGTCATCATGGTTTCGTTTAATAATATTCCAGTCATTGATGGTAATGATTCATTATAAACCACTCACAATTTCGTTGTAAGACTGGATTCCTTCACTACTGCTTGGTGCGGCATATAGAAACTATCGTTAGTTGAGTTTCTAATCAGCTCCATATGACCTGGATCCTCGTACTCTCTCATAAACTTGTGATAACCTTGCTTTAGATCTGGATTCTTTGCCATTCTTCTTCCCAGTGCAAAGTATTTTCGTCGCGCCGCTTCATTAGATGCTCTCAGCTTCTCTATATCCCTCTCAAAACGCAATGGTACAATGTACTTGCCTTCTTTGTCTTGGTTTACATTGGAATAGAAGTTATTTTCGCAAGCTTCTTCTTCCTCGGAATAATGCTGCTTCTTTTCAAAGTCCTCCATTACCTAGAATTTTTCAAGTTTCTCCTCCATGTGATGATGCTTTCTTACTATATGACATCTAAGTTTGTGTTGATTCGTGGTATTTCTAATGCCATCCTGCTCAAGCCAAGCAACTCGTAGAACACCTCAGCACCAGCCAATGCTTCCACTTCGCCAGGCTGATCAAAATTGGGATCTGAAATTTTAATGTATTTTGGGATTTTCAGGTCTTGTTTATTTATGGGGTAGGCTGGAAGCTTCCCTGTTATTGATGGAGGCACTAAGAAGGAAAGTTTTGTGGAATAGCTGGAACATCTGGAATGAAAAATTTGCGATGACCCATTTCCTAATAGCAACTTCTACGTTATTTATAGCCTCAACAGATACATCTAATTAAGTTTTTTTTTAATTTTAAAATGTTTGCAAACGCATGTCTTTTTCCCCTGTATAGAGTTATCATCATGAATGATTGCTTAAAAGGAGTCCCTAAAAGTTTACCATTCGTCATAGTCTCCAGAAAAGGTGGTAAGGTCGATTTTAGGGAATGGAAACCACGATCTGTATGACGTTATTTCTGAAGAAGGAATTCGCGCAACTAACTACCGTATTGATTCAAGTTCGGTATCACGACGGATATTTAATTTAACTTCGAGCTTAGTTATTCTATTCTGCTGGACTGTTGACTCTGCGCTATGTACGAGTGAGTCTACACATGAATCGTGAGGCGAATATTTGTTTACAAGTTTTGAGGCTAATGACGAGTATTTAAAATAATTATCCTCAAATTCTATTCTTTCTCTCTCATGAATCTGATTCGGCACGAGCAACCCCATCACTGCCTGACACCTGTCGAATTCATCCCAAGATTCATCCATTTTCTTCAAGCGTAACTAAATTCATTTACAACTACTAACTCTACATTCTGATCTTCTGCTATTTTTTCTAAAAAATTCTTAAATTTAGTCAACCTAAATTTGCAATTTATTTTGATTTGTCTTGCTTTCTCAATTTCAGCCATATTATTAATTTATCTATCTCCTGGGATAAACTCGACTCCACAGCTATTTATTTTGGTAGCAGCTTATGAATAAATACTCGTACTTAAAATTACAGGTATGCGAGTGTTCGTACTAGGCAGTCTGATAAGTCCCTGAAAAATGAAACACGGAAACGTTTTTTTGGCCAAAGTCGGTTTTATTTTTCAACATACTCTCCTTTTAGGTCGATACAGCGAGTCCAACGATTTTCTAACTTTTTGATACCGTCCGAAAAGTACTCGATCGGAAGGTCTCCAAAATACGCCTCAGTTTCAGCTATGAGCTCCTCATTTGAGTAAAAACGCTTACCGGTGAGCCATCTCTTGAGGTTAGGGAACAAGTAATAGTCACTGGGGGCCAGGTCTGGTGAATACGGTGGCTGAGGAACCAATTCGAAGCCGATTTCATGCAATTTTGCTTGTGTAACTAAGCATAAATGAACAGGCGCAATGTCGTGATGAAAAAGCGGTTTCTTCTTCTTCAAATGCGGTCGTTTTTCGGCGATTTCGATTTTCAATCGGTCCAATAATGATGAATAGTATGCTCCGGTTATGGTTTTACCTTTTTTAAGAAAGTCCACGAATATTATGCCATGTGCATCCCAAAATACGGAGGCCATAACCTTTCCGACCCATTGTTGCGTTTTTGGACGCTTCGGAGCACTTTGGCCCGGTATAACCCACTATTTTGCCTGTTGCGTTGACTCAGGAG
>NC_046659.1:124144374-124155147 GCF_010883055.1 Belonocnema kinseyi | reverse complement strand
ATGAAAGAGGGAGCTGTTCTTAATATTTTGACACCAAAATCATGTCGATACACCTTACCGACTGCGAGTAAAGCCACCCACGCTTTAACTTGACAGACTGTACATACGTGGCAAGTGTAGACGCAACTATCACACAACAACCACGCGCCATCGTGATACTCGCAATTCTTTCTTTTAGAATGTAATGACCTCAATGCCATGATTACACAGGCCCACCAAAACATTAAAGTTGTCTCAACTGTGTACGAGACTGGTGTATCCGAATGTATTTTGAGCCGCTGAATCTGAATCCGACTTCAGAATTCATATTTAACAGTAAAATTTTCCCCTAGCCTAGCGAAAAAGTGAAAAATCCAGGGAATTCTGGAATCAGCGAAGGTGATAATTGTAAAAGCAGAATGTCTGTACTTCGCAGCTAATCAATGCACTTTGATGTATTTTGAGCCGCAAATTTAATTTTGGATTTGTCAAGAAAATTTAAATAGTTATTATGAGAATCTTGTAGGGCATTCAAAAAGCACCATTTTTCTTATTCTGACTTTTTTCATATCGTACGTTATTTGACATAAAATGTATATCTTCGTGTCCTTTTTTTTTAATTTCGTAAATCTTGACTCTATTAATTTTTGATTTGATGAAAAAAATCATTTGGATAAATAGTTCGACTTTCTAAATACTATGAATAAAAGTACAGAGAATTTCTGAATTTCGAAAAAATTGGTTTAAAAAATATTCAAAATGTGCCCACTTTTTGAAATTTCATCCAACATGGCTGGCTAATGAACTTGGCTTTAGTTTAGGACACTAAACGATTGTACCAGAGGCCAATCTAATAGATTGATTTTTTTAAAGTTATTGACAAAAACTGGAGGGTTCAAATTCTACACAAATCTAATACCTTCTCTAATGAGACTGTGAAAACTTACTTTTTTCATCCTAAAAAAACAAACAAACAAAAATCAAATTTTTCTTTGTCCAAAGGGAAAACGATTTTTTTAGGGGGAAAAGCAAGTTTTTTTCAGATAGAATTGGGAACATTTTATGGTAGTGACGCCAAATATTTCGTGGGAGTTTAAGTTATCTGAAGGAATTTCAGCAGATAAAGGATTTTGAAATTTTCTATGAAAAATGCAGAACCTAAAGAAAAAATTTAATTTGACAAAAACTCTGTTAAAAGATGGGGCATGACGACCATGAATGTGTATAGTTATTTAGAGGTCATTCATCTCTCGTCATTTCTAGATTGTCAAAAATTCTAGGATTCCCTACCATTGTTTAAACAATCAGACGGCAAGGTTTTTTAGATTAGAGACAAACTGATTGATGCTTTTAAGTTCACAATCTGACCTGCTTAATATTTCAATTTTATTAAACTGTTCTAAAAAAGAATGGCTTTTATTTGGATTTAATTATTAAGTGTCAAGAAAAAAGCATCGTGGTTATGTTGATGTTCCTGCCTGCTCGAATGCTTTTTTTTAGTTTTTTAATTTTATGATTTTTTTTCTCCATAAGAGTTTTATATGAGTGCCGAAATGTTAGTGATTATTTAAAAAGTTTTTTTTATTGTGATTTGATAATAATAAAAATAAAAAAGGACGGAAGCAATAAAAAAGAGAACAACGGAGATTTGGTTGGTTGCGTCTAATTTTTCTTTCCTCTTTTTTCTTCCTGTCAACAAAAAATTATTCTTTTTTTTGGAAAAAATTGTTATCTTTATTCAAATTCCAATAGGAAAATGTTGTGGTCGTTGTACAAATGTTTTCGTTGGATTTTTTGTTTCATGCCACAGTAAAAAGAAAGTGTTAATGACGCACCAATATCAGGGTACCATATACCTGCAACAGAAATTACCCTTGCGGTGTGAATGCTACACCGTAATGTAGAGTACAGATTCTCAATCACTTGGGGTACGAAGTGTCCATCATTTGGGGTACCAGGTACCTACCTCTTTGGGTATGACGTGTCCGCTCCTTGGGGTTCGAAATAAAAAACGTCATTATCGACGCATAATCTACGCGTTTGTAACTACTTAAATACTTTTTAAGATTAGAAATAGCCATGCCATGTTAATTATCTTGACAGCTTTGCTACTTGTATGTCATGGCCATTGAAGTTCAGCAGGTGCGTTGTACGCACTTTGTAAAATTGAGCCATTAGGTATTTCAGGTTAGGTGAGGATATCCAAGATGTCTGCATGCTGAGGGGCAAACAATAATACAAAATACATGGGACTAAACTTTATTTTTATAATAATTTGGAAAATAATTATTTTTCACGATAAGTGTATTCAGACTATTTAATTATTTAATAACTATTCGATTGAATAATAAAATTAATATGTTTTTTGTAACTGTGAAAAAACATTTTTCTCAAGTTATAATCTAAATTAAGTTTTATCCTCTGGTATTTGCATTATTGCTTGGCCCTCATTGTACAGACATCTTGCAAGCTGACGTGACGACTTGAAATACTTAATATTAGAAATCTTAGCGCATTTATAACTGGAGGGAACCCGGCAATGGCAGAGTTATTGGCAAAATAAAAGAGGCAGACTATGAGTTAGCGGAATAAGTTATCTCTCTCGCGCAGCGATCTGATTGGCTGTTTATCGCTTCCCTCTAAATGAAGTTTAAATGGTTTACATGTATGCGCAAGTAAAGAGCTATTTATGGAGCAAAATTGAAAAGACCAATCATGTTGCTGTGCAAGAGAGATAGCTTATCCCCCAGCCCCAGTCAGTGATGGCAGAACGCGGATATCTCTGGCATGCGCAGTAGTTATTCCTGTGTATTTTTAGGTTATGTAAGGCCATGTGTCAATTTAATAATACAGAAGAATCTCTACTCTCTCTATCCTGAACATGCATAATTAATTCATAGCCCATTGATCCCTTGTCATTTTTAGAAATTAATAAAATTTTGGTTTTTCTTAACTTTGTTCAAACAATAGGAAGGAATGGTTTAGAATTAAGAAAAGACTGCGTCACGTTGACGAGTTCACAGTATGACCTTATTGTTTCCATAGAGATAAGAATACTTATTAGGGTGTTCAAAAAATGCATGGAAAATCTTTTTTTTACTCAAAGAAACTTCCATTTAATTAGCATGAGGAAATTTTGGATTTTCGAAAAATTTAACTCATGCTCTCGGGTTTCATCAAAACTTGCCAAGTTTTCAGGGATTAAAGAGCACTGTCTACAAAATGAAACTAAATATTTTTTATTTGCAACCCATCCTCACCTCCCTGCAGCACTCTAAATTTTAGCCAAAAATAAAAAAACTGCATTTTAAGGTATTACTGCTCATTTTTAGCCATTTCTGTCATATTTTTTAAACGAATAATTACTAATGGACAACTTGAATATTTTCCATAACTTTCTTAACAGTCTTATATTGTTTAAATAATTGTAACATATTTAAAGAATTACATATTTTCGAAAAATGTAAAAAATAAACGTAGTTTGTAATTAAAATGGAATAGTTCGTCTTTTCTTGAGATAATACATTTTTTTAACATTATGTAATTACTTACGTAATAACTGTTGTTTATTTACAAAATTTTGAAAAATTGAGTCTGAGATGTCCATTTTTGTAGTACCAATTTATATCATATACTACTTTTTCTTGAATAATTTGAAAAAATATCGATTTGTTTAAACAATTTTTATTTGCTCAAGCAGTTTTTTTGTTGGATTTAAAAAAATGAAATTGAATAGAATAGTTACAATCAATTTTTGAATGTATAGTTAATAGAAAACTATATTAACCATTTTTTAATTTTAAAAAATATATAATTAGTTTAAGGAATTATTTTTCCTAAAATATTTAAGAAATTAAATTTCCTGAATTAAACATATTATTGAATGATTTCGAGGAGCAGCAAACTCTGTCAAAAACTTTATGTCATTGCTAAAACAATTTTTATTCTTTTAAGCAGTTTTCGGTTAGAAAATCCGGATCAATAATATAAAATATAACACGTAAAATAATTTTCGTAAATATATATTAATATATATTTTTTTATATTTCAGTATTTTAGCTTGATTTTCATAAAAGACTTTCAAATGATATGATGAAATATAATCTAAAACCATTTTTTGTTTATATAACTATAACGCTACAAAAAAAACATTATTTTTTCAGAAAAGAATGTTTTTTGCTGACATCTGGAAACTTTTCTGTATAATTTTCTACTACTTTTAGTAAGTACTGTTTTCGATCCACATTTCTAATTATCAAGCAGTTGAAGGCCAAAATTAATACACCTCTTTCAGCACTATTATTCACCACGACAATTTCAAAGTTGTCTTGTGTCAGGCTTTTTATTAACCAAATTATTATAAATAAATTGTACTAATTGTATAAAATTAACTTAGGTAATTATATTATTATTTCAATTATTATAAATTACCTAAAATATAGCACAGCGTCCAAATAGGTATTGTTGGGAGAAAATATTGAAATCTATTAGTGAATGTACTTTCTTTATAATATAATCATTGTAAAGATTGTAAAAATATTAAGAATGCAATAATATACTTTCATAATTCAAATTTTATTATGACTTTTATGATTTATTTAATATTGCGCCGCAAAATATGTAAACAATCTATGCTCAATTAATAGGGAATTAAAAAAAGGAATAATTAATTCTATCAAAAATAACTTGAAACTTTAAGCAAAATTAACTAGTACTCTAAAATTTTTAATTTAATTAAGAAAATGCGAATTTCAAAATATTTTTAGAAAAATGATTGTTGGAAAAAAATTATACTTGTTTCAAAAAATTTAAAAATGAACAAATAAGATTTGTTAAAACAAATAACGAATTGTTTAAAATTAAAAAAAATGTATTCAAATTTTCTAATTATTTTTAAAATGTAGCATAGGGTACTTATGATACTCGTAGTACTAATTACAGAAAAAAATGAGAAAACAATTGATTTTGACAAATGGATTCGGTCGATTATAATTTCAAGTTTGTAAAGTAACTTTCTATATCAAATAATTAGGTACTATTTTAAAAGTGAAAACATGCTAAGCCTTGTTTATAATTCTAAAATAGAATCTTTTGTTTAAAACTCCATAAACTAGCAATTTTCATAAGAAAGAAGACGTAAAAGAAAATAATCGACTTAAAATAAAAATAAGTATCTTCTTAGTCACCTTTAGAGTCAACTTTTCCGCAATGTTAGAATGTTATAACAAAAAATTAATTTTCATCGCTAAACATCTAATGTTTAGCAATTGATACTTTTTATTAGCAATTGATTTCTTGTAGCTGAAAATTCCTACTTTTTGGTTGTAAATGCGATCATTTTGATCTGAATTACTCTGGTTTGGTTTAGAATTCAACAATTTGATAGCAAATTAAGTAGGCAGATTTTTTTGTATATGAATCTATTAGCCAAATAGCTATCCTTTTTAGTTTAAAAAATCTCCTCTGTAAATTGGAGTCTTTCATAAAAAAAAAAATTTACCGGGTTAAAAATTCATATTTTGAGTCGAACTCTTTTGTTGAAAATTTATTTTGATTAAGAGTCATCATTTTAGGTGAGAATTCATCTCTTCGGTTGAAAATGTAACTATTTCTTGTATTATTTTTTTACAGTTAAAAATTCATAATTTTGATAGAAAATTGATCTTTTCTAGATATTCATTCATCTAGATTATGAGAGACAATAATGAGTTTTAATGGATTTTAAAATATATCAATGTATTTTCACAAATTTTACACGATTTTAATATATTTTTAAAAAATTTAAGAGACTCCAAAATATTTTCAGGGATTTTAAAAGTTACAAGTCAAAAAAAGTTTTAATTTGCATATTGTAAACAAATAATTGAAAAGGGGAAAAATAAGCAAGAAATAATTTAGATGCCCTCTCCCCTCCTCGCCCAGTATCTATGACTATAAAAAATGTGAAACTTATTTATTTTCTATATAGAGACTAGTTCTCTTGAAAGCAAAAGGAAATCTTTCGATAAAGTAAATATATTAGCTGTTAATAATTCAAAAGTAATTTTAAACTTTTAATGATTTCAAGAAATTAAAAATAAAGTAGATTTTTGTCGATTTGAGATAAAATAATTTGGAGATTTTTAAGAATTTTGCATTTTTTCAAGAGAAAATATTTTTTTCCAGATTCATGGAATTATTAAAAGTGATCATGCATTTTTTAAAATCAAATTTTTAATAAAATTAAAGAAGATTTTAAAGCATCGCGAAAAATTTCCAAAATTATTAAAAAAGAATCGGCAACATTCCAACACAATTTTATAATAATCTTGCATGATTTTAAATGATACGTAAGATTTGTAGAATTATTAAGATTTAAAATTATAGAGAATTATTTAAGAAAAATTATTAAAGATTTTCAGAAGTGTGGAAGAAATTACAAATATTTCAAAACTTTCAAAAATTTATAAAATAGTTTTAAACTTTTTTTAAGTTTCAGGAAGTCCTAAATATCTTTTAAACTGATATTTTCGACGTATATGAAATATTGAAAATTTAAAATCTAATTGTTTGCCTAAAATTTATCTTTTCTGCGAGAAATTCATATCTGAGGGTTGAAAACTATTACATATCTCGTTGAAGGTTTATCTTTTTTGTTTGATAATTAAATTATTTGGTTGGAGATTAGACTTTTTATTTTTGTTAACATTTTGATCAGGCATATCTGAAAATTTTTAAAATTTTTCCAAATTTGTTTAAGAATCTTCGGAAAGCTATATTAAATAACCTTAAAAACAAGAAAATCTAGAAAAATTAATAAGGCTTGGAACTTTTTATTTTTTGCTCAATTTTATTTTGCCTTCAAAACAAGAAAGTAACAGCGCAGTTAGCGCCTGATTGACGATAAAAGTTATAATTTAAAAAAAATGCCATTGCGGGCATTTTTGTCGCCAACTAATTTCTACACAAAATAAGGTATCCAACTAAAAATCTCGAAAATTTAATCAAAGCCACTAAGAAAGGCTTATCTGTTCCTGTGTTTTTTTATAATTATAAAAAAATATGAGAAATTGCCTACATTACCGGTCTTTATCTTCTGGTTAGCCAAATATCATTTTTTTCCAAAATAACTTTTTTCTGGATCAAAAATTGCCCCGAAAGTTTAATCAATAAAATAAATGGCACTAGTAAAGTTTATTTTTAGTTTGCAATGTTTCTGACTTTGAAATAAATTTTAAAAAATGAATCCGGCATTTGCGGAATTTCCAGCCGATATTTAGGGTCAAAATTAAATACAAAAATTCAAATTCTTTATCCATATATCATATTTTTTGGTGGATAAAAAAACTTAACCATATTCCAGAAATCCCAGTATCGGATCACAAGTATGGCACCAAAATTTCAAAATTTGGATTTTTTTTCCAAATGGGACAAGTCTTTAGAAAAGTCATAAAATTGTCATATTAGAGAGACCACATTTTGGAAATCTGGCCGATTGCAGAAGAGATGCAAAACAAAGAAGTTTTTTCCTTAAATTTTAATTAACAGCTTTATTGATATAAAAAAATATTAAATTTCTAAATAAAAGAAATTAATTTTAAAACCAAAAAGACAAAAATCAAAATATTTTTATTTGCTATCATAGAAAAAATTTCTTTTGAGCGGAAAAAAAACTTCAATCAAATTGTTGACTTTTCTACAAAACTGATAATTTTCAACCGAAAAGGAATAATTTTCAATAAGGCAGTTGCATCTTTTATCAGAAAAGATGAAATTCTTAAAAAAGAGATAAATTCTTAAACCATAAGGACAAATTTTCAACAAAAAAGTTGTATTTTCCGCGGGGAAAAACTGTGCCCAGAGAGAAAGAAAAACTTCAATCTAATTCTTAGTTTTTCAGCAAAAAATTTAATTTGCGACCAAAAAAATTCAACCTAAACCAGACAGTTAAAGTTTTTATTAAAAAGATTGAATTTTTATAAAAAATACATGCAATTTGGAACCAAAACAAAACAAATTTGCAACAAAATAGTTAAAATTTCAACCAATAATTGAAAAGAGTTTTTCTCAGTGAAAGGAATGTCTTCTTTGTGCCCAAGCCATATAGGTGTTCCCGACGAAGAAATTTTTCCATTTCGTGAAGTTACGTAAAATATCTTGTTTATATTTGATTAACACCAAAGGCTGTATCACCGTAGCCAAGGCATGATCGACATCCTCATTGCTTGTGGAGATATTGGATTTTTCGAAATAAATATTCTGTAGTAGTTCTTCAAAATTTATATATTCACACAAAAACAAATAATACGAGTAATTTAAATTTAAACGAAGTAGAGAACGCCTTATTTAGAAAAGATCTATAATTTCTTTAAGGACAAAAACATTGAATCCGACAACGAGTTTCGAGACCGCTGGTGAAGTTCGCAGAGGGTAAAACTGAAAGATTCAGTGTACATTGTTACAGTCCATTTAAATACCGTAAAACCCTTCAATAGTCCTGCCTTCTATAGCTCTTCCGAGAATTGACGCCGCGCCGCAGATAGGTGTATCAGGAGCTGCGCGGCGTGCACAGGGTCTGCGCTTGTCACTCAGAAGAGCGCTCAGGCATGAACAAACATAAGCGGATCAGGCTAGATTAAGTAAGTTCCTACCCAGCGTCACCCGAAAAATCAGCACTATAAAGGAGTTTCACTCTATTCTGATTGACTAATGAAAAAAGGTGAGGGATCCATCGGTAACTCTTACTTCTATGGTGAACTTGACTGGCACAGAAGGTACTATGGCTAATAAATTTTCTGGCAGCTGCAACTAACCTGGTAGTATCCTACAATAGTGAAGTACTGTCGAATATTTTCAATTCTGTCTTAAATTCTAGATTTCAAGTGATATAAAGGATACATGATTTGATAATGGTAAACAAGCCTAGCCTATCATAAAAATAATATTTCAAATGAAAAAGAAACATAGTGCCAAATTTTGATGTCTATTTTCTCATAAAACAACAGTTATTCACATTTTGATGATGTAGCTGATTGTAAATATGTGGATTTTCAGTGCGTTTATTCTGTTCCGTGATCAAACTGTGGTGTGCGAAACTATTCACACTTTTGAAAACATCAGGATAAAATGTACCGTAATTTTCCCCAGTCCAAGCGAGGACACCATAGAGTGTATGACCCACAACTAAGGCAGAACCGACATCCTCATCTTTAAATCGTTTAGCACTAGGCGATGGACGAGTGCAGATATATTCTGATGTGATAGTAACTTTCTGCCATTTGTATTCCTCTATACACGTCTGCATATTGACTATTTGTATATTCGTGATTGGTCGTAGTGGACCAGTAGATCCCCAAGCAATAATAGCAGCATATTGGTCTTTAGGCAGGGGCTTATCAGAAACTGGTATTGGTCGACTATATGATGGAAATTTGACAACGATATCTGGTTTAATAAGAAGTAAAGAAACTTGGTCTTTGAAGAGTATATCAGATACATGGTGAGTTTGAATAGTACTTAGAGGCGGTGCACCAGATACAATTTCAAGCTTCTCTTTCCATCCATTACGAAATCCTCTAGGAGTTAAGATATGTTTAGGCGTAACTATAACACCTGTGCAAATGTTTTTTTTATCCCATAGAACTTTTACAATGTGAATAAACTGTTTATGCAACAATTCTTCATCTCCTGAAGCGGCGTTGCCAACCGTACGTTTCTTGCGCAAGTGAAGACTCGCTGAATACTCTGCAAATATGATAACTTCATCATTTAGTACTTACAAGAGTGGTTAAAAGAAAGGAAGGGTCAAATTTTTCTTGTAGGAATGACATCATTTTTGCGATAACCACTTCTATATTATTAGCCCTTCCCTTCCTCCCACCACAACATCTCTAGAATACCATATTTTCTTCTCCTACTTTCCTCCTACTTACCTCTTCCGCTACCATCTGCTCGAGGCTACGAATCCCTAAATATGAAACTGTATTTTTTCTATTTCAATCAGAAGCTGTCAAAAAAAAACCCACCGACCTCCTCTACTTTCCGAAAGATTAACATAGAAAAAACCATAAATCTTACGAAACGATAAATTGATGTTAAAAAATGCTCCGTCAGAGGGTCTTCGAAAATCAGCACTCTGCTTTTGCCTTTAAATTCTCTGAAGTTCTTTAAATTTTATTTATTCTTTTTCATTCTTTTATATTGCATAAAATGGTCTTAAACTCTTTCAAAATCCTTGCAAATTCTTTTAATTTCCTTGACAGAAGTAACGGAACAGGCCTGTATCTCCTGAATTGAGCTATTTTTCACAAAGATCAAGGTGATTCCTGTAGTAAATTTTAACAAGAAACCTACTGATGACCTCAGTTTCGAATTGGAGCATCACCTTGAAAATTATTTCAACCTCAACTTTTTTTTATAGAAGTCCCCCGGAAATCAACCAGAAATCGGAAAAAGGAAAATTTTGCATTCAAATATGCACTCAGGTCATATTTTCTGAATGACATTAAAGGTCACCCTAAAGTTATTTGAAATCATGCAATGTTTCGGAAAACGAAAGTCACATTTATCACATACAGATTCAGTCTGAGCGACCTCAAAAATCCCATGGGTCATGTTTTTCTTCAACACTAAAAATTGACCTCACTTATCCGAACTGAGCGGTCGGGACTTTCAAACGGCCACCAGGTCATGGCCAATGCTAAAGTTTAGACCTAACTACCAGGTGTATACATATGAAACCGGTATTGCCATTTAGCGGCCAGTAGGCACACTTGTAGGCACTGTCGGAACTTACCATTTGTGCTAATTGGCGTA
>NC_046659.1:124121091-124144274 GCF_010883055.1 Belonocnema kinseyi | reverse complement strand
CGAGGACGCATACTTTGAATAAAATATTTGTTATCATTCTCTTGAAATAAATGTGTTTTTTTCTTGAAAAAATACCGGTTTCATATGTATACACCTGGTACATATTTGAATGTAATTTAAAATAAAATTTTAACTTGGAATAATCTTGAAGGTGATCCTCAGAGTCAAAACTAAGGTCACCAACAGGTTCCTCGTTAAAATTCACTACGACAATCACCTTGACCTTTGTGAAAAATAGCTCACTTCAGAATATACAAGCCTGTTCCCTTATGCTTGTGACACGGTATATAATAAATACCAAATTCTTCAAATTAGTCTGAATTTTTCTTAATTTCTTGCATTATTTTCAATAATTTTCTTGGAATCCTTTGAAATCGTAAAATTATTTAAATTATCCGAATTCCTTGTATCTGTGTAATTTCTCGATTTCATGCAATTTTCTTAATTATACGATTTCTCTGAAAACCAAGAACCTACAAATAATAATTTAAGGAATTCCGACAAATTCATAAGAATGGAAGGAAATGAGATATTAAAACAATTTTTAAGAAACACAAGAATTAAAAACATTCAAGAAATTTAGATAATAAAGGGAAATTCAAATATGAAAGGAAAACATTATATTTAAAGATTTTAGCGAACATAATGCATTTCAGGGCATTCCAAGATTGTGGGGTATTTAGGGAATTCAGTGAATATAGAATATTCAAGTATTTCAGGAATTGTCGAATAATAAAGGAATTCAGAGAATTTAGAAAATTTGAGGTATTTCAAATAATCAGTGAAAGCTGAACATTCCAGGATTTTATAATGTTTCAGGCCTACAGAAAATTCAAAGTATTCTCAGATTTTCAGTAATTCCAGGAGTCAAAGAAATTAAAAAATCATTCTGAATATTCAAAGATTTCAGGGAATTTAGAAAATTGAAATAATGCAATGAATTCGGAATATTCAAGTGGTTCAAAGAATTCAAATAATTCTTATATCTATCGAATATCATGCAAATTTAAGTCACATGGGTCACAGGGTCATAAAAGGCGTATGCAACCGTTCGTAAAACATACTGGTTTCAGAAATGCACAAAAGTTCGTTAGTTCGAGAAACTATAAGGGTTTTAGGGATAGCTATTTTTTGTTATAGGGCCCCCAAGGTGGCCAACCTAAAAAGCTTGTATACTGGGGAAAGGAGTCAACCTTTGAGGAACCGTATAAGCTAGCGACAAAAGAACCGAGGTACTCTGCTTTGGACCGCTGAACACAGCGGCATCAAGGGGAAAGAGATATCGGACAAGCTAGCAAATCTAGCAGCAAAATACAATTTTAGTGAACCCGGACCAGTTGTAGGAATTTTCAGTGGAATAGTCACTGAAGAAATTTACAGTTAGCTGACTGAGAAACATCAGAATGAGTGGATGTTGGTCTCTGGTTTCAGACAGGCTAAATCACTCTGGGTTTCATAGCTAAACTCTAACCAAGTGAAGAAAATTCTTAAATCTGGGAGAAACGACGCCAAAGTCCTTACAAAAATGTTTATAGGACACCGTTACCTAGGGTATTACAGACATAAGATAGAGCTTGAAAAAAGTCTCCTCTGTCGTCTGTGCGGAAAGGATAATGAGATAATGAGTCAGAACTTAGGTCACCAACAAGTTCTTCGTTAAAATTCACTACGACAATCACCTTGACCTTTGTGGAAAATAGCTCACTTCAGAAGATACAAGCCTTTTCCCTTATGCTGAACACAGCGGCATCAAGGGGAAAGAGATATCGGGCAAGCTAGCAAATCTAGCAGCAAAATACAATTTTACTAAACCCGGACCAGTTGTAGGAATTTTCAGTGGAATAGTCACTGAAGAAATTTACAATTAGCTGACTGAGAAACATCAGAATAAGTGGATGTTGGTCTCTGGTTTCAGACAGGCTAAATCACTCTGGGTTTCATAACTAAGCTCTAACCGAGTGAAGAAAATTCTTAAATCTGGGAGAAACGACGCCAAAGTCCTTACAAAAATGTTTATAGGACTCCGTTACCTAGGGTATTACAGACATAAAATAGAGCTTGAAAAAAGTCTCCTCTGTCGTCTGTGAGGAAAGGATAATGAGATGGCTACTCATATCCTTTGTCGCTGACCGGCGATTGCAGGAAAACGTTCAACACTCATTAATAGGCAATTGCTGCATCAATGAATCAGAAATATCTTAAACGAGAATGATAATCATAAAACAATAATAAAAAATGTTTCTAAGTGTTTCGCTTCTGCTCCGTCGATGGGTAAGGTGGAGGGCTACACATTAGTGATATATGTCTTCACTAAATTTATTAAATTAGACTCGAACAAGTTCACGAATTTAGCAAAGGCGATCACACATTTAAAGGAATATTTTTCAGCACATAACAAACCAAAGACGCTAATCTCAGGCAAGCGTTTATGTTTCACTTTAGGACAAATGTATAGTTTTATAACTGAATATGATATAAAGCAAATCAAGGTAGATACAGGATCACCGCAGGGAAATAGCTAATTAGAGAGGTCGAATCGTTTTGTTGCACCTATTTTAGCAAAAATAAGTGATCATTATTTGGAAAATTCTTGGCCACAAGCGATAAGTAAAATAGAATATGCGATCAGTAATGGGATACAGAAGGTAACTAGTGCAATGCTTAGTACTTTGTTCTTTGGCTTAGGACAACGTGGTAAGGTAAAAAACAGAAGAATTTTCAGCATCAGAAATTAATGTCAGCGATAGAAATTTAAAAATATTGCGAGACAAAGGTAGCTGAAAGAATGAGAAACCCCAGATTTACAATAAGAATTATATCTACAAAAATGTAAAAATACATTTAAATCTGAATTAGGTAATCATGTCATGATCAGGAATTTCGATGCAACGAAAGGGGTGTCACCAAAGTTGCGCCCGGAATTTAAAAGACCCTATTTGATTACGAGGGTATTAATGAATAATCGAAATGTTTTTGAAATATTCCAGGCTATCAGTTATCGCAGGAAAAATGAATTAATGCATTTATTGTACATTTACCAATTTTAATAATCAGATTGTAAAAATCTCTTATGTTTTCTAACTTTGTTCAAACAATCAGAAGGCAATATCTTAAAAATAGAAAGAGAGTAGGTCACGTTTATATTTTCAGGATATGGGCTTATAGTTTTATGCAGTATGCCACAAAGAATTGAGAAAATCAAATATATTGTTTCAGACATTTCGCAAACAAAATTAGATGCTTCAAATCATGAAATTCTAAATTTTTAAGATGCCAGGTAGCATAATTTGAACTGTATCAATAGCCTACGTCTTTTATATCCGACATTATTTACAGAGCTTAATGTGAATTGCTACCCTGAATGATTGCAAAAGAGTAAAGGAGTATTTTCTCCAAATTTATTTGAAGTTAATAAATTTCCTATGAACCCCAGTCATTCAACGCAATTAGCAGTGTATTGCTATTAATCAAAAATGGAAGATGTGATAAATAAAAAATTTGGTACATTAACAATTTGAGGAGATTTATACGTTTCCTGATTCATCATTGAAGATTCCTTTTTAAATTAAAAATTGATCTCTTTTGTTAAAAACGTAACTATTTCATTTTTGGTTAAAAAAAATGGGTTGAAAAATTTGATAGAAACTATTGGATTAAAAATTAGCTTTTGTATTGAAATATCATGTTTCTGGCATAAAATTAACTATTTGGTCGAAAATTAAACTATTTTAATTGAAATTTAACTATTTAGTGAAAAGTTAACATTAAAATTTTTTTTTAATCATATTTTCAGGCTGCCAGTTCAACTGCTTGGTAAATTATTATTGATTATCTTGGTTTTAAAATTCAACTATGTTCTTAATTATAAATGTGGTTTCTTGAAAATTCGTATTTTTTGGTAAAATATTTAACCTCCTTACTGTAAAATTAATATTTACAGTTGAAAATCTATTTGGTTAAAACTTTATCCTCTTCAGTTAAAAATTCACTTCCATGTTCGAATTTTCAGCGATGTGGTTGAATTCTCAAGAAACGAATTTTAAATAAAAAATGAATTTTTAAGAAAAATGTTGTATTTTTTAAAAATTATTTTTATTTTCCACAGAAAAGCAGAATTTTTTATCGAATGAGATAATATTTAAATCAAAAATATAACAGTAGAAGTTCCAGCCAAACAAAATTAAATTTCACCCAAAAACAGTTGGATTTTATTGATTGGTTTCTATTAGTATTTACTATTTATGTTATACTATTATTCTATTAGTATTTTAATCTTGTTCTCATTGAATCGAAAAAACGAGACATTTCTAAACATTTTCAATAATTTTGAAGAATTTCAAAGAATTTCAAGAGAGGCAAAAAATGTTGAGACATTTCAATGATTTTAGTAGAACTTCTAAATGCTTCAAGCTATTTTTAGCGTTCGTCGAAAAAAATTAAATTTTAAAAGATTCATAGTGATTTCAAAGATATGAATTTCTTAGAATTTCTATGGATATTAATAAATTTCGTCAAATTTCATTAAAAAATTTAAGTATGTTAAAGTATTTTAAATATTTCAAACCATATCGGAAACATAAGGAATTTCTAAATGATAAAAAGTATCTTTAAAACATTCTATTTTTCAAGGAAAGTATTTTCAAAGAACTAAACATATTTTCATGAATTTCAAAATATTTCTAAACATTTCAAGATATTTTATAGAATTTTTACGCTTTTCACAGTTGTCAAAGAATTTAGAAAAATCAAGGATTGTCAGAGATAAACAAATTTTTGAGGGATTTCCAAGGAATTTTGTAGGATTTAAAAAAATATCAAGATGTTTTTAGATAACTTTGGAAAACAAACGAAATTTTATTGTATTTGAAGGGACCCTCACGATTCCAAAGATTTCGAGGAATTTGAAGCTTTCTCAAAGAATTTCAGAAAATTCAAGGAGTTTGCGAATTTCTATGTAAAAAAGAGAAAAATTTAACCGAAAAAAATTGGAAGAAAACTCTGTTGAAAATTAGAGTATAAAGAGCATGAATGTGTACAATTAATGGAGAAGTCATGAAACCCTTATCATTTTTAGCTGGTTTTTCAAACAAGATGGATTCTATACTTGAATTTGCAGAATATCTTTGGTACAAAATATGTTGCTTTTTTAGAGAAAATCAGGCGTGGCGTATTTTTGCGATTTGCGAACGAATAAATTTCACGAGCTTATGCATATTTTGATTTTTGACTTTGTTTTACAGAAATTTTTTTAAAATTTTCTTTAATTTATCAAACTTTTAACCTAATTGAGATTTTTAAGATTTGTTTTCCGATTCAGTTAGAGTTTATCGACTTTTTTAGAATTATGTCAAACAGTTTAGAAAACTATGAAAATATTATTTGAATTAATATTTTTTAAATTTGTACTATTATTAGGAAAATACTTTGTAAGTTTAATGCAGACTAGATGAACCTTGTGACTGGCAACATTTTTTTCATAAAATCGAATTTTCGCACTTTCCTTGCAAAAAACGACAGATACGACAAAAAGTTTTTAAGGTGGTTTTCACAGTTTAAAAGTTTAATAACAAGTTTTTCTATTGAATTCTGACATCTTCCACTGTTTCCGGCTAACATGAATAAAAATTAAATTTTCATAAAGAAAAAAATTCTCTTGACCACAAAAGTTATTTTGCCCGAAAAAAATTCACAGCATATTTTCCTTATGGTACATTTTGTACATTCATATTTTTCCCCGAGATATTTTGCCTGATACATGATATTCCAATCAAAAATTTAAAAACTAGAAATTTTTATAAAAAAGGAGAATTAAAAGAAATTAAACGACTTGAAATAAAAGTAAGGATCTTTTCTTTTTCAAAGTCAAATTTTCCACATTGTTACAATATTGTTAAAAAAATGTATTTTCTTCGCTAAACCACTAATGTTTACTGTCAATAGCAGTGCACTTACCGTGATTATCTTCCAAGAAACTCCCAGCAATCTCTTTGGGCAGTATGCTACAAAGAATTAAGAAAATCAAATATATTTTTTCAGACATTTTGAAGTCGAACTTAAATACTTTAAACAATGAAATTTGAGTTTTCTTAAATATTACTCAGCATGATTTGAAGACTGATAGCGAACTTCTTTTATATCCAACGTTATTTACAAACCTCAATAAATGTTTATTTCCTGAATGATTGCGATTGACGGAAAAAGTAATTCGCTCAATTAATAAACAAATATTAGACTAACCTCCTTAATTTTAAAGAAAACAAACCAACAATAACAGAAAATAACAATTTTTACTATCTAATCGTAACGAGAAGGTATTGGTTTTATGTAAAAAATCACTTTTACGAAATCCCTCAAATGTCAACGTTTTGAGAAAAACAATAAATTTTACGTTGGTGTCTGTCTTTCGTGGTGATTGTAGTCTGTAAACACGGAAGCATTTTAAGAAATTATCCGAATGGTTTGCCCTTTCGCATAATTTATGAGGTTGTTAAAATAAATTACGAGGTCATCAGTGAAATAATATAGATAAAATTTCTAAAAAGTTGAAGCAATTAAAAAAATTTTTAGAGTAATATTATTTTAATTTAAACAGTTTATGTACGGATATTCTTAGTACTGAAAAACATACAAAATTTATCCTTATGACTTTTTGCCATAAAAAGAAAATTATCGGGGTTATAGAATTTTAAAAATCCAAAAAAGAAACGAAAATTAACAGTTTAAGACAATCAACGCACGATACGGAAAAAATTTAACATGAGACAAAAATTCGATTTTTCAAAAGTTTACAAGATTATCATAAAATCTTTTAAAATTTTTTTGAAAAATCGAAAATTCAATTTTTGATAGATAACGTATTTTTTGTTTCGTTCGTAAAAAAACTAAATAAAAATTTTTAGACGAAAGACACAAGGCAAAAGGATAAATTGATAAAAAAAAATTCTCTATAGAAAAGTATCTTCAAATTTGTTATTGATAATTTTTATGAATAAAAATCAAATTTTTGGAAAAATGACAATAAGATCTTTAATAACAATTTTTTTCATAGAATCCGCCCTTTTTAATTATAACAACAAGACAATGAAAATACGTATTGTTCAATGTCAATGCATATTATGAATTGTAATAACATGAATTTATTGAAATGATACCTAGTTTTTTTAGTGTATCTGGGAGAAAAAAAATTTGCCAAATGAGGAGAAAATATTAAACCAATCATGAAAAATAAAATTTATACATCGTTTTACAATATCTGAATAAACAATAACACAGCAAGGTATAAAAATAAATATAATAAACATTCAACATAATAGTTTTAAATATAATTACAAAATGGGAAAATTCTGAAATGGAACATTTTTGTGGAAAAGAGCAATTATGTAACATTTCCACCTTTGCTAATAATAAGAAGAAGCGATCCATAGAAGTAAAAAGCTGTGAATAGAAATGGTTAGATAATCACATTTCAAAATTAAATTCAACTCTTGGGACAAAAATTGAACTAATTTGATGAAAATTTAAATTTTCACTGGAAAATTGACATTTTTGATGAAAAAAAATTTCTTGGTTGCAAATTAAACCGCTGGTAGATAATTCTCTGTTTTGATTTTGAAATTCAACCATGTTGTTGAAAGTAAATTTAGTGTCTTGAACATTCGTATTCTTTTGTAGAAAATTTAACTTCCTTGCTGTAAAATTAATCTTTGTGTTTAAAAATCTAGTTGGTTAAAACTTCATTCTTCTCAGTTGAAAATTCACATTCTTGGTTAAAAATCTAATTATTACAATTTTACAAAATTAATCTTCTCGGTTAAAAAATTATCTTTTCGGTTCAACATTTTCCATAATTCAATTTTTTAAAGATTTATAATTTTAGTTGAAAAATGCATCCCCTTAGTTGAAACATTTACTTAATACTTTAGGTTTGAATTAATGCAACTGTTTGCGTCTAAACAAATCTGCTTTTGTTGACGAATCATGAAGTAGGTATTAAATTAAACTATTCAGTTAAAAATAAACCTCTTTTATAATACATACTTTCAGTTCTAATTTTAATTTTCTTTGAAAAATTAAACTATTCGATTGAAAATAAACACCTTTGTTAGAAAACCATATATTATGTTTAAAGTATAATTTATTTGTAGACAGTTCGTTATATATCTGAGAATATCAGTATATAATTTGCTTCAAATTAATATTTTTTTGATATGGGTTTTTTAAATATTGCATTATAAAAACTTATTTAACCTCGAAACAACCATTGTAGTTTATCCCTAAATCCAAATTAATGAAATGTAATATATTACTAGTGGAAAATTATTTATTTCGTTCGTCATACTGGTTATTATTTAGATAGTGTAATTGAAGAATTTTAAGTTTTAAATCTTGTAAGATGAACTAATAATAGAAAAAAAACATGAAAAATTTCCAACTGCAAACATTCAACAAAGAACCATTTTTAAAAGATACTCAATATATCTTCAAACATTGGCAAGAAGCGATTGTAAGATCAAATTAAATCGAAAAACATTAGACAAAAAAATGTTTCGGGTCAGTTGTAATATTTGTCCATTAAAAATAACTATTTTTTTCAGAAATCTCATTTTCGTCAATAAGAAATATCATAAGAACATTTGATAACTGAAAATAAAAGTTGTTTAAAAACTGCATCACAAATAATATTAACTTAGTGAAAAATATGAAAAGTCTTGAATACAAATTTTCAAAAGATTCTCCTTACTATATTCTGCAAAAATTAATTTTCTGTGAACATACGCAGATAGTCTTTAAGGAAACAATTATGAAGAGAAATTATTTTTATTAATATACTATGTAATCCTGTGGTTGATAGTAGTTAAAATTTGTGTCAAAAAATAACAAATTTCCATTTAAAAAAGTTACATACTTTATTTTTTACCAGTGTTGAGTATAAAAAAATCCGGATTCTGAAGGCTTCAACCGCTTTCAGGTCGAACGAGAACACCAAAGACTGCAATCACTACAGCCAAAGCAGAAACGTCATTCTCATTGTTTTTTTAAATGTAGGGTTTTTTTATATTGAATTTTCTGAAGGAAATTTTTTATCTTTATATATTCATACACACACAAACAAATAATACAAGTAGTTTACATTTAAATGCAGTAAATAACACTATATTACGAAAAGATTTATAATTAGATTAAGACCAAACGATCGGCTCAAACAAGATTTGAGATCGATTCTGAACAGTTTGGTAGATAAAAACGGAATGTTTCAAAAATAAGTGATAACAATTAACGACGTTTGCAGAGGGAAAACTGAAAGATTCAGTGTACATCAGTTGGGTCTTTAGACATTTGCCGAGTACCTAATGAAAAGGAGAGTGGGATCCATCGTTGACTCCCACTTCTACAATGAACTTCACTGTCACAGAAGGTACCTGTGTCAAGAAATTTTCGGACCGCTGAAATTAACCTAGTAATATGCTACAATAATAAAACCGAGCAGATAGTCACTGAGAAATTTCAGTTTGATGTGCTGGAAAAATTAGAAGAACTCTTTGAAGTTAAATAGCCGACTTCATCCGAAGGCCGTTAAGCTTAGCCGAGTCTGATTTCTACAGAAGAGTCCCGATCTCGACAAATTTTTGTAGTATGGGCACTACCAGCAATCTTAAAGAAATATTTGCACTCTCTATGTGAATTGATTTGAGCCCGACACATTAATAATTTTAAGATTTGTACATTTCTCGGTAATTAGCCCCTTGAATAAACCGGCCAGTGTTGAAAATTTGTCATTCGATGACAGTCTTCAGTTCTGAATTTGACGTGCTATAAAGGACATGGGATGTTAATACTAAAGTGATTGAAAAAATCTTCACCCAAAGTAAACTCGCCTCTGCTAAAATTTATGGTTATAACATAATTGCAATTTCTATTTTCTAAAAACACAACATACATTGATACTCGAATAAAATCCAACGGAATCAGCTTCCCGCATCTTGAAAATTTTCCTTATCAGTGTAAAGTTTGTCTGTGATATGGTTGTTTGTAAATTTATGGACTTGTTACAGTGCGTCCAGTATATCCTTTGATCCAGTTATAGTGTACGGCATCATTCACACCCAGAAAAACATCATGGTGAAATTGACTGTAAGTTTTTCCAGCCGTAAGGAGAACACCATAGAGCATATTACCTACAACCAAGGCAGAACCGACATCCTCCTTTGTCAATTGTTCAACACCAGGCAGTGGAAGAGTACAGATACTACCTATTGCGAACGTAGCACCCTGAGGTTTGTAGCTATCCATACAATTCTGCAGGCTGACTGTCTTTACATTGGTAATTGCTCGTACTTGACCACCGGATCCCCAAGCAATTATAGCAATATTTTGGCCTCGAAACAGGCTTTTATCCGAAATTGGTATTGGCCGACTGTATGATGGAAGTTCGACAACGATATCTGGATGAATAAAAATTATATAAAGATGGTTCTCGGACTGTACATCAAATGGATGGTGAGTTTTAATAGGACTTAAAGGAGTTACACCAGACTCAATTGTGAGGTGCTCTTTCCATCCACTGGGAAATCCTCTAGAAGTTAGGATCAGTTTAGGCGTGAGTATAACGCCTGTGAAAATCCTTTTGTTATCCCATAGAATTTTCACAATGTGGATAAAATCTTTCAGCAACCAGTCTCCGTATCCTGAAGGGGCGTTCCGAACCATACGTTTGTTCCGCAAGTGCAGATTTGATGAATTTTCTGTAAATATAATAACTTAATCATTCAGTACCCACAAAAGTAGTTTAAAAAGAAGCAAGGTTTACATTTTTCATATGGGAATGTCTTATTTTGCAAGGTATATGGAGCTATATTATTATCATTTTTCTTTCCTCGCTTCCTTTCGCCACCAAATCCCTTAAACATCCTTTTTTCTTCTCCTACTCCAATCCTACTTATGACATCCGCTACTATCCGACCGGGACACTAGTGGGGGAAAAAATCGTCGGCAAATTGATTTCCAGAAGAGAATTATGATCCGATTTTTACTTTTTGTTTAATGAAAGTTATTAAAATTTCGTATGGAACTGTTATTGCCGATTTTTAAATTTTTGTTAATTTTTTCTTTATTTAAGGCCATGCGATGAGTGAGTTAAAGTGACTAGATTCCTACCTCAGCGGAACTTTTTTATTTCCTAACTTATTTTCACGCCAAGCACCACATCGAGTTGAAAAAATTTCGGTAATAAATAACAAGCACCAAGAAATGTGGGTCTGGCCCTAAATTTGTATATTGATGAAATAAGTTTTTTTTTTTGTTTTTCTGTTTTTCATAATTATTAAAATTTAGGACCAGGCCGTTTCTCGAGCACGTTCTCATCGCGTGCTACGCACGCGGCTGGCTTCGCCGGCAAGTTTAAGTGCGCTGCGGGCGCGCGTCTGTTGAATCTCAAGCTTCGCGCTCGATAATGGGTCACCTCGCACTTCACGCTGGGACATTTATTCTTTGCATTTGGAATGCTCAAATAAAACTTTATCAAAAATTTCTTTTAGATTGCAGTATTTATATGCGTCTTCATATTCTGAATTTTCTACTTAATTAAGAATAGTCAAAGAATAAGTTTCTCAAAGTTCTGTAGGTTTTGAGGTACACATTCTTATCGTGACACTCGCACTACGCGTTTGATTTTCGACACACATTTGTGAACAGATTTTTTATAATTTTTGTTTGGTAACTTTCGTTGTTTTTCCACAAATTTCATATTTTTTTACTATCAATGTTATTTTTCACGAATAAAACAAAAAGTACGCATCCTATCAAGAAGTGATTCTTAACGAAATTTTTTTTTGTGATCAAAATTTTTGTCAATTGATTTTTTTCGTATTCTGTATGGTTTCATCACAAAATAGAATTTTTTATTATTTTTTGTGCAATCAAAATTTGAATTTTCGATTCTCCAAGAAAAGACAAAAAGCTGTTATGATAATCTTGTAGGACAATCGAAAAGCAATGTTTTTCTTTTATTGAATTGTTATTGTTTTCCTTCCTTAATACTATAAATAGCTACACTTCAAATTTTGAAATGTGAAAAAAAATGTTCCCAAACATTTTGAAAACGCTCTAACTTTTTGAATTTGTATAGAAAATGGCTGGTTAACGAACTCGTCCTTTTTTATGAATTACGAAAAGTGTGCAAAAGATTGATTTGATTCGTTCATTTTTTCAAGCGTTATTGTGTTTACGGACAGACAGACAGATTCGTCGAGAAACTGTGAGTTCTTTTGAGCAATTCTAATACTTTGTCAATCATAAATAATATTGTAAAAATAAAAAATAAAATTTTTTACTTCTGAACAATACCAGTTTAGAAAAATATAATTCAAATCATTTAAAAATACCTGGAAAACTAAAAGCAACTATCCGGAAAAGTTTTAAGATACCTATGCGAATGTTAAACAATTTATTGAATTTGTTGTAAACAAATAAAATAATTAAAATGGTTTTGTCGAAATTGGCTCCGATTCGCTACTTGATTCGCGCTAAGTTCGAACAATTTACGTACCAAAAGAGTTGCTCAGTTGAATTACTGAAAGTCAATAAATAATTGGTTATTTTAATGCAATTTTTAGAAAGAAATATCCATATCATGTATTTTTCAATGGAATAAATAAAGTTTTTTCTATGAAATCGTTCATGCGTAGGGCGCTACGGAAGTTTTGCAATACGCGAAACCTATTAGAAGAAGAGAGATGATCATTGCGTCATTAGAAAGAGCGTCAAAAAATAGGTAGAAAGAGGAAACCTGCTAATTCAGGTCTCAGTACAGTCTAAGCACGCAGCCCCGAACGATTGAGAAATGACGTCGTGGACAAAGGAAGAATATCGTGCGATAATTCGATACAACTTTTCTCCCGGTTTAAGTTGAGACCAAAATTTTGAGGAAATGTCTCCGGTATTGGATAAGGATTGTCCGCATCGCACAACAATTTTCAGATGGTACAAACAGTTCGAAAGGGGAAATTTCGATCTCGCGGATGACTCGCGATCAGGTCGACCGCCGGAAGTGGTGATATGGGAAAACATTGCGTTTGTGAATAATCTACTGAATTATAATAGAAGAATCACGTACTGACAGATAGAGCAAATGTTGCACATTAGTGCACCAACAGTCCATCGAATGCTGCATAAACATTTACATGTTAGGTAGGTTTGTACTCTATGGGTGCCACATGCTTTGACCGAGGAGCAAATGGCAGCGAGAGAAAAGTGGTGCTAAAAAATGCTAAAAAGATTTGAATCGGGTTCTTCCCAGGATGTAAATAGTATTCTTACAGGCGACGAAGCCTGGCTGTATTATTACGACGTTCAAACAAATTCATAGAACAAGATCTGGCTGTTTGAGGATGAGGATGCTCCGGTGAAGGTGCAGAAGTCTCGATATGTAAACAAAAGAATGATTGCAGTATTCTTTGGAAAACGCGGCATTGTAAATAAGGTCGTATTGGGAAACCAGCGTACATCAACCTCTTCCTGGTACACTCAGGTATGTTTACACCAAGTCATAAACAAACTCAAAAACATCAGGCCGAAATCTCGACTCAGCACCTGGCTACTCCACCATAACAATGCATCGGCTCACATAGCGAAGGTCACAGTAGCTTTTTTGGTTATATCTAGACTGACTATTCTAGATCATCCTCCAGATCTTTCTCCCTGTGACTTTGGTTTGTTTCCAGAAGTAAAAAAAAAACAACTAAAAGGACGTCGATTTACTAACGAAACTGACCTGTTGACGGCGTGGGACCGAGCGTGTGCAGATTTTTTAGAAGAAAAGTGGCAGGGTTGGTTCGATGACTGGTTTCGACGTATGGAAAAGTGTATTCACTGCGGTGGAAAGTACTTCGAAAAACTATTAAAGGTTCGGCTGTATTACAAAACTTTCGTAGCGCCTTATGTACATGTATTACTTGTAAATAAGACGCAAGTATCATATTTGGTCACCAAATAAAATTTATTAATTGTTCAAATTACCTTAATTAACAAAGACACTATTTGACTATTTTTGGAGGTGAAAATTTAATTTTTTGGATGCAATTAACAGTCAATTACTAACTTCTGAATTTTTACAAACATTTTGATGACAGTGCATAACTTAGTTAGTGCATAACTTAGTTAGGATTTTGAAACGCAAAAAAATAAAAAATATTTTTTCGATTCTCACGACACTTCCAGACTTGTTTATGAAGGTTAGTATAATTGTAACTTTTCAAAAGTGAAAACTCTCCTCATCAGGTGATAATTCTAGTGAATAGTAACGGTTTGGAGTCAAAGCATTATTAAAATTAAATCTTATTGTATTATCGTTAAGATTTTTTAAATTCTTAAAAATAAGTGTATTCAGAATCTAAATCAACATTTTTTCAAATTAAAAACATTGTTTAAATTTCATGAGCGAGAGTTTGTTGTTTCCCAGATGTTAAAAAAATGTTGGAGAACATCGTCTATATAATGAATAAATTATTAATGTAAAAAAGAACTGTTTAAACAAAATTTTATTATTTATGTATTAGTAAATAAAAGAACGCTTTTCTCACGAAATTTACACTTAGCTATTTAGAAATGATTTTTTGTTATGAAACGCTAACATTTGATAATTGTTTAACCAAATTTAATTAACAAACATATTATTTGGCTATTTTTCAGCATTTAAGCTTTTTTTGTGTGTTTAAATGTTGATAACACATTTTTTAACTTTTTTGATACTTCGATAACGATCCACTATTTTTATTTTTATTAAAAATGTAAACACAGTTTTCTTGGCCCCATGGTGCCAATATGCATTTTGTTCGGGATGTAAGTGGATCACATGTAGTTTTTACGATATCAGTAAAACCGAAAGAGTTTTTTTTAGAATGTCTTCGATTTCATAATAATATCCCCACCAGCGAAATATTTGGATAACAAGTATTTAATGCAACTTTAAATCCTAAAAAATAGCCAAATAACGCAATAGTTAGTTAATTTTGGTTAAACATTTATTAAATTTTATTGATTTATAGCAAAAAATCATAGGTAAATCATAGGCTGTTAATAACGTGAAAAATCGGTACATTTTATAAATACATCAAATGACAAAAAATTGTTTAAACAATTGTTTTTTACAATAATAAATTGTTAAGTGTCATAAAACTATTATTAAACGTGTAGAAGTTAGTTATTTACAGGTAATTTCTTCGAGAAAATCAAGTTTTTACCTTCAAAAATAGCCGAATAGTGCATTTGTTAATTAATATAGTGTAAACAATTATAGCGTTTTATTTGGTGACGAAATGTACGACTTAGATCTTATTTATAAGTAATAGATAATCAATTTCGTATAAAAAAACTTTATTTCTTCAATTAAAAATACCTGGTGTGGATATTTGTTCATAAAAATTCTTTTAAAATAACAAATTATCTATTGTAAAGAATTCCCGAATATAAAACCCAAAATCTAACGACCGAATTTAGACAACCACCATAAAATGTTTTTATTGAATTCTGGAAAAAGCAAAAAACTTTCTTTTCCTAAAAAAGAAAAGAAAAAAATCTCTTTTCCTTCTAGACCAAAATAAAAAAGAAGAAAGAAAAATGAGAAAACAACCAACCAAATTCCCTTCCTTCTTTTTTTTCTTTCGTCAAAAAAGGTTTTTTCTGTTCTTTTATAAGAAAAAAAAGTTTTTTGGTTTCTTCAGATTGGAATAGAAACATTTTATGGTGTTTGTCTAAATTTGGTGGTTAGATTCTTGGGTTTATGTTAAGGAATTCTTCACATTAACTTTATTATTGGACGTTAAATAGGATTTTAAATTTGATTTTAACCTGATTTCGATTTTTAGAAATACATCAATTTTCAAGAAATTTACAAGAATTTCTTAAGATTTTCAAAGATTTCTAAGGATTTCTAAACAACTTTGGAAAATAAACAAAATGTCATTGAATCTGAAGGGATTCCTGTCAATTTCAAATTTTTCGAAAGATTTGAAGCCATCTCAAGGAATTTAACAAGCCTAGAAAATCTTGCTATTTCTGATTGAAAATGAAAATGATGTAAACCCGAAACAAATTTTTGAAATAAAAACAAAACTTTTTTGAAAAGTAGAGCATGAATACAATGAATGTTTATAGTTATTTGGAGTCAAGTTATTCCTTGCCACTTCTAGATTGTAAAAAATTCTCGTTTTTTTGTAACTTTGTTTAAACAATCATACGGCAATGTTTTTGTGCTGAGGCACTCTTATAAGTTCACAGTATGGCCCACTTATTTTTCGAACAGAGATAAGCATGCTAGATCAGCTCGTTATTTCAGAAGAATTTAATTTAAAAAAAATTTAATTTGAATTTCATCGAATTTTTATGAATATTAAATGATATCATCAGATTTTATAAAAAAAATTTAATATTTTTGAACATGTCGGGAACATATGGAATTTCTAAATAATTGAACTTAATTTGAATAAGATATATGATATAATAGAGATAGAATAAATATGAGAGATAAAAAATGTATAAACATTTCAAGTTATTTTACAGGATTTTTCCGCCGTCCAAAGATGTAAGAGGATTTTAAAAAAGGTTTTGAAATTTTCAGATTTCAAAAATTAACTTTTAACCACAAACATAGAATTGTCAACTAAAGTGATAAATATTTAACAAAAAAAGGACTTTCACTAAATTAGTTGGAACTTCAATTGAATAGTTGAATTTTCTACATAAATATAGTTTTTCAACAAAAAATGAAGTAGTTAAATTTGCAGTTTGTAAAATTCATTTTTAACGAAAAAACAAAAGAAATTTTCAAAAGAACTTTTCAACTTGAAACATTTGGATCATGTTATTGAAGTTTACACATTAATTTTGTATTTAAGCGGAAAACGAAAAGACGGACAAAAAGTTATGTTATTTGGAAACAGAAAAAAAGGAATTTCCTTCTTCAAGGGATTAAAAAATATTCAATGGATTAAAAAAATTGCGAAACATTATAAGGGAGTTTAGAGGATTTTTGAGATTTCCAAACATTTCCAAGAATTTTAAGAAACTCCAGAGAATTTCAAAAGATCGAAATTTTTTTTTGAGATTTTTAAAATTTGTGTACGACTTTCAAATATTTAAAGATGTTTGAGTGCACTTGGAAAAAAATGTAAAAAAAATTAAATTTGAAGGGATTCGTGGCTATTTAAAGTATCTACAGAAATTTAAATTGTTTAAAATTAATTTTGCAAGACTCAAGGATTTCGTAAATTCATAAGGTTTTTCTAAAGATTTTTTAGATGACTTTAATGGTGAGTTTAATTTAATTTGAATTTCATAGAATTCCCATGAATATTAAGCGATACCATCAGATTTCATTTAAAATGTAACGTATTTTAAAAATTTCCAAGCATGTCGGAAACATATGGAATTTCTAAATAATTAAACTAATTTCAAAATATTCTGTCGATTTTCAAGGAATTAATAATATTTTTACAGATTAAAATTTTTTTAACGTTTCGAGGGATTTTACGGTATTTTTACGCTTGCGAAAGATTTCAAGGGTTTTTGAAAAATTGCATAAGATTTCCAAATATTTCAGCGGATTTATAGAGAATTTTGAAAAATAAGCAAATTCTTATTCAATTTCAAGGGGCTGGCAATTCTTAATATTTTAAGGGACTTTAAGGTATCTCAGAGAATTTCAAAAGATTAGAAGATTTCATTAAATATTCAAGGATTTCGAATATTTCTAGGTATTTAATTTTTTAAAGAAAACCTTAATTAATTAGTGAAATATAAATTATATTGAAGAGATTCTAAATTATTTTTAATTTTTCAATAGAATTTTCGCTTTTTAAATATTTCGAAGAAAATTTAAGAAATCCTAAAGGATTTTTAGAGGTTTAAAATTTTTTTAGAGGTTTCATAAAATGTTGTGAAATTTCCAAAAAGATCAAGAGATTTCTAGGTAACTTTGGAAAATAAAGGAAATGTTATTGAATCTGAAGGGATTTCTGTCAATTTCAAATATTTTGAAAGATTTGAAGCTATATTAAGAAATTTAACAAGATTCGAAAGTTTTGATATTTTCTATTAAAAATAGGAACAATGCAAAACCGAAACAAATGTTAAAAATGAAAACAAAAGTCTGTTGAAAAGTAGAAAAGTGTAAAGCGTAAAAGTGTAAAAGAGTTTTGAAGGAATTCAATAAATGTTTATAGTTATTTAGAGGCCATTGAGCTCTTCGCGTTTCTGGATGATAAAAAATTTTTGATTTTCCTAACTTTTTTCAAACAATCAGACGACAATGTTTTGAAATTGGAGACTGGCTGCGTCATGCTCAACAGGTCACAGTATGACCTACTTATTTTTTCACTAAACGATCAACGCTAAACGCTAAACGATCTCGTTATTTTATTAAACTTTTCTAGTAATTAAAAAAAATGTTAGTGGTACATGATGACCCCGAGTATTCATAATTAATTTATAGATCGGCGGGGACCAAAATGCTGTCATTTTAAGGAAATTTAATTTTTAATTAATTTTATGCCAAAAAATATTAATTTGAAGTTATACAAATGATTTTTAAACAATACAATTAAATTTTTTAACTAAAAATATCATTTTTCAAACAAAAATGGAATGGTTAAATGTTCTGGTAATAAAATTAATTTTTAAGGAAAAAGAAAGAAAATTTCAACTAAAAAATATCCATTCTTAATCAAAAATGTAATAGTTACTACCTTGAAAAAAGAGATTTGAATCTAAATAAAAATAAGTTAAATTTAATTAAAAATACGAATTTTCAACGTAATAGTTCAATTTCCAACTAAAGAGACGAGTTTGCAATAAAAATAATGAATGAATTTTCAACCAAGAATATTAATTTTCTACCAAAAATATCAATTTTCAATCAAATACATTATTTTTAAACAATATAGTAGTATTCCTAACAAAAAAATATTTTCTTAACCAAAAATGAAATAGTTAAATTTGCTGTTACAAAAATTAATTTTTAATGAAAGAGCAGAGAAATTTTCATCAAAAATAATTAATATAATTTAAATCAATAATTTAATATAGAATCATTTCATTTTCAACCGAATTAGATGAATTTGAAAAAAAATATAATGATATATAATGATATATACAGGGTGGGCCATTTTAATCTATTTATCAAAAAATCTCAGAATAGTGATATTGTACAAAAAAATTGTTCAGACAAAAGTTGTTCAGGATGAAGGGGGTCAAATACTGGTGACCGTAAATTTGACCTTGAACTTCATTTTCTATGTTTTTTGACGGTCAAACCCATTTTTTTAAATGGAAACCCATATTTTTGACAACGGATTTGGAAAAAGCGGAAAATTTTACGTCCGAAAATGTATTTTGAAAATTTTTTTATGACCCTTAGGGGTCACTTTTACATGTGTCAAAAATAGGCGTTCCCATCCAAAAGAACGCCCTGACTTCCAATACTCATGAAAATAAGGATTTTTCTGAAATATGACCCTGAAATGACCCCCTAAGGGTCATACAAAAAACTTCAAAATACATTTTCGGACGTAAAATTTTCCGCTTTTTCTAAATCCATTGTCAAAAATATGGGTTTCCATTTAAAAAAATGGGTTTGACCGTCAAAAAACATAGAAAATGAAGTTCAAGGTCAAATTTACGGTCACCAGTATTTGACCCCCTTCATCCTGAACAACTTTTGTCTGTACAATTTTTTTGTACAATATCACTATTCTGAGATTTTTTGGTAAATAGATTAAAATGGCCCACCCTGTATATGATAGAACTTCCAAACAGAAATAATAAACTTTTATCCAAAAAGTTGGATTTTCTTTTTAGATTCTATACATTTAATTCTTAGTCAAGCTTAGTCTAATCTATTTTAACGGATTTCAAAAATTACTACATATTTCAACGGAGTTCAGAGGATTTTTGAAAGTTCAACATATTTTTAAGAATTTAAAGGAATTCCAAAGGATTTCAAAAACTTAAAAAAAATTTCGAGGGATTTCAAAGATTTTTGTAGGACTTTCAACTATTTCAAGATATTTCTAGTATACTTGTAAAATGATAAAATAAAATAAAATTTGAATGGATTCCCAGGCATTTAAAATATTTCAAGAGATTTTAATTTATTTTGAGTAATTTTTCCAGATTGAAGGATTTCGAAGTTTACAGGGATTTAAACGGTTTCTTTTAGAAGAGTTTAATAAATAAGCCTAATTTGAATTCTATAGAATTTTTATAGATATTAAGCTATATTGCTAGATTTCACAAAATTTTTAAGTATTTTGAATATTTTCAAACATAACGAGGATAAATGGAATTTCTAAACAATTAAACCTAATTTAAACGATTTTTTTTAATTTAAAGGAATTAAGCACATTTCTACAGATTTTAAAAAATTTCTAAATATTTCAAGGTGATTTACAGGATTTTTCGGCTGTCCAAAGATGTAGAGGGATTTAATAAAAATGTCGTAAGATTTTCAAAGATTTCAACGGATAAATAGAGAATTTTAGAAATCAAACGAAACCTCATTGAATTTAAAGGGACTACTAACAATTCTACATATTTCGAAAATCTTGAAGCTATCTTAAGAA
This sequence comes from Belonocnema kinseyi, assembly GCF_010883055.1. NCBI lineage: Eukaryota > Metazoa > Arthropoda > Insecta > Hymenoptera > Cynipidae > Belonocnema > Belonocnema kinseyi. The sequence continues at coordinate 124,123,662 of NC_046659.1, read as the reverse complement.
ATTTAACAAGATTCAAGGATTTTGAAGTTTTCTTTTGGAAATGGGAAAAATGTAAAACAGAAAACAATTTGAAAATTGAAACAAAACACTGCTGAAAAGTAGAGCATGAATACAATGAATTTGTATAGTTATTTTAAGCTCATTGACCCCTTGTCACTTCTAAATTGTAAAAAATTCTTGTTTTTCTTAACTTTGTTAAAAGAACTAGCCCGATATGTTTTTGAATTGAAGACAGGCTACGTCATGCTTTCAAGTTCACAGTATGACCTACTTATTATTTCAATAGAGATAAGAAAGCTATAACATCGCTTCATTTTATCGAAAATGTTTCAGTAATTTTTAAATAATCTTTAGTAACTTATGAGGACCCTTAAAATGCGTAATTAATTCACAGCCCATTGTTCCCTTGGCCGTATTATTTTTAAATCACGCTTATCTGGGACCAAATATGCTGTTTTTAGAGGAAATTAGGCAATATGTATTTTTGGGATTTAAACAAAAAATTGCACAAAGTTATTCGTATTTTAATTTTTTATTTGTGTTTCAACCAAAACTCAATTTTGTTTAAAAAATTATATAACTTTTGACATTTTATATTTAAGCTTTTTTCCATATCCTGGTAGATCTTATTGCTCTGCTTTGCACATTTTTAAAATCAGGACATACTTGTCGTTTAATACATTTTTATTTTTATTCAAGGGTTCTTACGAATTCCAAATCTTCAATGAATTAACAGAATAATTTCGCGTATTTTCTTTATGGTTTATAATAATTTTTATAAATAAAAAGAACCGAAATAAATAAAATTGTCTTTCTTGAAAAAGTATTTTTAGGGTTGACCCTTTTTCCCGAAAATTTAGTTTATTTAAGATTCATTATTTCTCTGAAAAATTCACCTCTTTGATTGAAAATGTAACTAGTTTTTAGCAAATTCCTTCTTTTTTTCGTTTTAAATTAATTTTTTAAGTGGCACTGTAACTATGACTTTTTTGCAGTAAATTGATCTTTTCCAGTTCAAAATGCATGTATTGTGTTAAAAATTTGTTCTTTTTAGTGATAAATGAATATTCTGGGTTAAAAATTCATGGTTTTTTCATCTGTTTTTTTTTCAGGTTTCATCATGTTGATACTAAACTATTCGGCTCATCATTACAATTTTTAATAGTTGATATTATTTGTTTAAATAAAAATTTTTTGTGATAAATTAAACTGTTTAATTGAAAATTAACATTTTTATTAAAAAGTAATATTTTTATTTTGAAGATTTAACAGATTTGTTGACGATTTGTCATGTAATAGACAATATAATTACATAATTTAGCTGAAAAATCATCTTTTTTATTGAAAAATTCAACAACTTAATTCAAATTTGAACTAGTTTTAAAAAAAAGTTTAAAAAAACATTTTGAACTAAAATGAGGAATTAAAAAAACGAAATTTTCAAAAAAGGGATCAACGTTTACTAAATAAATGAGCTTTCAACCAGAAAACAGGATTTTTAGCCATGAATATTCATACTCTACAAAAATATCAATTTTCAATGATATACATGATATTTGAAAAAGATAGTTGAATTTTTAAGCTGAAGATACAATTTTTTGAACCAAATGGGACAGTTTAATTCAAAATTAATTAAATTACTTTTCACGAAAAAAAAACAAGGAATATTGAACGATTTGGTTCAATTTTAAACAAATTAATCCTAAATAAAAAATTAATTGTTAACAAAATGGTTGTACTAAAAAAAGTGTAAGAAAGGGAATTTTATAAAAGAGTATTTCAACCAACTTCAAAGGACTTTTATGGATTTTAAAGCTTTTTAAAAATATTTTAAGTTTTCCCCAAATATGTCAACTAAATCTACAAGCCTTATCTAGTTTTCAAGTGATTTTAACATATTATAACGGATTTCAAAAACCTCAAAATATTTTTAAGGAATTTTAATGATTACAAGGATTTAAAAACATTTGTCAGAATTACCAGAAATCCAAATATCTAAGATTTTTGTAAGACCTCCAAATATTTCAAGATATTTTTAGTGTAATTGGAAAAAAATAAAATTACATTCAGAGGGATTCCTAGCGATTTAAAAAATGTCGATAAATTTTTATTTAAAAATAATTAATTTCGCAAGATTACAGTATTTTTAAGATTTATAGGGATTTAAACGATTGTCTTTCAGAAATCAATCAATACCCGAATTTTGTCCTTTTTGGGCTCTTAAAAACTGCAAAAAATGAATTTTCAGAAAACAAACCCTGTCTTCTAAAGTGTCCCTTAAAATAACTTACGCACCCAGCTTAATGTAAGTATATCCGAACATTGTGCTATTTTTTGGCTCCCAAAAACCCTTACAAATTATTTCCAAAAATCAACAAAAAATCCGAAAGAAAAAGATATGGAATATGTATTAGAAGAAAATATGACGCAACAGGCTAAATATAATTCTATAAAGATTTCAATAAAAATAATTGACATCAAGACGTTCTCAAAAATCTTTTTTGTATCCTTATCTCGGCAGTAACATTAAACAACACTTAAAAGCTACCCCTATCACATTAAAAAAAAACC